>NC_041389.1:262712187-262765511 GCF_002162155.2 Triticum dicoccoides
GGAGATAAGAGCGTAGTAACCGCAGGGCCTCGTCCCTTCCAACTGTAGATCGTTCCTTAGAGAAGGGGTGAGTCTATTATTTACTACTAGTACTAGCATTATGGAACGTTATGGGATTGCATTATACTGTAAATAATAGCACTAGTAAGAAATTTTTGGCACTAGGTAGTAGTTTTTGGTGTGGATTAAGAAATTTTGGGTATGTTTTTGCCATTTTTTGTACACGCCAACTACTGTCAAAAAATGTCTTACATTATGTGACGGAGGAGTACGTACTCGTACTATAGCAGTACTAGTACTACTTTTCTCAACTAGTAGTGCGATGTACTGTACTTCTATTCTAGTCTAGTATAGTGCACCAGTTTTGAACTCTTGAATCTCAGGGCCAAGGAGCTACAGTTGGAAGTGGAGGGTACTACTGTTCTCTAGAACCATCGCTGTACTATCAATGCAGGGGAAGTACACCTGCATAGTGGCCTAGTGGGTACTCTCGGTGCTCTATTCAGCCGTTCCTCTCACGTAGCTGGCCTACTCAGCCGCTCCTCTCACGCACACACTAGCAGCCTATTTATCAGCGACGGTTACTGCGGGGGCAGAACATTTGAGTTATTTGATACAGCGAGACTAGGCTTTTTGCTTCCATTTGTGGAGGTGTAATGGATCTCGTCGAAATTTGTTAGTAGTTCCTTCTTTATGAATGAGATGAAGCAAAGCTTTTGCCTCCATTTAAAAAAACACGTCAAGAGGAATTTCTTTTATAGTAGAGCCGATAATGGAGTGAAGTCCATGCGTGCAGCGCCACAAACTACAGAGTAGTAGTAGAGCACTTTATGTACAGAGCCATATTGCACAGTTCCCAATGCCCCGCCAGGATTTTCCGGCTCCTCAGGCTTAATTGGGAGGCGCTAGTTTAAATATGCTACTAGCTGATGAGGAAGCTGCAAGCAAGGTGCGGCTAGGGTGAGCACGCGAGCCACGGGATGCTGGGAAGGAAAACCCGTTCACATGGCTAGGCTGTCCAGTGCACCCAGATTGTGGGGCCGCACGTCCGTTTGACTTCAAAACTCAAACTACCCGTGTAAAATATTGGCTCGCAGCGAAGTGTAGTAGTACTATTTAAAAAAAGGCCACCGTGCATTCGGCTGAGTTCGAACCCACGAAACGAGGTATACACTCCCGCGACCACTAGTAGTACTCGTTGGAGTCCAACGCAACCTAGAATCGCCTTTTGTCGCTAGTAGTACGTACATTGTTCCTTACAAGAAACCCCAAATAATGCAAGAAACCACTAAAATGCCAAGAAACTACTACCACTTGCATACGTGGCAGACTTAAGATAAGACTACCTTATCAACAATTGTACATGCTCTTACCAATAAAAATCCTCCAGTGACCTCCTACCTCTGGCCCGTCCACCTAGTCATCCTCGGCCATGGGACGCAGCTACCACCGCCGGCAGAAGGCGAGGTCAAAACCGCCGGCGGTGCGGAGCCCATGTTGCGGCAGCCTGGATGCCAGCTCCGTCTGGCTCTCGCGGCTGCTAGCTAGCCAAGATAGCTCCGTCCAGCTGCTTGTCTGCAAGGTTTGCTAGCTAGATTGGCACGGCAGCACAGCGGCTTGCTCGCGCACGCCGCGCTAAGGACATCCATCTGGCTCGAGCAAAGGCCAGCGCGGCGGCTTGCTCGCTCGTGAGTCACGCTCGGGCCAGCCTACCAACCCATGAGGAGGCCAGCGCGGCGTCCGGCCCGTCCGGCGGAGCGGCGGCCAACTCGCTCATCACCGGCGCCACCGACGAACACGCATCAGTACTGTTTGAAGTAATGTTCAGGAAAAATAATGATTTGAGGGGGAATAACAGGATAGAAGGTTAGATGTGGGTCCCTCGTGTCAACGGTCAAACAAAATGTGTTGGTTTAAGCTGCCTCGTCAGCACGGACGTGTGGGCCAACCCTGTCATAAATGGGTTTAAACGAACCTAATCGGTAGGAGTACTAGGTAGTAGTTTTTGGCGTGGATTAAGAAATTTTGGGTATGTTTTTGCTATTTTTGTACAATAGATTCTTCCAGGGCTGGTTGAAAGTGGTAGTTTTTTGTTAAATACTCTACATATTGTAAGTAGGAGTGAAAGTTAAGCTTTGGAAGCCAATAAGCAAGGCTAGTTACATAGTGCATATGTGTACATGATTGAAAGTAAATATCAACCATGAGTGACTAATATCTTGATGGAAAACTCGAAACTATGGAATACTAGGAAAAAAATGCATGGTTGGAAATACTAGCAATGTTCATGTCCGTTGCAACGAATCATAATTAGAATAATACTTACTCACAAACTTGGTACAAAACACTCTAATTTTGATATACATATGTCACTAGAGATATATTATGTTTCAATTAGAATATATTCCTTGGGATGTTTTGGTGAGGTCAGGGAGGGATGTGGTTGGTTTTAAGATACTAATTATGGGTTTTCTGCAAATTGGTAGACAAGTGGGATGTTGGTGAGAAAAGGCAACAACTTACCTCACAATCGTTAGATGTAGCTCTAATGGTCAGAAACGACGGATGGCAGACACACCAGCATCACCAACTTAGTCTTGTGTAGGAGAATTAGCAAGATCCGTGCATTGGACAGAACATCAAGATGCATTTTTTTTATAAAACACTTGTTGTGATTGACCCTTGCGGGAGTAATCCCATGTGTAAAAACTAATGATATCTCAAGAAATATGAGATAAGGTGAAGAGGAGTGGGGTGTGGTGGTGGTTGGTGGTCTGACTGAGCGGAGGCATGGGGATTGACGACGCCGGCAGCGGCCACCATGCCAGTTTGTTCCAGAGGCTTCCTTTCTTAATTGCTCAACAATCAGGTTTGTTGGAGATAAGGATGAACGAGGGAAGGCCTTGTCTGCAAATGTGGAGAGGGGTGCGGGTATCTTTTAGTTTAATTTCCATCCGTCAGATATAGATCTGACGGTCTATATTGCAAGATGGCACAGTACCATCATCACCAACTCAGTTTTTTATAAGAGAAGAAATATAAGTATGGAGATACAAACGTATTATCGATACTTGCTTCCGCAAACTAGCATCTACATTCTATTCAACGCCTCGGCATGTTGGGCCTTAGCACAATGACTTCTTGACTGTGTAAAACAAAGATTTTCCCGTCGCCGACAAGGAGGGGGTGACGGCGACGCGCATTTTGGCTTGCTCTAGTCCTAGTAGTCATACTAGGTGGTCTAAGCACGTGTAGATTTATTATTTTTCACGTCTCGTGTTCGCCATACTGCCATGACTGTTGATGAATAGACGGTAAGTTATTCACGAGGAAACCCTTGTTGAGCGTGTTTGCAAGAGAGAGAGAGAGAGACAGTGTGCGTGTGTGATATTGATACGTCTCCAACGTATCTATAATTTTTGATTGTTCCATGCTATTATATTACCCCTTTTTGATGTTTATGGGCTTTATTTTACACATTTATATCATTTTTTGGGACTAACCTACTAACCGGAGGCCCTACCCATATTGCTGTTTTTTTTGCCTATTTCAGTATTTCGAAGAAAAGGAATATCAAACGGAGTCCAAACGGAATGAAACCTTCGGGAGCGTTATTTTTGGAACAAATCTGATCCGGAGAGCTTGGAGTGCAAGTCAAGAAGCCTCCGAGGGCCCCACGAGATAGGAGGCCCCCCCTGTAGGGCGCCCCCTATCTCGTGGGCCCCTAGGACGGCCACCGACATACTTCTTCCTCCTATATATACCTACGTACCCCGAAAACATCCAGGAGCACCATGAAACACAATTTCCACCACCGTAACCTTCTGTATCCGCGAGATCCCATCTTGGAGCCCTTGCCGGCACTCTGCCGGAGGGGGAAGCAAGCACGGAGGGCCTCTACATTAACATCCTTGCTTCTCCGATGAGTTGTGAGTAGTTTACCACAGACCTACGGGTCCATAGTTATTAGCTAGATGGCTTCTTCTCTCTTTTTGGATCTCAATACAATGTTCTCCCCCTCTCGTGTGGAGATATATTCGATGTAAACTCTTTTTGCGGTGTGTTTGCCAAGATCCGATGAATTGTGGGTTTATGATCAAGTTTATCTATGAATAATATTTGAATCTTCTCTGAATTCTTTTATGTATGATTGAGTTATCTTTGCAAGTCTCTTCGAATTATCAGTTTGGTTTGGCCTACTAGATTGGTCTTTCTTGACATGGGAGAAGTGCTTACCTTTGGGTTCAATCTTGCGGTGTTCTTACCCAGTCACAGAAAGGGTTGCAAGACACGTATTGTATTGTTGCCATCGAGGATAACAAGATGGGGTTTATATCATATTGCATGTGTTTATCCCTCTACATCATGTCATCTTGCTTAATGTGTTACTCTGTTCTTATGAACTTAATACTCTAGATGTAGGCAGGAGTCGATCGATGTGTGGAGTAATGGTAGTAGATGCAGGCAGGAGTCGGTCTACTTGTTATGGACGTGATGCCTCTATACATGATCATGCCTAGATAATCTCATAACTATGCACTTTTCTATCAATTGCTCGACAGTAATTTGTTCACCCACCGTAATACTTATGCTATCTTGAGAGAAGCCTCTAGTGAAACCTATGGCCCCCGGGTCTATCTCTTATCATATTTGCTTTCAATCTACTTTATTTGCATCTTTACTTTTTGCATCTATATTATAAAATACCAAAAATATTTATGTTATCATACTATCTTTATTAGATCTCACTTTCGCAACTGGCCATGAAGGGATTGACAACCCCTTTATTGCGTTGGTTGTGAGTTCTCAGTTTGTTTGTGTAGGTGCGTGGGACTTTTGAGGAGCCTCCTACTGGATTGATACCTTGGTTCTCAAAACTGAGGGAAATACTTATGCTACACTTTGCTACATCACCCTCTCCTCTTCGAGGAAAACCAACGCAAGCTCAAGACGTAGTAAGAAGGATTTCTGGCGCCGTTGCCGGGGAGGTCTTCGCTCAAGTCAAGACATACCAAGTACCCATCACAAACCCATCTCCCTCGCATTTACATTATTTGCCATTTGCCTCTCGATTTCCTCTCCCCCACTTCACCCTTGCCGTTTTATTCGCCTTCTCTTTCCCAATCTCCTCCTCTCTTTTTCGCTTGCCGTTATTCTGTTTGCTTGTGTGTTGGATTACTTGTTGCCATGGCACAAGATAATACCAAGTTGTGTGACTTCTCGAATACCAATAATAATGATTTCCTTAGTACTCCGATTGCTCCTCTTAATGATGTTGAGTCTTGTGAAATCAATACCGCTTTGCTGAATCTTGTTATGAAAGATCAATTCACCGGCCTTCCTAGTGAAGATGCCGCTACTCATCTAAACAATTTTGTTGATTTGTGTGATATGCAAAAGAAGAAAGATACAGATAGCAATATTGTCAAATTGAAGTTATTTCCGTTTTCACTTAGAGATCATGCTAAAGTTTGGTTTTCGCCTTTGCCTAAAAATAGTATTGATTCTTGGAACAAATGCAAAGATGATTTTATCTCTAAGTATTTTCCTCCCGCTAAGATTATCACTCTTAGGAACGATATTATGAATTTTAAACAACTTGATCATGAGCATGTTGCCCAATCTTGGGAAAGAATGAAATTGATGCTTCACAATTGCCCTACTCATGGTTTGAATTTATGGATGACCATACAAAATTTTTATGCCGGTTTGAACTTTGCTTCTAGAAATCTCTTAGACTCGGCCGCGGGAGGCACCTTTATGGAAATCACGTTAGGAGATGCTACAAAATTGCTTGATAATATTATGGCTAATTATTCTCAATGGCGCACCAAAAGATCTTCTAGTAAAAAAGTGCATGCTATAGAAGAAATTAATGTTTTGAGTGGAAAGATGGATGAACTTATGAAGATGTTTGCTACTAAAAATACTCCTCTATATCCCAATGATATGCCTTTGTCTTCCTTGATTGAGAATAATAATGAATCTATGGATGTGAATTTTGTTGGTAGGAATAGTTTTGGAAACAATGCTTATAGAGGAAATTTTAATGCTAGACCGTTCCCTAGTAATCCCTCTAATAATTATGGAAATTCCTACAATAATTCTTATGGTAATTTTAATAAGATGCCCTCTGATTTTGAGAATAGTGTGAAAGAATTTATGATTTCTCAAAAGAATTTTAATGCCTTGCTTGAAGAAAAATTGCTCAAAGTTGATGATTTGGCTAGGAACGTTGATAGACTTTCGCTTGATGTTAATTCTCTTAAACTTGGATCTTCTTCTCCTAAGCATGATATCAATGAGTCTCTCAAAGTAATGATAATTTCCATTGATGAGTGCAAGGAAAGAACCGCTAGATTGCGTGCTAAAAAAGAAAGCTTTATAAAAGCGTGTTCTTCTAGTTTCCATGAAAATAATGATGAGGATCTTAAAGTTATTGATGCGTCTCCGATTAGATCTATGATTTGCAATATGAATTTTGATGATTATGGGAGTGATGATGAATCAACTTTGCCTAGAAGGCGTCCCAAAAATTCGGAGTCTTTAGATCTTGATGCTAAAATTGGTAAAATTGAGATTGGAGAATCATCCACTTCTAATAATATAGAACTTACAATCTAGGATTTCAAGGAATTTGATTATGATAATTTTTCTTTAAAAGGTTGTGTTTCCTTGTTGCAATCCGTTGTTAATTCTCCTCATGCTTATAGTCAAAATAAAGCTTTTACCAAACATATTGTTGATGCCCTGATGCAATCTTATGATGAAAAACTTAATTTGGAAATATCTATACCTAGAAAACTTAATGATGAGTGGGAACCTACTATAAAGATTAGAATTAAAGATTATGAGTGTTTTGCTTTGTGTGATTTGGGTGCTAGTGTTTCCACGATTCTGAAAACTTTATGTGATATTCTAGGTTTCCATGATATTGATGATTTCTCTTTAAATTTGCACCTTGCGGATTTCACCATTAAAAAGCCTATGGGAAGGATCAATGATGTTCTTATCGTTGCAAATAGAAATTTGGTGCCCGTAGATTTTATCGTTCTTGATATAGATTACAATCTTTCTTGCCCTATTATTCTTGGTAGACCTCTCCTTAGAACGATTGGTGCGATTATTGATATGAAGGAAGGGAACATTAGATTCCAATTTCCTTTAAAGAAAGGCATGGAGCACTTTCTAAGAAAGAAAGTCAAATTACCTTATGAATCTATCATGCGTGCTACTTCTGAATTTAGTGCCAAAGATGGCACTCGTTAGATCTATCTTTGTTTTTATGCCTAGCTAGGGGCGTTAAACGATAGCGCTAGTTGGGAGGCAACCCAATTTTCTTTATGTTTTTTGTTTTTCCTCCTGTTTAGTAATAAATCTTGCATCTACCTTCTGTTTAGATGTTTTTCATCTTTTAATTAGTGTTTGTGCCAAGTAGAACCTATAGGATAACCTACGATGATAGTTGATTTGATTCTGCTGAAAAACAGAAACTTTGCACGCACGAATATAATTTTGTTAAATCACAGGAACGTAATTTTGCATTGATTCTTTTTTTTGCTGTTCAATAGACAAATTTTCCTGGACTTCATATTTTTGTAGGAGTTTTAGAGTTACAGAAGTTTGCGTTAGTTACAGATTGCTACAGACTGTTCTGTTTTTAACAGATTCTGTTTTTGGTGTGTTGTCTGCTTATTTCAATGCATCTATGGCTATTAAATTAGTTTATGAACCATAAAGAAGTTGGAATACAGTAGGTTTAACTCCAAAATAAATAAAAAATGAGTTCATTGCAGTACCTTATGTGGTGGTTTTGTTTTCTTTCACTAACGGAGCTTATAAGATTTCCTGTTGAGTTTTGTGTTGTAAAGTTTTCAAGTTTTGGGTAAAGCTTTTATGGACTATGGAATAAGGAGTGGAAAGAGCCTAAGCTTAGGGATACCCATGGAACCCCAAGATATTCAAGGATAGCCAAAAGCCTAAGCTTGGGGATGCCCCGGGAAGGCATCCCCTCTTTCGTCTTCGTTCATTGGTAACTTTACTTGGAGCTATATTTTTATTCGCCACATGATATGTGTTTTGCTTGGAGCATCGTGTATTATATTAGTCTTTGCTTTTTAGTTTACCACAATCATCCTTGCTGTACACACCTTTTTGGAGAAGCCTATTTGATTAGAATTTGCTAGAATACTCTATGTGCTTCACTTATATCTTTCGAGCTTAATAGTTTTGGCTCTAGTGCTTCACTTATATCTTTTAGAACACGGTGGTGTTTTAATTTTGAAGAAATTACTAGTCTCTCATGCTTCACTTATATTATTTTGAGAGTCTTTTAGAACAGCATGGTATTTGCTATGATCATAAAGTTGGTCCTAGAATGATGAGCATCCAAGTTGGGTATAATAAAAACTATCATAGAAAGTGAATTGGATGCTATGATCAATTTGATGCTTGATAATTGTTTTGAGATATGGAGGTAGTAATATTAAAGTCATGCTAGTTGGGTGATTATGAATTTAAAGAATGCTTGAGTTGAAGCTTGTGATTCCCGTAGCATGCACGTATGGTGAACCGCTTTGTGATGAAGTTGGAGCACAATTTTATTTACTGATTGTATTCCTTATGAGTGGCGGTCGGGGACGAGCGATGGTCTTTTCCTACCAATCTATCCCCTAGGAGCATGCGCATAGTACTTTGGTTTTTGATGACTTCTAAATTTTTGCAACAAGTATATGAGTTCTTTTGATTAATGTTGAGTCCATGGATTATACGCACTCTTTCACCCTTCCACCTTTGGTAGCCTCTCTTGTATCGTGCAACTTTCGCCGGTACCATACACCCACCATTTACCTCCCTCAAAACAGCCACCATACCTACCTTTTATGGCATTTCCATAGCCATTCCGAGATATATTGCCATGCAAATTTCCACCGTTCCGTTCATATGACACACATTACTTTTATCATATTGCTTTTTGCATGATCATGTAGTTGACATCGTATTTGTGGCAAGGCCACCTCCATAATTTTCATACATGTCGCTCTTGATTCATTGCATATCCTGGTACACCGCCGGAGGCATTAATATAGAGTCATATCTTGTTCTAGCTTTGAGTTGTAAATCCATAAAAGTGTGATGATCTTCATTATTAGAGCATTGTCCTAGTGAGGAAAGGATGATGAAGACTATGATTCCCCCACAAGTCGGGATGAGACTTCGGACTTTACAAAAAGAAAAAAAAAGAAAAAAAAGAGAAAGGCCAAAAAGAAAAAAAGAAAGGCCAAAGAAAAAAAAGAAAAAAGGAAAAAAAAGGAGAAAATAAAATAATAATAAAATGAGAGAAAAAGAGAGAAGGGACAATGCTACTATCTCTTTTTCCACACTTGTGCTTTAAAATAGCACCATGATCTTCATGATAGAGAGTCTCATATGTTGTCGCATTCATATACTAGTGCGAATTTTTCATTATAGAACTTGGCTTGTATATTCCAATGATGGGCTTCCTCAAAGTGCCCTAGGTCTTCATGAGCAAGCAAGTTGGATGCACCCCACTTAGTTTCTTTTATTGAGCTTTCATATATTTATAGCTCTAGTGCATCCGTTGCATGGCAATCCCTACTCACTCACATTGATATCTATTAATGGGCATCTCCATAGCCCTTTGATACGCCTAGTTGATGTGAGACTATCTTCTCCTTTTTGTCTTCTCCACAACCACCATTCTATTCCACATATAGTGCTATGTCCATGGCTCATGCTCATGTATTGCGTGAAAGTTGAAAAAGTTTGAGATCATTAAAGTATGAAACAATTGCTTGGCTTGTCATCGGGGTTGTGCATGATTAAATACTTTGTGTGATGAAGATAGAGCATAGCCAGACTATAGGGATAACTTTCTTTAGCCATGTTATTTTGAGAAGACATGATTACTTTGATTAGTATGCTTGAAGTATTACTATTTCTTATGTCAATATGAACTTTTATTTTGTATTCATTTGGGTCTGAACATTCATGCCACAATAAAGAAAATTACATTAAGAATTATGCTAGGTAGCATTCCACATCAAAAATTTCTTTTTTATCATTTACCCACTCGAGGACGAGCAGGAATTAAGCTTGAGGATGCTTGATACGTCTCCAACGTATCTATAATTTTTGATTGTTCCATGCTATTATATTACCCCTTTTTGATGTTTATGGGCTTTATTTTACACATTTATATCATTTTTTGGGACTAACCTACTAGCCGAAGGCCCAGCCCATATTGTTGTTTTTTTGCCTATTTCAGTATTTCGAAGAAAAGGAATATCAAACGGAGTCCAAACGGAATGAAACCTTCGAGAGCGTTATTTTTGGAACAAATCTGATCCGGAGAGCTTGGAGTGCAAGTCAAGAAGCCTCTGAGGGCCCCACGAGATAGGAGGGCGCGTCCCCCTATAGGGCGCGTCCCCCCTATCTCGTGGGCCCCTCGGGCGGCCACCGCCGTACTTCTTCCTCCTATATATACCTACGTACCCCGAAAACATCCAGGAGCACCACGAAACACAATTTCCACCGCCGTAACCTTCTATATCCGCGAGATCCCATCTTGGAGCCCTTGCCGGCACTCTGCCGGAGGGGGAAGCAACCACGAAGGGCCTCTACATCAACATCCTTGCCCCTTCGATGAGTTGTGAGTAGTTTACCACAGACCTACGGGTCCATAGTTATTAGCTAGATGGCTTCTTCTCTCTTTTTGGATCTCAATACAATGTTCTCCCCCTCTCGTGTGGAGATCTATTCGATGTAAACTCTTTTTGCGGTGTGTTTGTCGAGATCCGATGAATTGTGGGTTTATGATCAAGTTTATCTATGAATAATATTTGAATCTTCTCTGGATTCTTTTATGTATGATTGAGTTATCTTTGCAAGTCTCTTCGAATTATCAGTTTGGTTTGGCCTACTAGATTGGTCTTTCTTGCCATGGGAGAAGTGCTTAGCTTTGGGTTCAATCTTGCGGTGTTCTTACCCAGTGACAAAAAGGGTTGTAAGACACGTATTGTATTGTTGCCATCGAGGATAACAAGATGGGGTTTATATCATATTGCATGTGTTTATCCCTCTACATCATGTCATCTTGCTTAATGCATTACTCTATTCTTATGAACTTAATACTCTAGATGCAGGCTGGAGTCGGTCGATGTGTGGAGTAATGGTAGTAGATGCAGGCAGGAGTCGGTCTACTTGTTATGGACGTGATGCCTATATACATGATCATGCCTAGATAATCTCATAACTATGCGCTTTTCTATCAATTGCTCGACAGTAATTTGTTCACCCACCGTAATACTTATACTATCTTGAGAGAAGCCTCTAGTGAAACCTATGGCCCCCGGGTCTATCTCTTATCATATTTGCTTTCAATATACTTTATTTGCATCTTTACTTTTTGCATCTATATTATAAAATACCAAAAATATTTATCTTATCATACTATCTTTATTAGATCTCACTTCCGCAAGTGTCCGTGAAGGGATTGACAACCCCTTTATTGCGTTGGTTGCGAGTTCTCAGTTTGTTTGTGTAGGTGCCTGGGACTTTTGAGGAGCCTCCTACTGGATTGATACCTTGGTTCTCAAAACTGAGGGAAATACTTACGCTACACTTTGCTGCATCACCCTCTCCTCTTCGAGGAAAACCAACGCAAGCTCAAGACGTAGCAGATATGTTAGAGACTGAGGCAATGATAACAGATTCTTTGTGTCTATGTGTGTGGAGGATAGAGAGAGACATGTACATGGGGCTTTGTGTTGTGTAACATGGAGACACATATACATAATTAGAGAGTGAGTGTGTGAGATACACATGCGGACATGGGGAGAGATGAGGATCCAGATAAATGGGTGTTTGTGCATGTCTGTGTGTGTTTGTGCAAGCGTTTGTGTGTGAGAGGGAGAGAGTGTATGTGGAGTAGAGAGACCACTGATGATGTAAACCTAGTATAAGGGAAGGGGGAATGGTGTGACATGTGTAGTAGCGAGATAGCACGGGTGCGGGCGGGGGGAGCAGACTATTTGGAAGAGACATCGAGTGTGTGTGTGTGTGGGAGAGGGGTGTGAGAGCGAGAGAAAGAGAGAGCTAGCGACGGAGAGAGAGAGAGAGAGGGCGAGATGGGTCGTTTGTGTCCATAAATGGCGTATAGATAGGGAGACAATGTTGATGTTGTCCAAAATTGGCCTATGAACGGAGACGCAAGGGAAGAGAATCATCATGTGTGTGATAGGGACTTCATGAGAGATCTAGAATAGATGGTGTAGAGAAGAGTGTGCGAAATCGAGAACGATTATACATTAGGGAGCTATGCAAAGAGTCACGGCATATATGTTTACAGGGAAGGAGCTGGGGCGGGTCCGCATGTGGGAGAGATAGAAAGAGGAGAGTGGTGCACACGGAGACAAAGTGTGCTTGTTTGCAGTGGGGGTGGTGTGTGAGGTGAGTGCGCGAGAACCACATAACTAGGGAGATAGACGTTAGGGGCAATGTTTTGTGTGTATGGAAAATATACACTCTACATAGTGCGTGTGCTTGGGTAAGAGAGATAGCGGGAGACCTAGAGAGCGAGGGAAGATATGTGTGCATGCTCGAGAGACAAAGTGATAGAGACCTATGTTGGGGTCCGGACTTTACAAGAGAGAGGGGTGTTAATGTGCTCGTGTGTTGGTGTTTGGGGGAGAGAATGACTTCTCTATGCGCGTGTGTGTGCGTGGTGGTGGTGGGGGGTGGGTTGACTTCAGATAAAGAGTGAGGTGTCTATATTTGAGGGACTTTAGCGTAATTCAGATATTGTGCACTCATGGTTGATCAATTTGTTTCACAGTTTGTACTATGAGATAACAATACTTTTGAACATGCGTGATATACCTTGATGTACCAGAATTACAAACCTAAGATTGGAATTTTGGAATTCGACTCCATCATTAGCTTTTGTAATTCATTTAAACGGAGGTACATTTTTTAAGCCGGGATTTCGTGATTTCAAATTCATATGTCAAACCTAGAGATATACACATACGGGCATGTTCAAACTTTATAATCATCCACTTTATTCATACACATACACATTTTTGCTTTTGTCATCATATTTAGGATAAACACATTTGGAATTTCATTTGAATTGGACCGTATGATGGTATTTGCTTGTAGTAACTCAATGATCCATATTTGAATTGAATGGACAATCTAAGTTTCGAGTTGGAGACATTGATTTTCAAAACTTGCACATTTTTTTGCGTGCAAAACAAACAAATTGTCGCCATGATATCATAGTCGGTCGTATGAGAGCAGAATACTTATAATTTTAGGTGCCAAAATCTTTCAAACTTCCCGCTCACATCGAAATATCACGCGCCCGAAAGTTTAGCCCTGTGATATTCCCGTTTTACCCCTGCCACATGAACGGAAAAGGGTTGCTTTGGTAACTCCATTGTTTTCCCCTCTTTGCCCCCAACATTCTTCCCCAGAGCCCCTCCCCCTCCCCTCCCCGACCCCCCAACCATGGCAAGCCGCTGAATCTAGTCCTCCACCGCAGCGGTTGACCTCACACCCCGCCAGATCTACCTTCCGCACCTTGGAACCCCCAACTGCCAACTCACCACTTCACCGGAGCCGCTTCAGCGACTAGCTTGTCCATCGCTCCAGATCTCCTTGACCGCCATCATGGTCCACTGCACCGGATCTGCTTAACCGGCGCCCTCGTCCACCACAGCGTAGGCCCTTCACTGACTCCCTCGTCCGCCCTTTAGCTGGCCCTTCATACAAGCCCTCATCCACCGCAACAGATACGCCTCACCGAAAGCACTATACAATGCGCCCGCCAAAGCCTTCGTCCACTGCACCGGACCCGCTCCATGGACGCCATATTCAACTCCACCGGCCCTGCTTTACCGACGCCGCAGCCTCATCAGGTTATTTCGATTTGTACTCCTTCGGTTTTTCTCTTTATCGTGCAACTGTTCACTTACCACATATGAGCTTTCTTGTATGTCGACAAGCGTCGCAACCGTAGCATCGGAGCCGCTTCAGCGACGGTGACAGCCGGCCCAAACTCAACCGCAACACAAGCACCATCGATGATCCTTAGCTATCAAGTATGACAACGATACCCATACGCCGCCGAGAATCAGGTACTATTATCCAACGGCCGGTGCCTACGTTCACTTTCCTATCATAAGCACCTCACCATTGAATTTCTTCAGGGCATCGTTCATTTTTTCATGAGACGCGTTATTCTGCTTGCACCTGTAGGGCCATACTTTTGGCAGTGAACATGTTACATGTGCTAAATCACATACCAGTGCACATATAGTTAATATGCTTTAGTTTTGTTCTGATGCCACTTGTTGGTTCCATCAAACTGCTTAATGTTCTCTATGCTTAATTACACATCAGCAAACTAGCATGTGGTTCCGCTGCTTTTTGTTCGTTTTACCCTACATTTTCTGATGCTAGCTATTACATCACTGCTCCGAGCCTCTGTTCATTACTTGTTTGTGTGTTCTTGATCTTCCCAAGTTGCATGACTAATTTGATGCTTCTATTAATTATGGAGCTGCCAACCCCATCAAGCAAAATATTTGTTCTTTTGGGGCTGGCACCTCGAACAAGCATAAAAATAGAGGGAAGCAGATATTTTGTCGTGTACGCACACACCCTTCTTTCATTAGTTTAGATGAACCATTGATGATCAATTCGGACTAGTGCATGCGACTAAAATTAATTTGACCTAAATAGATGGTGCAGAATAAACTACAACAACTAGATTTGCAACCATGGGATGCTGACGATATCTTCAAAGAACATTGCAACAGCAGCTAGGCTTCACAGCAACATATGGTAAGCCATTGTGTTTTAGTACATGTGAAATGTAATGCAAGTGGGTTGCTTTCTTGGCTTGTGCCCTCAACGTGTAATCCTACCGAATTACAAATAGTTCAGTTGTATGCTTTGCTGTATTGCTTGATTCGAATGCTTGTTTGTTGTTACGCTATACCTGAGTTGGCCAATATGTCAGTAGTGCATGCTGTACTATCGTAAAGAAATGCATGCCTATTTCATTTGAGTCCTTAACTTTTCCTCTCAACTTCATCACAAGACAGTCTTCGTAGTTTATATGAGGCCACACTGTTAAGTGCTTTCTCAGATTATTTCAACTGCTTAGATGCCTTGGCAACTTAAATATAGAGGTTGTACACTCCCTTTCAACTAGGGATGTCAACAGGGTCCCGTTTAATCCCGATTAAACTCCACTAGTGGTATGATAGTTCAAAAGAGTTTTTGTTTTTTGAGGAAAATGAACTAGGGAGGTAGCAAAAACTAACTAGATGGGACTGGCGGATGTTGTTTATTTGCCACTTACATCCCTAGTTTCATCTTACCATTTTAATTTATTTTCGGCTGATGCTACTTCGAACCATTTAAATATAGTTTGCCATGCTTGGCAATAATTCGTCCACCGTTTACCATGTAAGCTTACTGCATGGATCATACGGTAACTATCTCTTACTTATGTCCAGTGGAAACCTTTCAAGATGCCGTTCACACTAGGAGACAATGTACAACCCCAGAATCTATTTGTGGAAGCAGTGCACCATCCATGTTACCAGATGGTAGCAGTTCAGAGGCAACACCGCCGAAGAGCAATCTGAGCACATATATTATAGTTCTTGAGGCTCTACTAGAGGCAGAAAGAGATGGTGTGGCTTCCATGAATGAGGTAATCTTTATCTTGAGGCTGGAAATTAAGGAATTAGCGGCACGCATTATGCAAGCAACCCAAGAATTGGAGGAAGTAAGAATGTTGCATTTGAAGACGGAGGAGGTCCTGCTGTTTCTGCTATCTGAAGCCCAAGGTAATCCCGGTTCTTCTTTAGATACCAGTTGAAATTGTCATTAGATTATTGTACTTGCATGTTGTGTCATGTCTCTAAATGGATTATGTTGCAAGACCCCCTATGTTGTCCATGTGTTGTAATGATCCAAATTTTTTAGGCGAGGTAATCCTCAGTACTTGTATGATTGACATAAGGTGAACTATTTTTCGTGTGAGCATATTGTATTGGATGAAATAACTGTTTAACTCAGAGTGTATCCAACCTATTGAATTCGAAGACCACGACATTTCTAAATCATAATCATATATAAAGGTGGAATAAATCTTTGTTGTGGTTTTGAAGAAATAAATAACGAAATGTATAATTATCTGTGGATATTCGTAATCGAATACAAATTGGATTTGAATTTAGTTTGCCAGGTCCCAGGGCAAACGTGAATGCTAATTCTCCCAAGTTTTGAACAAAGCGGCTAAACACCCACTATAATTTGTGGGCTGCCCGAAGCAAGTGTTTGCGAGATGGAAATTACTGTCTCCCCCTGACACTTGACATCCTTATCGACCGGATTTACACTGCTGTCGATAGGGGTAGACTAGTAACTTCAATCAGACGTGACACGACGGCCTCTGAGCCCATTCAGACATGGTGGGCGCCAAACGTGGGCGGCAAAACACATTTGATTCAAGACCATCCAAAATACATGTGTCTGTTCCTCCATTTCCCCATTCATACACGGTGGGCGGCAAAACAAACTCTCCTCATCTGAAATCGATGTAGGCTAATATTTTAAATAGGGGCAGATGTGTAACTTCTATCAGACGTAACACAACCGCCCTACCTGTCAGCCCCGTTCATACACCGTGGGCGCCAACTGTGGGCGGAAAAACACCCTCTCCTCGCCCGAAATAGTTACCGGCAAATATTTGGGAGATGCGAGATTACCGTCCTATCCCCAACCGATGCGATGTCCAAAATTTTAAACGGGGGATAAGTTTGTACTTTCCCCCATTTCAGAGAAGCGCGTCCCAAAGTTTGAGATCCCCACTCCCCTCCATTTCCCCATTCATACACCGTCGGCGGCACGACAACCTCCGCACTGCGGCCAGCCTCCTCCGTCTGCCACCCCATCCTCCACCTTGCCGGAGCCGCTACCCCTACCCCGTCGTCCACTACAAGAGATGGACGTCTCTCATCCATGGCGCTGGACCAGGATCCTTTCATCGCCTCCTCTCACTTCATCGACGCGGTCGTCCACCTTGCCGTTGCCGCTCCTACGACCGCTTGTCCACTGCAACAGGATATATCCCCCGACCCAGCCGTCTGCCGTCTAAAGTCTTCTTCCCTGCCGCCGACAGCCATCGCACCTGCAGCACCCTCAATGTATCAGCATAGGCCTACACGGCGTCACAAGAGAGGTGGTACTCTTCCATATGTGCTTAAGTTATTGATCTCACCCGGAAAATAGATCGTAATTTGTTTACTGTACTTTTCTTGTTCGTACCAAATCGTAGTGGCTAGTTGAAAGCAAACATTGGTTGCGAAGTAGCTTTGTTCGGTTTGCACCTTCAGATTCGCCATGGCACGGGCACTATACTCGTAAAGCTTATGGTTTCCCCCCCTTTATATTCACTACCATCATCGTAGGTGCTTCGTGTCGTGCTAGCACTGCTCCTCAAGACCTCAACCCAAAGCTTACGTGTTGAAATACGAATCTAATATGATGCTCATATCACTAAAACAGAGAACGTTTAATTGGTCACCTAATGTTCCTATATTTGTTTCGAAAAGCATGTGCGCCACCCACTGGTCCAGCTAGTTCCACTTTCCTGATTTTTCTCTTGATGCTTAGGGTTTTTCCCTTTTATCCACTCTACTATGATCTGTGTAGGTGCTTTCTGTCGTACTAGCATTACTCCACCCTTCAAGCTAAACAACACATCACTCAGAATTCAAAAGCTTAGTTGTTCAAATATGATTGTGATATGATACTGATATTAGTTAACCAACACATTTAATTGGTTAGCTAAAGGTCCCACTTGAGTTTCCAAATGCATGTTGCGACATATAGAGAGACAGCATAATTGCATTTCTTTGTCACTTGTTGACCGTACTTTCTTGTCCATACCAAATCTTAGTTGTTATTTTAAAGCAAACATCGGTTGCTAACTACCCTTTGCGCGGTTTGCAGCTTCAGATCTGCCATCCCACTGCCACGGTCAAAACTGTACTCATCATGCTTATGTTTTCCCCATTTTATGATGACCACAATCAGCCTACGTGGTTCGTGTCGTAATAGCACTGCTCCACCCATCGAGCTAAACAAGCGTAGTTGTACAAATTCATATCTGATATTATTGCTAATATTAGTAAAACTGAGAGATGTTTAATTGGTTAGCTAAATGTTCCTACTTTAGTTTGGAAATGCATGTGAGCCACATATGGAGAGACCGGAAAGAATAGTATTTCTCTGTGTGCTCTGGTTCATCATGGGTGGCCAACCAACATTGTATTGAAAGACTTGTAATATCTTCAATCTGCTTGCTCTTCTACTCTTCTTTAAGATGATACTCTTCTCTTGCGGTCGACTGGTCAGGTCGAGTTGTTCTCCCTTAGTATATTTTGAATTTGTTAGGTCAGGTCGACTTGTTCTTCTTTACTATATGTTGAAGCTATCATCTGCGAAGTGTCATCACTTCTGGAGCTCTCATATTTTGAGTAGTAGGCCACATTATATTAATGCACACAACAAATTACAGCATGCATGGCATCGTTTAAAAGAATTGCAGAGATAGCACAAAGGGGTTTACAGGGAGGCAGTATTGGATTAGAATCACTTCTGCATTACAAAGAAATCTCACTTGTTTTTATGTTTTCATGCATGTCAGATATTGAACATTATGAAAATGAATATGAGAATGGGCGCACGAGAGGAATATTGCAGAATGATCCACTGGCTAACAAACTTGGCATGGTGGAGGATGGCCTATCTTATTCACCCATCAAGGTGCTTACTCTAACTTTGCAAAGTTGTATTGACCACACATATTTTGCATCTGACCTCTTGCATTACTTCTACTTTTTTACACCATCTACTTAGTTTAAGCATCATATATGAGTATATGCCATACCTATCCATTTTCTGTACCTATTCCATGTGTCATCACACTATGTTTTTCCAGTCAAATGTTGTTCTTTCGTAATAGATGTCCAAAAGGAAGAGGGTGAGTGCAGATCCTCAAGGAGTACAAACTAGGTATTTGGAAAAGGTAGTGATACCTGTTAAATCAGATAGATCAGCAACCACAGAAAACACATGCCCAACTGTACCACACTTTACCCCTACTCCAGTGGCCTAACCCCTATTAGAACTGCTGGGAGCCCAGCGTCAGGTACTGTCTATGATATCAATTCAAAATTTGAACTCCTAAATTTCTGCTTGTGCCTTACCTTCTCTCTTGTATGAAAACTAATTTTAGATGAATCTCCTTGCTCAAAGGATCATACGGTCTCAAAACAATAATGGGCTCTGCATTGCTCTTCTCAGTACCTCTCTCCCTTTTGCCTTGTAACGCTATACTTAATTAATTGCTATTTGATTATGTATCATCAGTCTGCACCTAAGCTTCATTATCCTCTGTTTCTTCCAATATTATTTGATCTATATTTACTCTTTGCAAAATGTAGAATAATGGCAACGCTTATAAAGAATTTTCATTTGGGAATTTATTGAATTATCCTTCCATCAACATGGAGAAGGGCTTTGTCCAGCCCGTGTTAACATGTAATGTAAGTTCATCCTTCTCAAGCCTTCAAACTTTGTTCTAGTATAGATTTGGATAGGCATCATTTCCTCCACTGCTGTTTGCTTTGCTGTTTACATCTGATTGGATGTTTGCAACAACTACCAGTTTCAAATTGTAGTTGTAAAAACATGTTCCTTATGCAGCACAGATCCATTTATTTGCTTATATAATTGTGAAACCTGTTACATGTCTCCTTGTTTCTCTTTCAGAGTCGTATCTCTTACGCCAGGCAGAACTTTAGGGAAGATAGTGAGCCAAACCATCTTGAGGACAGCGAGATGACCCCAAGGTCCTGTGTTGATGAAGATAGTGAGTTGAAGCTACTCACCAGCAGGTGTGAGACAACCTCTGTGCAATCGCTGCCTCAATCAGTTTGACTTCTTCAATCTCAACTTAAAGCGGAAAGGCTTGCTTCAGCTCAGCTCCGACTTGAAGTCAAAGATGCAATGAAGATGTCAGAGGACTGCCATGCGCACCATCATGCCTTAAATCTAGTATTGATGCATCTATCGTTGACACAACTAAGGTCTACTCAGCTTCTTCAGTTGTTTGGGGGGCCCGACCTGGCCAGGCCTAGTGCCTTCTGAAGTTCTCTCAGTTTTGTATATTCTTTTGTCGGCGAGTTTATTTGCACTGGTGGAAAACTTTGATGCCTAGTGGATGTAATATGTGTGATAGCCGTGATAGCCTAGCGTAAGTTGCTTGCTTATTTATTTCCTTGTTGTCTTGTTTATTTGTTTTCTTGTAGTCATTGCAGTTCTTTTTCCGCGGTTTGCTAGTGGCTGCAATAACCTATTTTTAAAAACTAGGCCACAATAACCATGGGCTAATATTTACTGTAGTGACACTAGGCCTCCTACGGGCCATAGAAACAGTGGGCCTTCTACGGGCCGTAGAAACAGTGGGCCTTCTACGGGCCGCAGAAACAATGGGCCTTCTACGGACCGTAGAAACAATGGGCCTTCTACGGGCCGTATCATCAATGGGCCTTATACGGGCAGTATGATCGATTGGCCAAACATGGGCCAATAACATGCCGCATTATGGCCGTAAACGGGCTAGAGTTGGAATCGTCCGTTCATGGGCCGACCATAACAGGCCATCGTTAATAGGCCATATTTGATGATGCTATGAAAACGGCCCAACGTATTAACGGACCACAAACGGGCCGACTGCAACCACGGGCTGAATTTGGCCCACAAGCAGAAAATGACAGTAATGGGCCGTAAGTAAACGAATGCTGGAAATGAGCCCAAGAATAAATGGGCTCTGAGAAGGCCGAAAGATAACATGGGCTAGAAACGGCCCAACGGAATAACAGGCCGTTAATCGGTATAAAGTGATACACTGTTCATTACAGGCCAGTTTCACCACGGGCCATTAATGGGTGTAAAGTGATACACTGTTCATTACGGGCCAGTTTCACCACGGGTCGTTAATAGACCAAGAGTTACATAGGGCCTCATATGGGCTGAAAGACGTCATGGGCCATACATGGGCTATAAGTGAAAACGGGCTGGAATCATATTGGGTGGTCCAGATGACGCTACTGGGCCTAATTCGGATAGGGCGTAACGGGCCTTAGGTTAGCGGGCTGTAAATGGGCTATATGCGAACATGCTGTTAACAGGCTTTACATGGGCCGGCCCGCCACCTTTTGACCAAGTCAAACGGGCCAGCCTTTTCACAGGAATGGGCCTCTATTGGGCCGTGCCACGTGTCGACGTATCATAGGCGCCTTCTGTCCAATGAGTGGATGACATCTGTCCCAACGATGAGCCGACATGTGTTTCCTCCAACCAATGATGATTTTACACGTGGAAAATCCCCATTGGTCGGGGTTGTTAACGGGTTATCGAATCCAAAACCCGACCCGATAGCTTAACGGCGTTCCGTTATGGTGGATGCCACATGTCAGTCACCCTTGACGAAAGCACTTCTGTGACGCGGGATTTATCGTCATGGAAGTGGACACTTCCGTGATGATAATTTTGGTAATGTCATGGAACACTTCTACGGCAGCACAGGTATGACTATCTTGATTCTGTCATAAAATCGTCATGGATGTACATGCATGACAGAAAATGCGACCTACTGTGACAAACACGTATCATCACGCAAGTGTATTTTTTTGTAGTGTTAATCCTGGGCAGAGTCTTCCGAGCTTTTGGAGGAGCAACCTTGGGCTGCTTGGCGACTTTTTCTGTCGGCTCCGGAGTCGAAGTCCGAGTGCACTTCTGCGTTTGGGTGCTTGGGACCATGTTCTTGCTACACCCGCCCACTGGATCATGGAGTAGCTTGGATCAATGTTCCGAACGAGGCGGCAAGTCGACCGTCTCTTTTTCGTCTGACTCGTCACTCTCCTCTTCGTCTTCATCGTCCGGAGATTCCCAATCACCGCTCTCCTCCGCGCTGTTCTCTCCCTCCTGACCTTGCTCTAGCACTTGTTCACCATTGGGCATCTTGTACATCTCAGTATAAACCTACAAGACAAGAAGTCGAGTAAAAGTCAGTCGGATTCAAAGGCAGTCAAAATATGTACCCAAAAACAGTCGGTGATGGAGTACACACCTTGTCTGGCTGATTGCTGTCACTGAAGGGGTCGACTCTCCTGGCTCCTCTGGGGTTGTCCTTGTTGCCTGTAATACTCTTCAACCACAGGGCGACTGTCTTAGCCGGTACTTCCTCTGGATGAACCCGAGTGGTGTCGTCGACCCCAGAATACATCTACATAGGGTGGTCACGAGCCTGGAGAGGCTGAATGCGTCGACTGAGGAATACCTCCAGCAGATCCATGCCAGTGACACGTTGGTTGATCAGTTGGACCACCCTCTCAACTAGCATGTTTGTTTCCACGCTCTCAGCAGCGGTCACTTTCAGCGAGGAAGGAGTCTGAACACGATCAAAGGTGAAATGGGGAAGTCCAGTCGACTGGCCTGGAGTTGCGTGGTCCTGGCAGTAGAACCAAGTCGACTGCCAGCCCCTGACCGACTCAGGAAGGGTCATGGAAGGGAAAGAGCTCCTCTGCCTCTTCTGGATACCCAAACCCCCACACATCTGAATGACATGTATTTTCTCGTCACTCAAATTTGCTTTCTTCATCGACTGAGAGCGGATGGTGAAAATGTGCTTGAAAAGACCCTAGTGCGGTCGACAACCCAGAAAATTCTCGCGCATGGACACAAATGCAGCAAGGTATGTGATGGTGTTGGGAGAAAAGTGATGGAGTTGCACTCCGAAGAAGTTCAGGAAACCTCGGAAAAAGGGGTGCAGAGGGAGCGAGAAACCCCGATTGACATGGGTGGCGAGCAGTACACACTCACCCAGTCGCGGCTACGGCTCCTTCTCCCCCTCCGGCAACCGTGCAGCACCCTTGACGATCAGCCCCGATTCCACCAGCTCGTCCAAATCATCCTACCGGAGCAAAGATCGAATCCAATCGCCCTGGATCCAACCCGGCGGCAGCGCCGAGGGCGACGACGACCCACGATTCTGCTTCTTGCCTTTTGCCGCCCCCGTCGCCTTCTTCGTGTGTTCCAGCGCCGCCATCTTGTTCTTCACTATGGTGGCGGGGCGGTAGCGTCGAGAGCGGAGGAACCAGATGCGGTGGAGAAGTATAGGAGAAGAGGAGAAAATAGACGTGCACAGCGCAGGCGCCTCGGCTCCCTCGCCTTATAAAGGCCCACTTCCGAGTGGCTGACGCGTGGGCCCAGGTGATCCTGTCAAATCCCGCAACAGTCGCGCGCTGGGTACGTGGCGAAAAAGGTGGCGTGGAGATCGAGGCACTCCTGTCTATCCATTCCGCTTACCACGGCATGCTCCGTCCCGCGCGCTTCCTCGAAATTTCGAATCCCGTGAGATCCAGGATACACCGTAACCAATCGCACCAAAGATTCCGCGCCCAAAAACAACACTCACCGGATGACGTTATCAATTCACTTGGCAACTTTCTGAATCGATCAAGGCGACCGAAGTGAAGCTGAAGTTCTAACATGAGCCTTCCGTCCTGCGTAAATACTTGTGAAGCGCAAGGGTCGAAGCAAGATCAACTTCAATCTTCTTTCCACTTGGACCTTAATCCATTTGGGGGCTAATGATGAGGATACAGACCTAGGGTAGGGTCATAGGCCTGACCTATACGCCCTACCCAAGGTCACTACCCTAGAAGCAAAGAAGCTCAAGAAACAACAGGGGGTACCCAATAAAGGTGTCGAGTGCAATCCACTCGACCAATGAACCACTCGGGTAACCCTCCTTCCCGAAGTCACACAGCCAGTCAACCACTCGATCGTAGAAGAAACCACTCAACCTACTGAAGACCAGAAGTCACTCAGAACAGCAATGGGCGAGCATTCACTCCGTAGTCTTTAAAGTCATTAAAGGTACTTAAGGCTAGCGTTACCAGTAACGCCTCAATCTTTACGTACATTGAACCCTCTGTAACGGGGGATGGCTGGGGTCCTGGCGAACTCTATATAAGCCACCCCTCTCCTCTGGTACAAGGGTTCGCACCCCCTGTAACACACACTCATATAATCCAGTCGACCGCCTCCGGGCACTGAGATGTAGGGCTTTTACCTCCTTCGAGAGGGGCCTGAACTCGTAAAAACTTGCGTACAACCTTGCCGTAGCTAGGACCTTGCCTCTCCATAGGTACCCCCTATACTTACTGTTAGATTTAGTACCACGACACCGTGGGCTTTACCCCTTGGCCCAAATAAAGTGTTCTCGTACCCGATCATTTCGGGAAACATCCGAAACCTCTTCCAGTGAATTTCGGAACCCTTCAGGAAACCAAACACTATTATCCCATATATCAATATTTACTCCGGACCATTTCAGAGCTCCTCGTCATGTCCGTGATCTCATCCGAGACTCCGAACAACATTCCGTCACCAACATACATAACTCATATAATACTATATCATCAATGAACGTTAAGCGTGTGGACCCTACGGGTTTGGGAATGATGTAGACATGACCGAGACACTTCTCCGGTCAATAACCAATAGCGGAAGCTGGATGCCCATTGGTTCCTACATATTCTACGAAGATCTTTATCGGTCAAACCTTATGACAACATACGTAATTCTCTTTGTTTGTGGGTATGTTACTTGCCCGAGATTTGATCGTCGGTATCTTCATACCTAGTTCAATATCATTAGCGACAAGTCTCTTTACTCATTCCTTAATAGATCATCCCGCAACTAACTCCTTAGTCACTTTGCTTGCAAGCTTCTTGTGATGTTGTATTACCGAGAGGGGCCAGAAATACCTCTCCATCATACGGAGTGACAAATCCCAATCTCGATTCATGCCAACTCCATAGACACCTTCGGAGATACCTGTAGAGCATCTTTATGATCACCCAATTACGTTGTGACATTTGATATAACACAAGGTATTCCTCCGGTATCCGGGAGTTGCATGATCTTAGGGTCGAAGGAATATGTATTTGACATTAAGAAAGCAGTAGCAATAAGTTGAACGATCATATGCTAAGCTAATGGAAGGGTCTTGTCCATCACATCATTCTCCTAATGATGTGATCCCGTTATCAAGTGACAACACATGTCTATGGTTAGGAAACCTTAACCATCTTTGATCAACGAGCTAGTCTAGTAGAGGCTTACTAGGGACATGGTATTTGTTTATGTATCCACACATGTATTTAAGTTTCAGAACAATACAACTCTAGCATGAATAATAAACCTTTATCACGAGTAAGGAAGTATAATAAACAAATTTATTATTGCCTCTAGGGCATATTTCCATCAGTCTCCCACCTGCACTAGAGTTAATAATCTAGTACATTGTAATGAATCTAACACACATGGAGTCTTGGTGTTGATCATGTTTTGCTCGTGGACAAGGCTTAGTCAACGGGTCTGCTACATTCAGATCCGTATGTATTTTGCAAATCTCATTGTCTCCATCCTTGACCTTCTCACGAATGGAGTTGAAGCATCTTTTGATGTGTTTGCTTCTCTTGTGAAACCTGGATTCCTTCGCTAAGGCAATTGCTCCAGTGTTGTCACAAAGGATTTTCATTGGAACCAATGCACTGGATATTACACCTAGATCGGTTATGAAATCCTTCATCCAAACTCCTTCATGTGCTGCTTCCAAAGCAGCTATGTACTCCGCTTCACACGAGATCCCACCACGACGCTCTGCCTTGGAACTGCACGAACTGATAGCACCACCATTCAATATATATATATATATATATATATATATATATATATATATATATATATATATATATATACGTATCCGGTTTGTGACTTAGAGTCATCCGGATCAGTGTCGAGGCTAGCATCAACGTAACCATCTACGACGAGCTCTTTGTCACCTCCAAAAATGAGGAACATATCCTTGGTCCTTTTCATGTACTTTATGATGTTCTTGACCGTTGTCCAGTGATCCACTCCTAAATTACTTTGGTACCTCCCTGCCAAACTTATGGCAAGGCACACATCAGGTCTGGTACACAGCATAGCATACATGATAGAACCTATGGCTGAGGCATAGGGAATGACTTTCATTTTCTCTATATCTTCTATAGTGGTCGGGCTTTGAGTCTGACTCAATTTCACACCTTGTAACACAGGCAAGAACCCTTTCTTTGACTGATCCATTTTTAACTTCTTCAATACTTTGTCTAGGTATGTGCTTTGTGAAAGTCCTATTAAGCATCTCGATCTATCCATATAGATCTTGATCCCAATATATAAGCAGCTTCATCGAGGTCTTTCATTGAAAAATTCTTATTCAAGTATCCTTTTATGCTATCCAGAAATTGTATATCATTTCCAATCATCAATATGTCATCCACATACAAAATTAGAAATGCTACAGAGCTCCCACTCACTTTCTTGTAAATACAGGCTTCACCGTAAGTCTGTATAGAACCATATGCTTTGATCACCTCATCAAAGTGTATATTCCAACTCCAAGATTCTTGCACCAGTCCATAGAAGGATCGCTGGAGCTTGCACACTTTGTTAGCACCTTTAGGATTGACAAAACCTTCTGGTTGTATCATATACAACCCTTCTTTAAGAAATCCATTAAGGAATACAGTTTTGATGTCCATTTGCCAGATTTCATAATTATAAAATGCGGCAATTGCTAATGTGATTCGGACTAACTTAAGCATTGCTAAAGGTGAGAAAGTCTCATCGTAGTCAACCCCTTGAACTTGCCAAAAACCTTTTGCGACAAGTCGAGCTTTGTGGATAGTGACATTACCATCAACATCTGTTTTTTCTTGAAGATCCATTTATTTTCAATGGCTTGCCGATCATCGAGCAAGTCCACCAAAGTCCAAACTTTGTTCTCATACATGGATCCTATCTCAGATTTCATGGCCTCAAGCCATTTATCAGAATCTGGGCTCATCACAGCTTCTTCATAGTTCGTAGGTTCTCCATGATCTAATAACATGACTTCCAGGATAGGATTACCGTGCCACTCTGGTGCGGAATGTGCTCTAGTCGACCTACGAGGTCCAGTAGTAACTTGATATGAAGTTTTATGATCATCATCATTAGCTTCCTCTCTAGTTGGTGTAGGCATCACGTGAAAGGTTTTCTCTAATGTGCTACTTTCCAATTCAAGAGAAGGTACAATTACCTCATCAAGTTCTACTTTCCTTCCACTCACTTCTTTCGAGAGAAACTCCTTCTCTAGAAAGGACCCATTCTTGGCAACAAAGATCTTGCCATCGATTTGTGGTAGAAGGTGTACCCAATAGTTTCCTTAGGGTATCCTATGAAGACACACTTTTTAGATTTGGGTTCGAGCTTATCAGGCTGAAGCCTTGTGACACAAGTGCTGCATCCCCAAGCTTTAAGAAATGACATCTTAGGTTTCTTGCCAAACCATAGTTCATACAGTGCCGTCTCAACGGATTTAGACAGTGCCCTATTTAATGTGATTGTGGTTGTATCTAATACATAACCACAAAATGATAGTGGTAAATCGGTAAGAGACCTCATAGAATGCACCATATCTAGTAAAGTACGATTACGACGTTCATACACACCATTACGTTGTGGTGTTCCAGGTGGCGTGAGTTGTGAAACAATTCCACATTGTTTTAAATGAAGGCCAAACTCGTAACTCAAATATTCACCTCCGCGGTCAGATCGTAGAAGCTTTATTTTCTTGTTACGACAATTCTCTACTTCACTATGAAATTCCTTGAACTTTTCAAATATTTCACACTTGTGTTTCATCAAAGGGATAATTAATTTGGTGCCCTTAGTTGTGTCCCACTCGGCAGGATTACCCCTAGTTTTTGAAAACACTTGTTCGTGCCCAAACCACTTTGCTCCTCTTATGCTTTTGCCCTTTGACCGTTTGTCCGTCACTTTGAAAACTTCATAAAAAATCATACTAACTCACAAAAATTCAAATAAGATATCAAAATGTTCAGAATAGCATCACCTATATGTGCATGTCATTTGCATTCATGAATAAAGTGTTGGCCAGTCCCCATCTCACTTTTAGCTCATATGATCTTAGCATGAACAGTAAAATAAAAAAATATATAATTTTTTTGGTGGCAAACTTTGACCAATGTTTTGAGTGATTGCCATGTTCCATAAGGGAATGACATTCGTGGAAGTCATGGTGAAAAAAAAGAAATTTTGGAGCATTGATTTTTGTTTTTTTGCCACGACTTCCATGAATGTCATTCCCTTATGAAACTTGGCAAGCACTCAAAACATTGGTCAAAGTTTTCCACTAATTTTTTTAGAATTTTTAGAATTTTTTTAGATCTTACTATTCATGCTAAGATCATATGAGCTAAAACTGAGATGGGGACAGGCCAACACTTTTTTCATGAATGCAAATGACATGCACATATAGGTGATGCTTTTCTGAACATTTTGATATCTTACTTGAATTTTTCTGAGTTAGTATGAATTTTTTATGAAGCTTTCAAAGTGATGGTCAAACGATCAAAGGGCAAAAGCATAAGAGGAGCAAAGTGGTTTGGGCAGGAACAAGCATTTTCGGAAACTAGGGGTATACCTGCCGAGTATGACCCAACTAGGGGCATAAAATCAATTTTCCCTTCATCAAATAGATATATCCATATCTACTCTAATCATCTCTGAAGGTCAGAAAATAACGATACCCGCCGCGTGCCTCAACACTCATTGGACCGCATACATTGGTATGTATTATCCCTAATAAGTCATTAGCTCGCTCCATTGCTCTAGAGAACGGAGTTTTAGTCATCTTTCCCATGAGGCATGGTTCACAAGTATTGTTCTCCCCCTAAGTTTTATACCTATTTCTTTTAGATCTCACTCTTGTTCGTGATCGTGAAGGGATTGAGAACCCCTTTTTCGCATTGAGTGCAATGTTTGTTAGTTTGTGGAGGTGCATAGATTGGAGACTTGCTTGTGCCTCCTACTGGATTGATACCTTGGTTCTCAACTAAGGAAATATTTATCTCTACTTTGTTGCATCACCCTTACCTCTTCAAGGAAAAAGCCAACACAAGCTCAAGAAGTAGCAGGAAGAATTTCTGGCACCATTGCCGGGGAGGTTCTACATCAAGCCTACTAAGTACCCACCATAAACTCTCATCTCCTGCATTACATTATTTGCCATTTTCCTCTCGTTTTCCTCTCCCTCACTTCTAAAACATTTTCAGAAAAACACAAAAAGATTTGCCTTTTTTATTCACCCTTCTTCCGTCCGTCTTTTCATTTACTTTTTTTTGCTTGTGTCCTAGATTGGTTTCTTGCCATCATGTCTGAATCTGGAGAGGTTATCGTTGAAAATTTTGAGAATCTTGCTAGAATAAATCTTGAGGAAAAACTTGGATCTTGTTCTTTAGATCGTGAAACTGAAACTCCCCCTAATTATAAGGCAAAAAACATTTCATGTGGGAGACGGTAATATTATTGGGAAAAGTATTATTCAAGAATTCTTTGATTGTACGGGAACTTTGCCTATTAATAAGAGATCTATCCTTCTTGATAGAAATTGCTGTGTGGATGCCATTTTCATGCTTATTGATAAATTAGAAAGAAAATTTGTGCACATCCGCCCCTCTTTGCAAAATGTGTTTTATGAACTTCCCAATATTCATCATCCTAACGCTAAAAAGATTGCCACTATCATCCTTATGCGGGAATTTGATTTTTTTAATACAAGAGGCTTGGAAATTTTTGTTTTCTACAATAAAGACATGAACATCCTTCGATTGAAGAAATTTTCCCTGATAAAGAAACTTTGCGTATCTTGGAATCTAGAGATTATCAGTCTTACAGTGACAATCTTAGTTGGAGAGTTCTCTACTCAGAAATTACTCAAGCCCTTTACCTTGATACTTATGATAAATTTGACTGGAAAACTAGGGGAATTTATGTAGGATTTAATGATGACTGGTTGGAAGAGATGACTAGGGAACCCATTAAAAATGAGATACATATTTTATATGATGATATATATGGTGATGATCCAGACTATGGGTTTGTGAATGTCAAAGTCACTAATAAAAGTCCTTTTCATGAATTAAGTTCACCTATTAGAAGGGAAAGAAAACAAAAGAGAGATTTTCTAAGAAAAGTTTTGGGAGATTTGATTAAAAAGGAATTGCACACCAAAGATGACAATACCTAGATCTATGTATTATGCCTAGCTAGGGGCGTTAAACAATAGCGCTTGTTGGGAGGCAGCCAATTTTATTTTTGTGTTTTTTATTTTTGGTTGTGGTTTTAAATAAATACACATTATTACTTCTATAGTAGTTGTGTTTTGGTGTTTTAATTAGTGTCTGGGCCAAGTAAGACCTTTGGGATGGCTTACGGTGATTGTTGATTTGATCTTTATGAAAAACAGAAACTTTTGCACCTAGTAAAACAATTTTGAAAAATCACAGAAGCGTGATTTTGATATGAATTTTTTTACACAAGATTGATATACAATTTCCTAGGTTGTCCTAATTTTTCAGAATGTTTAGAGTTACAGAAGTATACGAACTTTCCAGATTGCTACAAACTATTCTGTTTTTGACACATTCTGTTTTCTATGTGTTGTTTTCTTATTTTGATGAATCTATGGGTAGTATCGGGGGGTATGAACCATGGAAAAGTTGGAATATAGTATATATAACACCAAGATAAATAAAGAATGAGTTCACAACAGTACCCAAAAGTGGTGATTTATTTTCTTATACTAATGGATCTCATGAGTTTTCTGTTGAGTTTTGTGTTGTGAAGTTCTCAAGTTTTGGGTAGAGATTTGGTGGACTATGGAATAAGTAGTGGAAAGAGCCTAAGATTGGGGTTTCCCAAGGCACCCCAAGATAATATTCAAGGACAACCAAGCATCTAAGCTTGGGGATGCCCCATATGCATCCCCTCTTTCAGCTTCAATCCATCGGTAAATTTACTTGAGGCTATATTTTTATTCACCACATGATATGTGTTTGTCTTGTATGATATAAGTCTTTGCATTTTAGTTTGCCACAATCATCCTTGATGTACACACCTTTTGAGAGGGACACACATGAATCGTGATTTATTAGAATACTCTATGTGCTTCACTTATATTTTTTGAGCTAGGCAGTTTGCTCTAGCGCCTCACTTATATCTTTTTAGAGCACAACGATGGCTTTATTTTATAGAAATTGTTGAAATCTCATGCTTCACTTATATTATTTTGAGAGTCTCTAAACAACTGGTAATTTGCTTAGGTTATGAATTTAGTCTTAATATGATGGTCATCCAAGAGGGATATAATAAAAAACTTTCATATAAAGAGCATTGAATACTATGAGAAGTTTGATTCCTTATGATTGTTTTGAGATATAAAGATGGTGATATTAGAGTCATGCTAGTAAGTAATTGTGGATTAGTAGAAATACTTGTGTTAAAGTTTGTGATTCCCGTAGCATGCACGTATGGTGAACCGTTATGTGATGAAGTCGGAGCATGATTTATTTATTGATTGTCTTCCTTATGAGTGGCGGTCGGGGACGAGTGATGGTCTTTTCATACCAATATATCCCCCTAGGAGCATGTGTGTAGCACTTTGTTTTGATACCTAATAAATTTTTGCAATTAGTATGTGAGTTCTTTATGACTAATGTTGAGTCCACGGATTATACACACTCTCACCCTTCCACCATTGCTAGCCTCTCTAGTACCGCGCAATTCTTGTCGGTGCATTACACCCACCATATACCTTCCTCAAAACAGCCACCATACCTACCTATTATGGCATTTCCATAGCCATTCCGAGATATATTTCCATGCAACTTCTACTGTTCCGTCATATTTTGTTCTAGCATCGAGTTGTAATTCTTGAGTTGTAAGTAAATAAAAGTGTGATAATCATCATTATTAGAGCATTGTCCCATGTGAGGAAAGGATGATGGAAGCTATGATTCCCTCACAAGTTGGGATGAGTCTCCAGACTTTACAAAAAAATAAAAGAGGCCAAAGAAGCCCAAATAAAAAAATAGAAAAGAAGAAAAATGAGAGAAAAGAGAGAAGGGATAATGTTACTATCCTTTTACAACACTTGTGCTTCAAAGTAGCACCATGATCTTCATGATAGAGAGTCTCCTATTTTTCACTTTCATATACTAGTGGGAATTTTTCATTATAGAACTTGGCTTGTATATTCCAATGATGGGCTTCCTCAAATTGCCCTAGGTCTTCATGAGCAAGTGAGTTGGATGCACGCACACCCACTTAGTTTCTTTTTGAGCTTTCATAAACTTATAACTCTCAGTGCATCCGTTGCATGGCAATCCCTACTCACTCACATTGATATCTATTGATGGGCATCTCCATAGCCCGTTAATACGCCTAGTTGATGTGAGACTTTCTCCTTCTTTTTGTCTTCTCCACAACCACCATATTCTATTCCACCTATAGTGCTATATCCATGGCTCACGCTCATGTACTGCGTGAAAGTTGAAAAAGTTTGAGAACACCAAAAGTATGAAATAATTGCATGGCTTGTCATTGGGGTTGTGCATGATTTTATACTTTGTGTGATGAAGATGGAGCATAGCCAGACTATATGATTTTGTAGGGATAACTTTCTTTGGCCATGTTATTTTGAGAAGACATGATTGCTTTATTAGTATGCTTGAAGTATTATTGTTTTATGTCAATATTAAAATTTTATTTTGAATCTTATGGATCTGAATATTCATGCCACAATAAAGAAGATTACATGGATATATATGTGAGGTAGCATTCCACTTCAAAAATTCTGTTTTTATCATTTACCTACTCGAGGAGGAGTAGGAATTAAGCTTGGGGATGCTTGATATGTCTCCAACGTATCAATAATTTTTGATTGTTCCATGCTATTATATTTTCTATTTTGGATGCTTAATATGCTATTTTATATTATTTTTGGGACAAACCTATTAACATAGAGCCCAGTGCCGGTTTCTGTTTTTCCTTGTTTTTGAGTTTTATAGAAAAGGAATATCAAACGGAGTCCAAATGGAATAAAACTTTCGCGATGATTTTTCTTGGACTTGAAGACATCCAAAGAGCTTGGAGAGGGGGCTAGAATAGTCCCGAGGGATCCACAAGCCCTTAGGACATGCCCTAGGGGGGCGCCTCCATGGCTTGTGGGCCCCTCGGGAGTCCCCCAACCCTAATTCTTGCACTATAAGTTCTCAAATATTCCCAAACCAACAGAAGCGTCCACCAAAATACTTTTCTGTCGCCGTAACCTTCTGTTCCGGTGAGATCCCATCTTGGGGCCTTTTTTGGCACCCTGCTGGAGGGGGATTCGATCACGGAGGGCTTTTACATCAACTCTATTGCCCTTCCGATGAAGTGTGAGTAGTTTACCATAGACCTACGGGTCCATAGCTAGTTGCTAGATGGGTTCTTCTCTCTCTTTGATCTTCAATACAATGTTTTCCTTGATGTTCTTGGAGTTCTATCCGATGTAATATTCTTTTGCAGTGTGTTTGTCGAGATATGATGAATTGTGTATTTATAATCAGATTATCTATGAATATTATTTGAGTCTTTTCTGAATTCTTATATGCATGATTTGATATCTTTGTATTTATCTTTGAATTATGAGTTTGGTTTGGCCAACTAGATTGGTTCTTCTTGCAATGGGAGAGGTGCTTAGTTTTGGTTTCAATCTTGCGGTGTCCTCACCCAGTGACAGAGTAGGGGTAGCGAGGCACGTATTGTATTGTTGCCATCAAGGGTAAAAAGATGGGGTTTTCATCATATTGCTTGAGTTTATACCTCTACATCATGTCATCTTACTTCAGGCGTTACTTCGTTCTTGTGGACTTAATACTCTAGATGCATGCTGGATAGCGGTAGATGTGTGGAGTAATGGTAGTAGATGTAGGCAGGAGTCGGTTTACTTGACACGGACGTGGTGCCTATATTCATAATCATTGCCTTGGATATCTGAAAGTGCAACTATCCCTGGGTGGTTTTGGTAATGATTAAAAACATATATCTCATTGAACTAATGCCATTTCAAGATAAATATTTTAGGAAAGTTCAATGATTGGCATGGCATAGATAAGGAATGTGGACCCATCAAAATGCTAAGGAAAAAAGATTGGCTCAAGCTCTAAAGTCCAAGACTCTACATTTTCTATTTTAGCGATCCAAGATCACAATGAGTCTATAGGAAAGCCAATACTATTAAATGGGGATGAGGTGTTGCTTAATGTCTTGCTTGCTCAAAATGCTTAGTGATATGCTCCAAAAGCCCTCAACCACTTTCTCATATCCACATTTGTCCAAAACCAAAAGTCAAACTCGGCCCCACCGATTTGATCCATCCGGCACCACCGAGTTCATTTGACATAGCCACTACCGGAAACCCTAGTCTTTTCGGTCTCACCGATAGGGATCTCGGTCTCACCGAGATGGGGTTGCAAACTCTCTGTTTCCATTCGTAACGTTTTGGTCTAACCAAGATGAGCGATCGGTCCCATCGAGTCTGCAATGCAAACTCCTTGTTTCCTTTTTGTAACGCTTCGGTCCCACCAAGACCAGCGAATTGGTCCCACCGAGTTTTCCTGACCAACTCTCTGTTAGCTTATTACCAAAGTTGGTCCAATCGAGTTGAGTAATCGGTCCAACCGAGATTACATTATGCCCTAACACTAATGATATCGGTCCCACCGAGTTGACATGTCGGTCCCACCGAAATTGCCTAACGGTCACATATGTACTGAATCGGTCCGGCCGAGTTTTCTGATTCGGTCCCATCGAGTTTGGTATAATGTGTGTAACGGTTAGATTTTGTGTGGAGGCTATATATACCCCTCCACCCTCTCCTCATTCGTGAGGTAAGCCATCAGATCGTGCCTACACTTCCACTACCCATTTTCTAAGAGAGAGCCACCTACTCATGTGTTGAGACCAAGACATTCCAATCCAACCATATGAATCTTGATCTCTAGCCTTCCCCAAGATGCTTTCCACTCAAATCATCTTTCCACCAAATCCAATCCTATGAGAGTGAGTTGAGTGTTGGGGAGACTATCATTTGAAGCACAAGAGCAAGGAGTTCATCATCAACACACCATCTATTACCTTTTGGAGAGTGGTGTCTCCTAGATTGGTTAGGTGTCACTTGGGAGCCTCCAACAAGATTGTGGAGTAAACCAAGGAGTTTGTAAGGGCAAGGAGATCGCCTACTTCGTGAAGATCTACCCTAGTGAGGCAAGTCCTTCGTGGGCGATGACCATGGTGGGACAGACAAGGTTGCTTCTTCGTGGACCCTTCGTTGGTGGAGGCCTCCATGGACTCGCATAGCCGTTACCCTTCATGGGTTGAAGTCTCCATCAACGTGGATGTACGATAACACCACCTATTGGAACCACGACAAAAACATCCGTGTCTCCTATTGCGTTTGCACTCTCCAAACCCTTCCCTTTACATTCTTGCAAGTTGCATGCTTTACTTTCCGCTGCTCATATACTCTTTGCATGCTTGCTTGAGTTGTGTTAAGATTTCTTGACTTGTTCTAAATTTTTTAAATCTGTCAAGAACTAAAATTGGGAAAAGGTTAAGTTTTTATTTGGTCAAGTAGTCTAATCACCCCCCTCTAGACATACTTTCGATCCTACAATATCATCATAACTTTGCACTTTTCTACCAATTGCTCGACAGTAATTTGTTCACCCACTGTATTATTTTCTTTCAAGAAAGAAGCCTCTAGTGAAACCTATGGCCCCCGAGTCTATTTTCCATCATATATTTTCATATCTATAAAACCAAAACCCAAAAATACCTTGCTGCAATTTATTTACTTTTATGTTGTTTTACATTTTAGTAATCTTTTATATCTACCTCCATCAGATCTCATCCTAGCAAGTGACCGTGAAGGGATTGACAACCCCTTTATCGCGTTGGGTGCAGGTGTTTGATTGTTTGTGCAGTTGCAAAGATTGGAGACTTGCGTGTACCTCCTATTGGATTGATACCTTGGTTCTCAACTGAGGGGAATACTTATCTCTACTTTGCTGCATCACCCTTTCCTCTTCAAGGGAAAAACCAACGCAAGCTCAAGAAGTAGCAGCGTCCATGATGTATGAGGTGTATGTGCCCACTGTATGTAGTTTGCTGTTTGGTTGCACTTTATTATCACTGATGACGTGATTTGATGCCCATTGGATGTAATATGTCGTAATTTCTTTATTGTATAGTGTAGGATTATTCTTAGTTTCTATATTGTAATTTCTTTATTGTACAATGTAGGTTTTTTAGTTAGTTTATTTTTATAAACGATTTGGTTACTGTATATGCTATCGTTGAGGCCGAAAGCATCGCCGGGGCCCGACGGGCCAAAACGTTACCAGGACACCATCAGAACAGAACAAATATATGTAGTCATAGTGGGGTCATTACTGGGTCGACCCACTAATAATATGAGGTTCCTAATCCACCTGGGTTCTTAATGGACCAAATGGGCCCACTCTTCTTAAGCAGGCCCATTATAATAATTGGCCATTAGGTGGCGAAAATGAAATGTGGGTCCGGAAATTAATAGGACGAAATCAACTATCGGCCTTATGTGGCCCATGCAGACCACATGCCATGAACACGTCAAAAAACAGCTCGGGCTTAGTTGGGCCAGAAGAAAACAGGGCCCTTAATAGGCCAAAAGGAAGATTGGCCCGAAATGTGCCAAAGAGCTCACGGACCATTAGCAGGCTAAAATCTATCTGAGGTTAGATGGCCCAATTGCTAGACGGACCGTTAACATAACGAAATCTAACTTGTGTAATAAATGAACAAATATAGTACACGGGCCTTTGACATGCCGAAAGTGAGAACAAGCCAGAAATGTACTGTAAGCATGGGTCGTTAAGCGGTCGAATGTTACGTTAGGCCACAAATGGCCCAAGTTATCGTCGGTCGTTAACAGGCTGAAAGACACACCAGGCTGGAATTGGCCCAAATGTAGATGGGTCGTTAAAAGGCCAAAAACACACCGGACCGTAGTTTGGCCCGTATACATAGTGTACTATTAATGGGCCAAAATTGCTGATGGGCCATATGTAAGCAGGCCGTTGGTGGGCTAGACCGCTAACTTTTCTCTAAATCTTGTGGGCCTCTGATTGGGCCAACATTTTTAAGTAAACGGTCCACTATTAGGCCCGGCCATGTTTCTCCTTTTTGTTGGCATGTATCATCTGTTGGATGCGTGACATCTATCGCAACATAGAGATGACACGTGGTTCACTTGGCGATTGAGAAATTGACACGTGGAGAAGCGTTATTGGCCGAGGCTGTTAACGGGTATCGGATGCAAAACCGACAACCGATAGCTTAACGACGACCCGTTATGGTGGCTGTCATGTGTCCATTACCCTTGGTGAAATCACTTCCATGACATGCCATTTATCATCATGAAAGTGTACACTCCCATGATGATAAATGGATTATTATCATGGAACACTTCTGCGACAGCACATGTACGAGTATGAGTATGACTATCTTGATTCTGTCATGAAATCTCACAAATGGACATGTGTGATAGAAAACGTGACCTACTGTGACAAACTTGTGTTATCACAAAATTGTTTTTAGTGCATTGGTCTACAAGATTTCGCCTTTATAGCACATTCTTTTCTGCATGCTGGTGCTCAAATGGATGATGATTTAAAAAAAATTCAGAGGAGGAAGCTCATGTCTATGATGTTGACATGGATGAATATGTACCTTCATCTTCAGGTGCAACAAAGAATAAACTAACTCCAACTATTTACACAGTAAACTTCCTTCGCTAATTTCAGATACATCTCTATTACGCAACTTTGCTATAACAAATTCATTAAAGTGTGCATGGGTACATGGTTTATTTAGCGACAACTTGGAATTGACCTGAAGGATCAGTTTGCCAAAGAATTTTGCACTGGTATTTTGCAAAAAAAGTGCTCAACAACGTAAATTTAGCTTTGTGAGAAAATTTTGGAACAAGGTCAAAAATTGTAGATAATAATCGAGCTTGCACTAGAGATTTCAGACTTATGTGCCCCATCATACCAAATTTTATATTCATGTTGTAGGAACTTTCTAACAATGGAAAAGCAAACAAAGATTTTGTGATGGAAAGCCATACAACTCACTATTCACAATATGATACCCCTCATAGCTCTACGGTAAGAATTTGAATAACTTAATATATATTTATATTATTGATTATTAGATCATATGCAGTACTGATGTGCATGTCCTTCCATAAGGACAAAAACAACAAGAAGAAAGCATCCGCTACTAAGTTTTCAGAAGAATCACACACCATCAAGAAGGATTCCAGTATGAGTTACAGTGCACAGGAAACATCTGTAAGTATTTTCTAATGTTTAGACTTCAAAAGTATTGTGCAAGCCATCATATTGCAATTTACTAACAGTGCACGAACAACAGTTTGAATCATGATGTGGCTTGCAACACAAAGAGGGCACCTACACTAAAAGTTTGACCGCAAATACCTGAAAGAACAAGGATGTCGCCTAGGGGGGGTTGAATAGGCGGTTTAAAAATAATTATTGTTTAGGCTTTAACAAATGTAGAATAAAACTATCATTTAATTTGTCAAGCACAAAACCTAAATATACTAGGCTCAACTATGTGCACCAACAACTTATGCTAAGCAAGATAAACAACTATGTGATAGTAAGATATATAACATGAAGCATTATGGCTATCACAAAGTAAGTGCATAAGTAAAGGGCTCGGCTAAGAGATAACTGAGGCACGCGAAGACCATGATGTATTTCGAAGATCACACCATTGCGAATGCTAATCTCCATAGAGTGGTGTGGAGGCACAATGCTCCCCAAGTGCCAAAATGGGTCACCATATTCTCCTCACTCCCTTGCACAACACAAGGTTCTGTGTCTTCACTAAGGGACCCTTGAGGGCGGTCACGGAACCCGTACAATTGGAGACCCATGAGGGCGGTCACCGAACACATACAAAATTGCCCGGGGCAATCTCTAGGACCTAATTGGAGGCTCCCAAAGCTTCACCCCCCCTGATTGAGCTCACAACAATACCATCCGTCTAGGGAGCCCACGCACCTAAGAGGAACAAGCTCTAGGGTACCAAACACCCAAGAGTACTAAGCTTCACAACTTCCACTTACACGTACCACCAAGGAGAACTCAAACCTCTGCACCAAATGCAATGGCAAGAGCACATGGAGTGCTCAAGTCCTTATCTCCCAAATTCCACCACAACAACTAATGCTATGGAGGAATATGAGAGTAAGAATAAAAGAGGAGAACAACAAAGAACTCCAAAATAGATATCCACAAGGTTCCCCTTACTTTGAGGAGAAAATGATTGGTGGAAACATAGATCTATATCTCCTCTCTCTTTCCCTACATAATAATCAAGAATCATGGGAGGAATAGAGAGAAATCAAGCTTCTGGAGGTCTACAATGGAGGAGAAAACTATGCTCCAGAAACTATGGTTGGAGATGGAAGAAGGGGGGTATTTATACGTCCAAGTGAAAAGAGTTGTTGAACACAACCGCCACCCCCAGGGATCCGGACAAAAGGGATCCAGACACTCAGATGGTCTAGAGAAATATCCCTCTCAACCCCGGGCACCCGGACCAAAAAAATAGAAACATCGGTAGGGAGGGTCGGGCACCCAAGGTTAGGACCCAGGGCACGTGCTAGGGGTGCCCAGAAGTGCGCGGGTGGGGCCGGACATCCGGGGGTCTGAGACCCTGGGCACCCTGGGAGGCCGAGAGATGCGGGGAGGGGGCTAGGCACCCGGCGGTCCGAGACCCCGGGTACCTGAACATGGCCAAGGCTACAAGACAACTTTTGGGTGACCCAGGGCACCCAGGCCTTGGGACCTCGGGCACCCGGACATGGCCGAAGCCACTTGCCAACTTTTGAATGACCCTGGGCACCCGATGCTGGCAGAGAGGTGCGGGAACCCTGTAAACCCGAAATGGTCATAAGTTTTGAAAATGAACTCCGATTTCAATGAAATCAAGCTTGTTGGAAAGTTAACAACAGGAGCTAGCACAAGCTTAATATAAAATTAGGAACTAGCAATGGAGAAAATACCCATAATATAAGGGTGAGAACCCTTCCTCAAATAAGAACCAGAAAAATCTCCGACATCGAAAGTGTAATAGAAGATGCATAGGAAATATTTTTTTTGATGAACTAGAGCTCGTCGCGAAGATCACCACAAGCTCTAAAACCTCACAAAGAGAAAATCCAAACAAGAACCAAGAAATACTATGCCAAGGATGCAAAGGTTTGAGATCTCGACGAATGATATGAACATGCTACTCACTCGAGAGCCTCCCTTGATAGTATGGCTATTGATCGTATAACCCGATCTCCCGACTAACACCACGATACTGGTAGAATAGAAAATGTATGAAGGACAAAGCTTTGCCTTGTTCATAATACATTTGAGCTACATGACGACGATCTTGACCTTCTCAAGTTATACCACCTTTCTTGATTGCGCTGACTCAATGAAGACTAGTGAATTGCTCCCCCATACTCCACAATTGGTGAGCCTCTCTTCAGCACATCTTCACAAGTCCATTATCTCTAGAATGAATGGCAAGCTTCAAGCATGTGATGCTCCACTTATACTTGCACAATTAACCTTGATGACGGCCACCACTTGTTATATGAGATCTTCCTCTTGATGTAAGACCATGAAAAAAACACCTAAGCCCACATAGAACCACCACACAAATAGATCACGGGTTAGTTCACAAAGTGTATTGCTTACCATACCGTGAGATCACGTGATCCCATTCGGTACATCTTCTATGCTTTGTTTGTTGATCAACTTGAATCCACTCTTTGTACTTCGACTTTATCAACCACGTATCTTTTCCCCTCCCTTCATAAAGATGATGTTGAAAGTGCAACTAATCCCCGGGTGGTTTTGGTAATTAATAACAACATATATGTCATTGATCTAATGAACATTGATGATAGATTTTATAAAAAAATCAATGATTGGCATGGCATGGACTAATGGATGTGGACCCTTCAAAATGTGAAGAACAAAATTTGGCTACCCAAGACTCTACATTTTTGGTTTAGTGATCCAAGATCATAGTGAGTCCCTTAGGAAAGCCAATACTATTAAAAGGGGATAAGGTATTGTTGATGAGGTTGTTGCTAAAAGTGCTCAGTGATATTCCTCCAAAAATCCTCAATCACATTCCCACAATCACATCAGTCCAAACCCTCATCATCATTTCGGTCTCACCGATACTATATACCCTGGATCCACCGACACAAAACAATTAGAATTACCGAGACATGGCTCTACCCTAGCCATTGCACCTCCATCTCACCGGGATGGTATAATTGGTCTCACAGAAAATTCCAACGGTCAATTCTTTTGAACTAGTCGGTCTCACCAAGATTTTCATATCGGTACCACCGAGTTGGGTCAAAGACTTGTAACGGTTGGATTTTTGGTGCTGCCTATTTATACCCATCCACCACCACTCACTCTCAAAGGAGAGCCATCAGAATGAAACACAACTTCCACCATTCATTTTTTGAGAGAGAACTGCTCATGTGTTGAGATAAAGATATTCCATTCATACCATTTGAACCTTGATTTCTAGCCTCTTCAAGTTGCTTTCCACTCCAATTCTTCTCCCACCAAAGCCAAATCTATGTGAGAGAGATTGAGTGTTGAGGAGACTATCATTTGAAGCACAAGAGCAAGGAGTTCACCACCAAGACAACATCTATTACCTTTTGGAGAGTGGTGTCTCCTAGATTTCTTAGGTGTCACTTGTGAGCCTCCAAGATCATGTGGAGTTGAACCAAGGAGTTTGTAAGGGCAAGGGGCAGTGAGGCTATCCCTTCGTGGAAGAAAGCCATGATGGAATATACAAGGTTGCTTCTTCATGGACCCTTCATGGGTGGATCCCTTCATGGACCCATGCAACCATTACCCTCCGTGGGTTGAAGTCTCCATCAACATGGACGTACGATAGCACCACCTATCAGAACCACGCCAAAATCATCGTGTCTTCATTGCGTTTGAAATCTCCAACCCCCTCCCCCTTTACTTACACGTGCAATGCTTTACTTTATGCTGGTACACTCTTTGAATTGCATGTGTAGGGTGATACTTGAGTTGCTAGAATTGCTAAAATCTGCTTACAACTAAAATTTGGAAAAGGTTAGGTTTTATTTGGTCAATTAGTCCAATCACCCCCTCTAGACATACTTTCGATCCTACAAGTGGTATCAGAGCTTTGGTCTCCATCGCATTGGTTTCACAACCTAGGAGAGTATGGCGTCTAGTGAGGGAAACTACCACCGTAGATGTCCATATTTTGATGGTAAAAACTTTCCTAGTTCGAAGCATAAGATGAAAATGCATATTCTTGGTCATAACCCTGCCGTTTGGGCTATTGTTCGTATTGGCTTGGAAGGTGAATTCTTTGAGGATGGTAAGGAACCGGATCGTGAAGCAACTACAGAAGAGTAGAAGATGTTGAAATACAATGCTCAAGCTTGTGACATTTTATTCAATGGTTTGTGCCCCGAGGAGTTCAACAAGTTAGTCGCCTCGAGAATCCAAAGTAAATTTGGGATACTTTGGTTCATATGCACGAAGGTACCAAGTGCGTCAAGGAATCCAAGTTGGATGTGCTTCAAAGTCAACTTGACAAGTTCAAGATGAAGGATGGTGAAGGAGTCAACGAAATGTACTCTAGGCTTGCTCCCATCACAAATGAGATTGCGAGCTTAGGAAGCGAAGAGATGACCGACAAATTCATCATTAATAAGATCCTTAGAGCCTTGGATGGAAAATATGATACCATGTGCACACTGATCCAAATGATGCCCAATTACAAATATCTCAAGCCCACAGAAGTCATTAGAAGGATTGTTTCTCATGAGATGTCACTCGAGGATAAGGAGGAGCTCCACAACAAGTCAAGTGGCGCTTACAAAGCTTCAAGTTATGCTCCTACAACTTCAAGTGACAAGCAAATATCCAATGAGGAATTGAGCCTAATGGTAAAGAACTTTGACAAATTCTACAAGAATAGAAACAAAGAGAGAAGCTCCAAGTCAAGACACTATGAGCAAAGAGCATCAAGTCGTGATCGAAATTGCTACAATTGTGGAAGATCCGTATACTACTCCAATGAGTGTATGACACCTCGGAAGAAAAGAGAAGACTCACCTAGAAGGAATAGTAGAAGAGATGAATCACCTCATAGAGAGAGGAGTAGTAGAGATGATCGTTATGACTAAAGACCTTCTAAAAGAAAGAAGGAATCGGAAGGGAAATAGAAGTCAACCAAGAGCTACAATAGAAGAAGACATCAAGCTCATGTTGGTGAATGAGTTTCCGGCTCCGAATCCGACAATCATTCCAAGTGAATTTACCACTCCAACTCCAACTATAGTCAAGATGAAGGTGTTGCCGGACTTGCTCTAGTATCATCCAACTCCCATGACTTATTTGATTCACCAAATGAAGGGATTGGAAGATGCTTCATAGCTAAAGGCCCCAAGGTATAAAATCTCGAGTATCTTGATTTCAATAGTGATGAGGATGATTTGCTAGGTGATGATGATTTGCTTGTTGATAAAACTAGTGATGTGAGCTATAATGAACTTGCTAGTAATCATGATGGTTAAGATGAAACAAATTACAATGCTATGAACGATTGAGCATCTAATTGAAGAACTAAACACTCTTAAGTTAGCCTATGAAACAACTCAAGAAGATCATAGAGAGCTTTTAAGAACTCATGAGAAGCTATGCTCCGAGAAGCTAAATTTAGAGTAAGATACTGAGCTTCTTAAACCAATCAATGTTGATCTTCGAAAGAAGAGTTCTTCTTACATTGCCAAACATCTCCTCTTGTCTACTTTTATGCCACAAGTTAAAACTACTCAAGCTAGTAATAAGAGTAAGAAAATTTCTTCATCTAGTAGTAACAAGAACAATGCTAAATCAAATATTGTTGCTCCTAGTATTTCTCTTGATTCCACTAATGATTCTCTTAGCCAAGTTACACCTGGGCAAGAAAATAGTTTATTGAAGAGAATTATAGAGAAAGGTGTTTACAAGAGTCTTGCCAGGAGTAAGCAATTTTAGGAAACTGTATGCAAGCAAGGAAGACATCGGAAGAACCAAGGTATTGGTTTGGAACAAAAGTTAAATGCAAATGTAGTTGAATGGGAAGAAGATAAATATCCCAAGACGAAGTTTGTTCCTCAACAAGAGAAGTACGAGCCCACTTATTTTGAGGGAACACAAGCTCAAGATGATCTTCCACCACAAGACCACAAGCTAAAAGTAAAGGACAAGCTTCAAGAAGTGATTGACTCATTCGAAGAAGCACCTCAAGCCATGGTCAAGTGGGTTCCCAAGGCTTCATCAAGCTCTACTTCATCTAGTTCAACCATAACTCCAAGGATTCCCATCAAATTGATGTGGATCCCAAAAAAGAAGAACTAGAGTGTTCTTGAGGGTGACTCCGCCAACAAACTTCACTCGCGTTCTTTTTGGCAAGGACTTGTGCAAACAACTTCAACATCTTGCAGTAGTTCATGGAGGCACAAACCCTCTTGTTTGTAAGACAAGGGACAAGGTATTTGATGCATTCATGGACATCATCATATGTGTATTCCACTCTATGTATATGGATATCCTTGTATGTTCCTTGTGGGACTAACCCATGTAGGTTTTGAAAGTGCAAAATTCAAGGATTGCTCCCAACTCTTGATGGACTACATCAACATTGAGCATCCACGTCTACACTATCTACACTATCTACATGAAGTCATCAACGAAAAAACCCAAGGTTAGTTCATCCCTACTTGGGGGGATATCACATCTAGGGGAGCTTTGCTCTAAGACTTGAGCTAAAGCAACTCTAATGGTGTGAACACATTAATGCTTTATGTAAAAGTGGTAACCCCACTTGTGCTCAAACGATGAGTATGACCTATGATCAAATGTTGTCATTCGGCTTCTAAGTCAATATACTCGTATATAGATGACTATGTCATCGCTCATTGCTTGATAGTTGCTAGAGTTGGTTGTGCACGTTTGACACATATTCCATTTGCTACCTTATTGTGTGAGCATGTTGGTATGCATATTTCTCATTTGAGGACATCCATTTGTAGTTTGGTTGGTTTGGTTTATTTGGCCAAATGGATGTGCAAGAATTCCTAAGTACCTTGTCTAGTTATCTATATCAACTCATCTAAACTCATTCATGCTATATCACAAAACTTGAAAGACTCTTTCGAACCCTCCGGGTGAGGAGCACTCGGAGCCACCGATCCGACTAGGGCTGACCTCCAAAACCTTCTAAGTGCTCTTCGATTAGACCAAATAAAAATCATCCAGTCCCACCGAAATCACTTGGACTGGCTTGTTCTTTTCATCCCAGAGAGACCAATTTCAAATGCTCGGCATCACCGAGTTGCAGTGCTCATAGCAGTACTCATCTTGGTGCCACCAATTTGTTTCGCTCGGTCTCCCAGAAGACACCCAAGAGGCCAGAATTGCACCCAACTATTGAGAATTTTTCTACCTAGAAGACACCCAAGAGGCCAAGGAAGTGCACTAGACGAGGCACGTGGGGCCCAATAGGCACCAGGGTGCACCAGAGGCCCCAGCCCCACCCTGGTGGGTAGTGGGGTCCAAGGGAAGCTTCTCCATCCTTCAGCTCTATAAATACTCTAAAATCCCAAAATCCTAGGGGAATCAAGAGAAAATGGTTTCCGTCGCCGCAAGTTCCAGAACCACGAGATCAAATTTAGGGGCCTTTTCCGGTGCGGGAGGGGTCAACGATCACAGAGGGGTCTTCATGATCCTTGTTTCCCCTCCGATGATGCGTGAGTAGTTTACCACAGACCTACGGGTCCGTAGCTAGTAGTTAGATGGCTTCTTCTCTCATTTTGATCTTCAATACAATGTTCTCCTCGATGTTCTTGGAGATCTATTTGATGTAATGATTTGTTGCAGTGTGTTTGTTGGTATCCGATGAATTGTGGGTTTATGATCAGTTCTATCCATGAATATTATTTGAGTCTTTGCTGAATTCTTTTATGCATGATTGTTATAGCCTCAAATTTCTGCCCCAAAATTTTTGTTTGGTCTGGCCAACTTGATTGATTTTTCTTGCCATGGGAAGAGGTGTTTTGTGATGGGTTCGATCTTGTGGTGCTCAATCTCAGTGACAGACAGGGACATGAAACGCATGTATCATTGCTATTAAGGATAAAAAGATGGGGTCTATCCCTACATGAATAGATCGTGTCTACATCATGTCATCGTTCTTATTGCATTACTCCATTTATTCATTAACTTAATACACTAGATGCATGCTGGACAGCTGTCGATTGTGGAGTAATAGTAGCAGACGCAGAATCATTTCAGTCTACTAATCCTGGACGTGATGCCTATATCCATGATCGTTGCCTTGGATATCGTCATGATTATTCACTTCTCTATCAATTTCCCAACATTAATTTGTTTACCCACCGTAGGCTATTTTCTCGAGAGAAGCCTCTAGTGAAAAATACTTACCGTTGCTGTGCTACAGTATCCTCTCCTCTTCAGGGAACATACCTACGCAGATACAAGCAACCAGGAAGAATTTCTGGCCCCATTGTCGGGGAGACATCATCAACATCTATCAGGTTCCTATGCACAAACTCTCATCTCCTTGCAATTACTTTATTTGCCATTTGACTCTCGTTTGCATCTCCCCCACTTACTTTTTTTTCCAAAAATCCAAAAATATTTTTTGTTCGCCTTTTTCTTGTATGATCTTTTGTTTGCTTGCCCACTTTATCTTTATGGATAATTCCTCCCTTGCTACGTGCACCCCTGAGAATGAAGTTCTCAATTTCAAACAAAGGGGAGGAGAAAATTTAAAAGTTGCTTGGTATAGGATTTGCAATGCTCATAATAGATCTATCCGTAAGCAATCTACTACTATCCTTCTTTGCAATTTTTATGTGGACATTACTACTTGGTATATATTTGTTCTTGACACTATCACCGGAGGGAATTTCTTGTTGTGTCCCTCTATGGATGCTTTTAATGCTATGAGAAATTTAGTGGGATCACCACCTATCGTTATCAATGAAACAATTTTAACTCTTGAGCATGTCATGCAAAGGCTAGATGCTATTGAAAAGAAAATGCTCACCATAGAAATATTGAAAATTTGGATAAAAGATCCATGGTCATGCTAATATAATTGGGTCAAATATAGGAGATACTCTTAAATTACTAAGAGAGAAAAAACTCATAGATAATGAAAGGGTGGAGGAGAGCCCTGCTTGGATTGATAAATTGGAAGAATTTTTAGTAACTTGAGCTTGACATTTTCTTCCGTTAAAACTATTGAAAAAATTCCTACTAGTAAGAATTGCAACTTTGCACATGTTCCTAAAAACAAGGTTGCCGCTTCTAGTAGCAACAATGAAGATCTTAAAATGATTAGTATTCACCCCAACTTTGTTGAAGTCAGAAATTACCTTACTTGCAAGAGTGAATTCTTCAATATTATTCCTAGGAGCGTGATTATTGAAAATATGCATGCTAGATATTTGAGGAATTATGGTTGTGCGATTGAGGAATTTGAAACCAAAGATGACAATATTTGAATCTATGCATTATGCCTAGGTAGGGGCGTGAAACAATAGAACTTGTTGGGAGGCAACCCAATATTTATCCTTTATATTTTTGTTTATTTTATGTTTTTCAATAAATACACAATTATGACTCTATTATAATTGTGATTTTTATGTTTTAATTAGTGTTTGTGCCAAGTGATGCCTTTAGGATGGCTTGGGTGATAGTTTATTTGATCCTATTGAAAAACATAAACTTGTATGTCCAGTAGATGAATTTTTACAAAATCATAAAAGCGACGAAGAATTCTGATTTTTTACACAAGATAGATATAAAAATTGCCTTTATCGTCCTAATTTTTCAGAATTTTTGGAGTTACAAAAGTATGGTTAAGGTACAAATTACTACAGAATGTTCTGTTTTTGACAGATTCTGTTTTCGTTGTGTTGTGTGCTTATTTTGATGAATATATGGATTGTATAGGGGGGTATAAGCTATCATAAAGTTAGAATACATTAGGTATAGTGCAATAATAAAATATGAATGGGTTTGCAACAATACTTAAAGTGGTTATTTCTTTATTATACTAACGGATCTCACGAAGGTTTTTGTTAAGTTTTGTGTGATTGATGTTTTCAAGTTTTTGGTGAGATCACGATGGATGAAGGAATAAGGAGTGAAAAGAGCCTAGGCTTGGGGATTCCCATGGAACTCCAAGGTAATATTCAAGGAGAACCAACAACTAAGCTTGGGGATGCCCCGGAAGGTATGCCCTCTTTCTTCTAACGAACATAGGTAATTTTACTTGGAGCTATATTTTTATTCGTCACATATGATGAGTTTTGCTTGGAGTGTCTTGTATTTATGAGTCTTTGCTTGTTTTGCTTTTTATGTCACAATCATCCTTGCTGCACACACCTATTTGACAGAGACATAATGATGCTATAATTTGTTAGAATTGCTCTATGTGCTTCACCTAAATTTTTTGAGCTAGGAATTGCTCTAGTGCTTCACTTATATCTTTTTGAGCATGGTGGTGCAATAAGTTTTAAGAAATATGTTCTCATGCTTCACTTAGATTATTTTGAGAGTTGAAACTTTTTGAAGAAATATTTATGCTCTCATACCTCACTTAAATTTATTTGAGAGCTTGAAAAGTAGAAATGGTGATATATGAAGTTAGTCCCAAAGCGATAGATATTCAAGGGGGGTATAATAAAAACTTTCATCATGATCATTGGACAATATAAACTTGATTCCATGTAACAGTTTTGGGATATGGAGATAGTGATATGTGAGTCATGTTGGTGAGTAATTATGCTTAGTAAGAATATTGGTGTTAAGACTTTTGATTTCCTATGCAAGCACAAAAGTCAATAGTGTCACGTCCAATATGCGAACCTATCCAAAAGGAACTCGAAGGTCCCACCAAGGATAGACCCGCATATTGAAACGCTTTTGCAAGGTGGATATCATTACATCAACATTACATAATAGATGGGGATACATACAAAAGGCATACAATGCCACACGAATACAACATCACAATACATAAGAGCATCATCCAACTACGGATGAAACACAAACAGGAACTCAAACGACATCCACCTTGCTAGCCCAGGCTGCCGACCTGGAACCTATCCTCTGATTGAAGAAGAAGCAGAAGAAGAACTCCAACACAAGCAAACATCACTCTCGCGCCTTGATCATCGCAAAACCTGTACCTGCAACTGTTGTTATAGTAATCTGTGAGCCACGAGGACTCAGCAATCCCATTACCATGGGTATCAAGACTAGCAAAGATTAAAGGGAAAGGAAGGGGTAAAGTGGTGAGGCTGCAGCAGCGACTAAGCATATATGGTGGCTAACATACACAAATAAGAGCGAGAAGAGAGCAAGCAGAAACGTCGTGAAACTAGCAATGATCAAGAAGTGATCCTGAACTCCTACTTACGTCAAACATAACCCAAAACCGTGTTCACTTCCCGGACTCCGCCGAAAAGAGACGATCACGGCTACACACGCGGTTGATGCGTTTTAATTCGGATCTGGTATCAAGTTATCTACAACCGGACATTAACAAATTCCCATCTGCCTATAACCGCAGGCACGGCTTTCGAAAGATTATACCCTGCAGGGGTGTCCCAACTTAGCCCATGATAAGCTCTCGTGATCAACGAAGGATATACCTTCTCCCAGGAAGACCCGATCAGACTCGGAATCCCGGTTTACAAGACATTTCGGCAATGGTAAAACAAGACCAGCAAGACCGCCCGATGCGCCAACAATCCCGATAGGAGCTGCACATATCTCGTTCTCAGGGCAACACCGGATAAGCGAAGCGTACAGGAACCGACGAATCCAAGTTCCCAAGGAATGGTCCCGCACAGTGCTCTAGTTTGGACCAACACTTAGACAAACATTGGCCCGGGGGGGGGGCTAAAATAAAGATGACCCTCAGGTTGGCCGACCCAAGGGAAAGGTATAGGTGGTGGTGAGGCAAATGATAAAACCAAGGTTGGGCCTTGCTGGAGGAGTTTTATTCAAAGCGAACTGTCAAGGGGGTCCCATAAATCACCCGACCGCGTAAGGAACGCAAAATCCGGGAACATAACACCGGTATGACGAAAACTAGGGCGGCAAGAGTGGAACAAAACACCAAGCAAAAGGCCAAGTCTTCCACCCTTTACCAAGTATATAGATGCATTAATAATATAAGAGATATTGTGATATCCCAACCAAAATTCTGTTCACCATGGAGAAATCTTCAACTTCACCTGCAACTAGCAACGCTATAAGAGGGGCTGAACAAAGCAGTAACATAGCCAAACAACGGTTTGCATAGGAAAGGTGTCAAAGGTTAGAGGTTCATGGCAATATGGGAGGTTCGATAAACAGGTGATAGGTAGCGCAGCAAAGCGATAGAACGAAGCAACTAGCATAGCAAAGATAGTATTGAGCTCCAGGGTAGCGGTCATCTTGCCTGAAATCCCGCAAGGAAGAAGAACGATTCCATGAAGAAGATGAACGGATGAAGCCGAACCAAGCGTAGACGAACGAATCCTCACGATCGCAACGAAACGGGAACTATCGAGAAGAAGCACACAACATAGTAAACACACCACACATGAACAAGGCATGATGCTCAACCAAGTATGATGCATCACAAGGCTACATGAAGCTACTCATGGCAAGAGATGATGCATACACGAGCAACACATCATGGCAAGTTTAAATGAGGCCCGGAACAACATATAACAATTCCGGTAAGTCCTCATATGCATATTTCGAAATTGGTCCAGATCTGAATAAACCTTATGTTCAAGTTGTTAAACAGCAAGTTAAGATGCACAAGGATGATCTACACGAGATTCTAGTCAAGTTACATATAGAGTTCATTTAGTTTGGAGCTACGGCCTAGAAGATATGAGCAAAACAAGTTAAACATGGCATTGATGCAAAATACGCCCAAACATCAAGCAAACACACCAAAACAAGGATGCAACAAGATAATATGAATCTACATACAAAATCAAGCAAGTTTCATATAGAACACACTAAAAACGGAGCAACGGTTCAACACACACTCATGAAACAAGTTTAAAGGACAAGCTGTCCAAAACAGCAACTAGGCATCTTGCAAGCATCAAAACAACATGCTACAACATCTCAACATGAGAACAAAAGGCATGGACATGATGTACAGGTAAAGCACAACAAAACATGAACACTGAGCTATCTCTAGAAATCACTAGAACATGCTCAAACACACATGGCAAATTCAGACTTTGCAGAAAATAACATCAGGTTGCAATGTTTAGAGCTATCGAACAACATGTTACAGGAACTTATAATAGCAAAACTAGACATGGCATGATTCTACTCAAGCATAGATCAAAAGTCCCTTAGTGACCATAAGCCAAAAAGGATCAGAAAATATGATGGCACCCATGTAAACATAGCAAGTTATAATACAGATTCAAACATGGCAGAAACAGAATTATGAAGGCATGTAGATGAGCTTGTGCAACTCACTACATAGCAAAACATGGCATGGCAAGGCAACCAACAGTAAGAAGACATGTTTGTGAAGCTAAGCATGGCAATACCAAGTCCATAGGGTGCATGGAACACTAGCAACAATCATGGTAACAACTGAACTTAATGTTAACAGGCTGACAGCAACATTATCAAGCAACTTTGGAGCAAGATATGAACAAGCTACATCAAGCTATAAATGCAACCAGGGGCATGGATGGATAGAGCATGACATGTAGAACAAAACACCCTTAGTGAACATCCCCAGATTATGCATAGAATGACTTGTGGCAGCAGGTTTACATAGCATCACGAAATAACAGATTCAGCCTAGCAAAACAGCAACATCAAGTACACTACTTAACAAGCTCGATTCACTCATCACAAGTCATCGCATGACAAGATAAGCATAGCATCAGCAATAAGACATGTCTGTGAAACAGACCAAGGCAAGAACAAGTCCATAGCATGCAAGGATCAACTATAGCAACCTTGGCAAAATTGAATAACATGTAAACAATCTGCCAGGAAACATTTTGAAGCAAAAGTAGAGCACGAAAATGACATGCTAGACTACTCCATAATTGCAACCAGAGGCATGAATGGATAGAGAACAACCATATGTTCAAAACACCCTTACTGAAGTATCTCAAAATATGCATGGATCTCTCTGTAGCATCATGTTTACATGGCATCAAAATAACAGCAGAACAGGGACTAAAATCAGCAACATTACGAAGCCTAGTTTGCATGCTTGTGCTAGTCACCACATTGATCACAAAAATACATGGTAAGCACCCCTGTAAAGATGCCATGGCATAGATCAAAACACATGTAGACATCAACCTCATAAGATGCACACATCAATCATGGCAAAAATGACAAATGAGCCCGTTCTATTAACAGTCAGCAGACAACATCATGAAGCACTCTTGCAATAATGATTCAGGCATCAAGATGATCTCAAATGAACATGATGCAATGGAATGAAATGAAGTACTCGTTGAGACGAACAATTTGACATATTACACACACAAAACGGAGCTACAGATGCAGAGATACGATACGATGAACATGACATGAAAATGTCAAAATAATCGGGACTTAGTGAAAACGGGGGCAACCTTCAGATCTGCACGGATAACGATGCGGCGGCGGATATCGCCGGAACTTCGCCGGAGTTGATGGGGACGGTGGCCGGAGCTGCGGGAGAGGTCGGGGAGGCCCGGGCTGGACGGGGAAGGCCGGAGGGAGCGCGGGACAGCCGAATCCGGTCCGGCCCGACCGGATCCGCGGTGACGGCGGCTGTGCCGGCGATGGCGGCTGGAGGGCGTCGGGGCGGCCCAGGCCAGCGCGCGGGCGGCGGGGCAGGACGGAGGCAGAGGCGGAGGCCGGGCGGCGAAGGCGAGGTGGCGGAAGGCGCGGCCGGAGGTCGGCGACGAGCCGCCGGAGAGGCGCGGCGGCGGGATCCTG
>NC_041389.1:262765929-262772719 GCF_002162155.2 Triticum dicoccoides
GTTGGCCGAGGGACGGCGGCTGGACATGTCCGGTGTGCGGAGAGGGGAAAAAGCTAGGGTTTCGTTTGCGTTTTCGGGGGAGGGGGACTAATATATAGGTAGTGGGAGCTAGGAGAGTCCAAATGAGGAGTGGTTTTCGGCCACGCGATCGTGATCGAACGACCGAGAGCATGGAGGGGAGTTTGCTGGGTTTTGGCCAAGTTTGGAAGGGTGTTGGGCTGCAAAGAGAAAGGGGGGGTTTCGGGCTACGCGGTTAAACGTTGGAGTACCAAACGACCTCCAAATGGCACGAAACTTGACAGGCGGTCTACTGGTGCTATACCAAGTCCACTTGACAAGACTCGGTCCATTTCGAGAACGTTTAACACCCACTCACGAAAAGAGAGAAGAGGGGGACGCCGGAGGACATAGGAGTGCCGGATGGCAAAACGGACAACGGGGAAAATGCTCGGATGCAAGAGACGAACACGTATGAAAAATGAAATGCACATGATGACATGACGAAATTCAACATGCAAGCAAATGACATGGCAATGGCAGCGAATAACTGGCAGACACCTGGCGCATCGAAACCGGGGCGTTAAAACACTCCTCCACTAACAAGAGATCTCGTCCCGAGATCTTAGGACCGAGACGGAAGAGAAAAGGAAGAGGTGAAGCAAGAACTCAAGAGAAGAAGCAAAGAATCGAGAGCACTCGAGAAGAAGAGGGGAACGACGAGAGAGACGAGAATCGAAAGCTCACGGAATCAGATAGACTATGAAACCACTCCAGTTAGAATGAGATAAGAAACGAATAAGACTGAAACGATTTAGGCAGAACTCCGGCTGAAACATGGAGGAAAAGAACATGAACTTGAGAGGACGGAATGATACTTGAACTCCACCAACAAAATCTTGATGAACTCTTGAAGAATGAATTGAATCATAAAGAACCACCATGAATAACTCCCGTGACAAAAAGATGATGAGATAGAAATGAAGGATGAAAGAATAAAATTAAAGCCTTGCGATGACTCAGATGGGGGTTCCGACGAGATGGCCAAGGAAACTTTGAACTCCGGGAAAGAAAAGATGAAGACACTTGGAACTTGAATTTATTCATCATGAACAAACTCCGAAGGAAGGGATTACTTTACTTGGATGAAATAAGAATAAGATTTATTGTATGCTTATCCTTCATCAAATTAAATTGATGACAAGTAATGGATTTTTCATACTACTTATTCTTCTTGAAAAAAAGATTAAGGGGTAAATGGCGCAAAACTTGAGAAAGTCTTCATGAACCACCGGAAGGATTGGAAATAATGAATGAATTAAAATTATAATCAAGGAAAAAGAATCTTGAACGAACCACCGTAAGAATTCGAATATGACTGATGAAAGAGAATGAATCACCGGGAAGAAACCATATGTTTGAGGGGGATTTAGATGCAAAAGAACAAATAGATCATGAGCTGATTAAAGAACACTTGAACGAAGCACCGGGATAATTGGATAACGGTAGCTGAAGTGTGAGGACGAAGGATTCTTCTGGGACGATGGCCTCCGGTGAAAAGAAATGGAAAAACAACTCCTGACATACTCCGGATGGATAAAAAAAGAATATCTGACAAATGGAATAATTGGAGAGGGTAACAAGAACCTAGAACCACAAATTTTGGGAGAACGGACAAAATTTAGAAGGAACTCTTCTTCGATCTTCAAATAACGATGTGCAACACCACCAGAATACTGAGATACTCCGGGAGAATGAAAAGCGAAGGGGTTGAGCCAACAATGAAAAGAATTTGAAAACAATCTTGGAGAAAGCATGTGACTGATGGAATCCATTCTTACGTCACACTTTGAAAATAATTTGGGAATAGCTCCGGAATAATTAGAAGAGTCAGGTAAGATCCTGGGAAAAGGCCTGTGGGTTAGGGCCCACTAGAGAGAAAAACACCGTTGGAAAGGGATGATGAACAGATAGATGATGCACCAGAACAATTGAAATATTTGAATGAGGTGACAACCTCGAATTAATTGGAACACAGACAAATCTCCTGAGATGTCTTGAGAACTCCGGAAGGATGAACTGGCGAGAGGCGAACGAGCAAGGAGAACACTTGATCCAAGGAAAAGAATGCGATCAACACCGAAAAACTTGAATTGAGTCCACCGGAAAAATAAAAGTGATGAAGAATGACGAACGAGACGAGAATTCACCGGTTGAGATAATTTACAAAAGACAGAAGAGGTTCTGCACGAATGAGATAGCTGGTCGAGAGAGAGTCAAACTCCGGGAAGAAAAGGGTGGGAGGGCTAGAAAACAAAGGCAACTTGGAAGGGGAAATCGACGAATATCTTGAAGAGAAAACACCGGTTGAAATCATTGAAGAAAGAAAGCAAAGACTTCACACGAGTAGGATGGATACTCGATTACGGACTCCGGTTCCAAGATGAAAAGGGGTGGGCGGGTGGGAAAGAAAACAACTGAGGATTGAACTCAACGATGATGAGCTCGAGTCGACTTGACGAGAAGTGCACCGAATGAAAAGAGAAGAGAACCAACGATCAAGAAAACCAACTGCGTGATCCTAAAGAAAAATTTGAAGGGGAAGAGGAGTAATTCAAAACACCTACGTCAAGATTCCTTACCAGAGCGACGAAGGGGCTGACGAGTAAAAAGAATTCATACCCTCCGATATAACTAGACTCTGAAAATAGTTTTCTTCTAGACTCAACAACGGCAAAACTACACGATCAATCAAGGGGGCTCCTAAGGTCGGTCGAGGCTCTGATACCAACTTGTCACGCCCAATATGCGACCCTATCCAAAAGGAACTCGAAAGTCCCACCAAGGATAGACCCGCATATTGAAACGCTTTTGCAAGGTGGATATCATTACATCAACATTACATAATAGATGGGGATACATACAAAAGGCATGCAATGCCACACGAATACAACATCACAATACATAAGAGCATCATCCGACTACGGATGAAACACAAATAGGAACTCAAACGACATCCACCCTGCTAGCCCAGGCTGCCGACCTGGAACCTATCCCCTGATCGAAGAAGAAGCAGAAGAAGAACTCCAACACAAGTAAACATCACTCTCGCGTCTTGATCATCGCAAAACCTGTACCTGCAACTGTTGTTGTAGTAATCTGTGAGCCACGAGGACTCAGCAATCCCATTACCATGGGTATCAAAACTAGCAAAGCTTAAAGGGAAAGGAAGGGGTAAAGTGGTGAGGCTGCAGCAGCGACTAAGCATATATGGTGGCTAACATACGCAAATAAGAGCGAGAAGAGAGCAAGCAGAACGGTCGTGAAACTAGCAATGATCAAGAAGTGATCCTGAACTCCTACTTACGTCAAACATAACCCAAAACCGTGTTCACTTCCCGGACTCCGCCGAAAAGAGACCATCACGGCTACACACGCGGTTGATGCGTTTTAATTCGGATCTGGTGTCAAGTTATCTACAACCGGACATTAACAAATTCCCATCTGGCTATAACCGCAGGCACGACTTTCGAAAGATTATACCCTGCAGGGGTGTCCCAACTTAGCCCATGATAAGCTCTCGCGATCAACGAAGGATATACCTTCTCCCAGGAAGACCCGATCAGACTCGGAATCCCGGTTTACAAGACATTTCGGCAATGGTAAAACAAGACCAGCAAGACCGCCCGATGCGCCAACAATCCCGATAGGAGCTGCACATATCTCGTTCTCAGGGCAACACCGGATAAGCGAAGCGTACAGGAACCGACGAATCCAAGTTGCCAAGGAATGGTCCCGCACGGTGCTCTAGTTTGGACCAACACTTAGACAAGCATTGGCCCGGGGGGGCTAAAATAAAGATGACCCTCGGGTTGGCCGACCCAAGGGAAAGGTATAGGTGGTGGTGAGGAAAATGGTAAAACCAAGGTTGGGCCTTGCTGGAGGAGTTTTATTCAAAGCGAACTGTCAAGGGGGTCCCATAAATCACCCGACCGCGTAAGGAACGCAAAATCCGGGAACATAACACCGGTATGATGGAAACTAGGGCGGCAAGAGTGGAACAAAACACCAGGCAAAAGGCCAAGTCTTCCATCCTTTACCAAGTATATAGATGCATTAATAATATAAGAGATATTGTGATATCCCAACCAAAATCCTGTCCACCATGGAGAGATCTTCAACTTCACCTGCAACTAGCAACGCTATAAGAGGGGCTGAGCAAAGCGGTAACATAGCAAAACAACGGTTTGCATAGGAAAGGTGTCAAAGGTTAGAGGTTTATGGCAATATGGGAGGTTCGATAAACAGGTGATAGGTAGCGCAGCAAAGCGATAGAACGAAGCAACTAGCATAGCAAAGATAGTATTGAGATCCAGGGTAGCGGTCATCTTGCCTGAAATCCCGCAAGGAAGAAGAAAGAGTCCATGAAGAAGATGAACGGATGAAGCCGAACCAAGCGTAGACGAACAAATCCTCACGATTGCAACGAAACGGGAACTATCAAGAAGAAGCACACAACATAGTAAACACACCACACATGAACAAGGCATGATGCTCAACCAAGTATGATGCATGACAAGGCTACATGAAGCTACTCATGGCAAGAGATGATGCATCCACGAGCAACACATCAAGGCAAGTTTAAATGAGGCCGGGAACAACATATAACAATTTTGGTAAGTCCTCGTATGCATATTTCGAAATTGGTCGAGATCTGAATAAACCTTATGTTCAAGTTGTTAAACAGCAAGTTAAGATGCACAAGGATGATCTACACGAGATTCTAGTCAAGTTACATATAGAGTTCATTTAGTTTGGAGCTACAGCCTAGAAGATATGAGCAAAACAAGTTAAACATGGCATTGATGCAAAATGCACCCAAACATCAAGAAAACACACCAAAACAAGGATGCAACATGATAATATGAAGCTACATACAAAATCAAGCAAGTTTCATATAAAGCACACTCAAAACGGAGCAACGGTTCAACACACACTCATGAAACAAGTTTAAAGGACAAGTTGTCCAAAACAGCAACTAGGCATCTTGCAAGCATCAAAAGAACATGCTACAGCATCTCAACATGAGAAAAAAAGGCATGGATATGATGTACAGGTAAAGCACAACAAAACATGAACACTGAGCTATCTCTAGAAATCACTAGAACATGCTCAAACACACATGGCAAGATTGCAAGTAATAACAATTCAGACTTTGCAGAAAATAACATCAGGTTGCAATGTTTAGAGCTATCAAACAACATGTTACAGGAACTTATAATAGCAAAACAAGACATGGCATGATTCTACTCAATCATAGATCAAAAGTCCCTTAGTGAACATAAGCCAAAAAGGATCAGAAAATATGATGGCACCCATGTAAACATAGCAAGTTATAATGCAGATTCAAACATGGTAGAAACAGAATTATGAAGGCATGTAGATGAGCTTGTGCAACTCACTACAGAGCAAAACATGGCATGGCAAGGTAACAAACAGTAAGAAGACAGGTTTGTGAAGCTAAGCATGGCAAGAGCAAGTCCATAGGGTGCATGGAACACTAGCAACAATCATGGTAACAACTGAACTTAATGTTAACAGGCTGACAGCAACATTATCAAGCAACTTTGGAGCAAGATATGAACAAGATACAGCAAGCTATAAATGCAACCAGGGGCATGGATGGATAGAGCATTACATGTAGAACAAAACACGCTTAGTGAACATCTCCAGATTATGCATAGAATGACTTGTGGCAGCAGGTTTACATAGCATCACGAAATAACAGATTCAGCCTAGCAAAACAGCAACATCAAGTACACTACTTAACAAGCTCGATTCACTCACCACAAGTCATCGCATGACAAGATAAGCATAGCATCAACAATAAGACATGTTTGTGAAATAGACCAAGGCAAGAACAAGTCCATAGCATGCAAGGATCAACTATAGCAACCTTGGCAAAATTGAATAACATGTAAACAATCTGCCAGGAAACATTTTGAAGCAAAAGTAGAGCACGAAAATGACATGCTAGACTACTCCATAATTTCAACCAGAGGCATGAATGGATAGAAAACAATCATATGTTCAAAACACCGTTACTGAAGTATCTCAAAATATGCATGGATCTCTCTGTAGCATCATGTTTACATGGCATCAAAATAACAGTAGAACAGGGATTAAAATCAGCAACATTACGAAGCCTAGTTTGCATGCTTGTGCTAGTCACCACATTAATCACAAAAATACATGGTAAGCACCCCTGTAAAGATGCCATGGCATAGATCAAAACACATGTAGACATCAACCTCATAAGATGCACACATCAATCATGGCAAAAATGACAAATGAGCCCGTTCTGTTAACAGTCAGCAGACAACATCATGAAGCACTCTTGCAACGATGATTCAGGCATCAAGATGATCTCAAATGAACATGATGCAATGGAATGAAATGAAGTACTCATTGAGAAGAACAATTTGACATATTACACGCACAAAACTGAGCTACAAATGCAGAGATACGATGCGATGAACATGGCATGAAAATGTCAAAATAATTGGGACTTAGTGAAAACGGGGGCAACCTTCAGATATGCACGCATAACGACGCGGTGGCGGATCTCGCTGGAACTTCGCCGGAGTTGATGGGGACGGTGGCCGGAGCTGCGGGAGAGGTCGGGGAGGCCCGGGCTGGACGGGGAAGGCCGGAGGGAGCGCGGGACGGCCGAATCCGGTCCGGCCCGACCGGATCCGCGGCGACGGCGGCGGACGGCGGCTGCGCCGGCGAT
>NC_041389.1:262773338-262775557 GCF_002162155.2 Triticum dicoccoides
GAGAGGGGAAAAAGCTAGGGTTTCGTTTGCGTTTTCGGGGGAGGGGGACTAATATATAGGTAGAGGGAGCTAGAAGAGTCCAAATGAGGAGCGGTTTTCGGCCACGCGATCGTGATCGAACGACCGAGAGCGTGGAGGGGAGTTTGCTGGGTTTTGGCCCAGTTTGGAAGGGTGTTGGGCTGCAAAGAGAAAGGGGGGGGGGTTTCGGGCTACGCGGTTAAACGTTGGAGTACCAAACGACCTCCAAATGGCACGAAACTTGACAGGCGGTCTACTGGTGCTATACCAAGGCCACTTGACAAGACTCGGTCCATTCCCAAAATGTTTAACACCCACTCACGAAAAGAGAGAAGAGGGGGACGCCGGAGGACATAGGAGTGCCGGATTGTAAAACGGACAACGGGGAAAATGCTCGGATGCAAGAGACGAACACGTATGCAAAATGAAATGCACATGATGACATGACGAAATGCAACACGCAAGCAAATGACATGGCAATGGCAGCGAATAACTGGCAGACACCTGGCGCATCGAAACCGGGGCGTTACAACACTCCTCCACTAACAAGAGATCTCGTCCCGAGATCTTAGGACCGAGACGAAAGAGAAAAGGAAGAGGTGAAGCAAGAACTCAAGAGAAGAAGCAAAGAATCGAGAGCACTGGAGAAGAGAGGGGAACGACGAGAGAGACGAGAATCGAAAGCTCACTGAATCAGATAGAGTATGAAACCACTCCGGTTAGAACGAGATAAGAAACGAATAAGACTAAAATGATTTAGGCAGAACTCCGGCTGAAACATGGAGGAAAAGAACATGAACTTGAGAGGACGGAATGATACTTGAACTCCACCAACAAAATCTTGATGAACTCTTGAAGAATGAATTGAATCATGAAGAACCACCATGAATAACTCCGGTGACAAAAAGATGATGAGATAGAAATGAAGGATGAAAGAATAAGATTAAAGCCTTGCGATGACTCCGATGGGGGTTCCGACGAGATGGCCAAGGAAACTTTGAACTCCGGGAAAGAAAAGATGAAGACACTTGGAACTTGAATTTATTCATCACGAACAAACTCCGAAGGAAGGGATTACTTTACTTGGATGAAATAAGAATAAGATTTATTGTATGCTTATCCTTCATCAAATTAAATTGATGACAAGCAATGGATTTTTCATACTACTTATTCTTCTTGAAAAAAAGATTAAGGGGTAAATGGCGCAAAACTTGAGAAAGTCTTCATGAACCACCGGAAGGATTGGAAAGAATGAATGAATTAAAATGATAATCAAGGAAAAAGAATCTTGAACGAACCACCGTAAGAATTTGAAAATGACTGATGAAAGAGAATGAATCACCGGGAAGAAACCATATGTTTGAGGGGAATTTAGATGCAAAAGAACAAATAGATCATGAGCTGATTAAAGAACGCTTGAACGAAGCACCGGGATAATTGGATAACGGTAGCTGAAGTGTGAGGACGAAGAATTCTTCTGGGACGATGGCCTCCGGTGAAAAGAAATGGAAAAACAACTCCTGACATACTCCGGATGGATAAAAAAAGAATATCTGACAAATGGAATAATTCAAGAGGGTAACAAGAAGCTAGAACCACGAATCTTCGGGAGAACGGACAAAATTTAGAAGGAACTCTTCTTCGATCTTCAAATAACGACATGCAACACCACCAAAATACTGAGATACTCTGTGAGAATGAAAAGCGAAGGGGTTGAGCCAACAATGAAAAGAATTTGAAAACAATCTTGGAGAAAGCATGTGACTGATGGAATCCATTCTTACGTCACACTTTGAAAAGAATTTGGGAATAGCTCCGAAATAATTAGAAGAGGCAGGTAAGATCCTGGGAAAAGACCTATGGGTTAGGGCCCACTAGAGAGAAAAACACCGTTGGAAAGGGATGATGAACAGATAGATGATGCACCAGAACAATTGAAATATTTGAATGAGGTGACAACCTCGAATTAATTGGAACACAGACGAATCTCCTGAGATGTCTTGAGCACTCTAGAAGGATGAACTGGCGAGAGGCGAACGAGCAAGGAGAACACTTGATCCAAGGAAAAGAATGCGATCAACACCGAAAAACTTGAATTGAGTCCACCAGAAAAATAAAAGTGATGAAGAATGACGAACGAGACGAGAATTCACCGGTTGAGATAATTTACGAAAGACAGAAGAGGTTCCACACGAATGAGA
>NC_041389.1:262775746-262780215 GCF_002162155.2 Triticum dicoccoides
TGGTCGAGAGAGAGTCAGACTCCGGGAAGAAAAGGGTGGGAGGGCGGGAAAACAAAGGCAACTTGTAAGGGGAAATCGACGAATATCTTGAAGAGAAAACACCGGTTGAAATCATTGAAGAAAGAAAGCAAAGACTTCACACGAATAGGATGGATACTCGATTACGGACTCCGGTTCCAAGATGAAAAGGGGTGGGCGGGTGGGAAAGAAAACAACTAAGGATTGAACTCAACGATGAAGAGGCTCGAGTCGACTTGACGAGAAATGCACCGGATGAAAAGAGAAGAGAACCAACGATCGAGAAAACCAACTGCGTGATCCTAAAGAAAAATTTGAAGGGGAAGAGGAGTAATTCAAAACACCTACGTCCAGATTCCTTACCAGAGCGACGAAGGGGCTGACGAGTAAAAAGAATTCATACCCTCCGATATAACTAGACTCTGAAAATAGTTTTCTTCTAGACTCAACAACGGCCAAACTACACGATCAATCAAGGGGGCTCCTAAGGTCGGTCGAGGCTCTGATACCAACTTGTCACGCCAATATGCGACCCTATCCAAAAGGAACTCGAAGGTCCCACCAAGGATAGACTCGCATATTGAAACGCTTTTGCAAGGTGGATAACATTACATCAACATTACATAATAGATGGGGATACATACAAAAGGCATACAATGCCACACGAATACAACATCACAATACATAAGAGCATCATCCGACTACGGATGAAACACAAACATGAACTCAAACGACATCCACCCTGCTAGCCCAGGCTGCCGACCTGGAACCTATCCCCTGATCAAAGAAGAAGCAGAAGAAGAACTCCAACACAAGCAAACATCGCTCTCACGTCTTGATCATCACAAAACATGTACCTGCAACTATGTTGTAGTAATCTGTGAGCCATGAGGACTCAGCAATCCCATTACCATGGGTATCGAGACTAGCAAAGCTTAAAGGGAAAGGAAGGGGTAAATTGGTGAGGCTGCAGCAGCGACTAAGCTTATATGGTGGCTAACATACGCAAATAAGAGCGAGAAGAGAGCAAGCAGAACGGTCGTGAGACTAGCAATGATCAAGAAGTGATCCTGAACTCCTACTTACGTCAAACATAACCCAAAACCGTGTTCACTTCCTGGACTCCACCGAAAAGAGACCATCACGGCTACACACGCGGTTGATGCGTTTTAATTCGGATCTGGTGTCATGTTATCTACAATCGGACATTAACAAATTCCCATCTGCCTATAACCGCAAGCACGGCTTTCAAAAGATTATACCCTGCAGGGGTGTCCCAACTTAGCCCATAATAAGCTCTCGCGATCAACGAAGGATATACCTTCTCCCAGGAAGACCCGATCAGACTCGGAATCCCGGTTTACAAGACATTTCGGCAATGGTAAAACAAGACCAGCAAGACCGCCTGATGCGCCAACAATCCCGATAGGAGCTGCACATATCTCGTTCTCAGGGCAACACCGCATAAGCGAAGCATACAAGAACCGACGAATCCAAGTTGCCAAGGAATGGTCCCGCACGGTGCTCTAGTTTGGACCAACACTTAGACAAGCATTGGCCCGGGGGGGCTAAAATAAAGATGACCCTCGGGTTGGCCGACCCAAGGGAAAGGTATAGGTGGTGGTGAGGCAAATGGTAAAACCAAGGTTGGGCCTTGCTGGATGAGTTTTATTCAAAGCGAACTGTCAAGGGGGTCCCATAAATCACCCGACCGCGTAAGGAACGCAAAATCCGGGAACATAACACCGGTATGACGGAAACTAGGGCGGCAAGAGTGGAACAAAACACTAGGCAAAAGGCCAAGTCTTCCACCCTTTACAAAGTATATAGATGCATTAATACTATAAGAGATATTGTGATATCCCAACCAAAATCCTGTCCACCATGGAGAAATCTTCAACTTCACCTGCAACTAGCAACGCTATAAGAGGGGCTGAGCAAAGCGGTAACATAGCCAAACAACGGTTTACATAGGAAAGGTGTCAAAGGTTAGAGGTTCATGGCAATATGGGAGGTTCGATAAACAGGTGATAGGTAGCGCAGCAAAGCGATAGAACGAAGCAACTAGCATAGCAAAGATAGTATTGAGATCCAGGGTAGCGGTCATCTTGCCTGAAATCCCGCAAGGAAGAAGAACGAGTCCATGAAGAAGATGAACGGATGAAGCCGAACCAAGCGTAGACGAACGAATCCTCACGATCGCAGCGAAACGGGAACTATCGAGAAGAAGCACACAACATAGTAAACACACCACACATGAACAAGGCATGATGCTCAACCAAGTATGATGCATGACAAGGCTACATGAAGCTACTCATGGCAAGTGATGATGCATACACGAGCAACACATCAAGGCAAGTTTAAATGAGGCCGGGAACAACATATAACAATTCCGGTAAGTCCTCATATGCATATTTCGAAATTGGTCCAGATCTGAATAAACCTTATGTTCAAGTTGTTAAACAGCAAGTTAAGATGCACAAGGATGATCTACACGAGATTCTAGTCAAGTTACATATAGAGTTCATTTAGTTTGGAGCTACGACCTAGAAGATATGAGCAAAATAAGTTAAACATGGCATTGATGCAAAATGCACCCAAACATCAAGCAAACACACCAAAACAAGGATGCAACATGATAATATGAATCTACATACAAAATCAAGCAAGTTTCATATAGAGCACACTCAAAATGGAGCAACGGTTCAACACACACTCATGAAACAAGTTTAAAGGACAAGTTGTCCAAAACAGCAACTAGGCATCTTGCAAGCATCAAAACAACATGCTACAACATCTCAACATGAGAAAAAAAGGCATGGACATGATGTACAGGTGAAGCACAACAAAACATGAACACTGAGCTATCTCTAGAAATCACTAGAACATGCTCAAACACACATGGCAAGATTGCAAATAATAACAATTCAGACTTGCAGAAAATAACATCAGGTTGCAATGTTTAGAGCTATCAAACAACATGTTACAGGAACTTATAATAGCAAAACAAGACATGGCATGATTCTACTCAATCATAGATCAAAAGTCCCTTAGTGACCATAAGCCAAAAAGGATCAGAAAATATGATGGCACCCATGTAAACATAGCAAGTTATAATACAGATTCAAACATGGCAGAAATAGAATTATGAAGGCATGTAGATGAGCTTGTGCAACTCACTACAAAGCAAAACATGGCATGGCAAGGCAACAAACAGTAAGAAGCCATGTTTGTGAAGCTAAGCATGGCAAGAGCAAGTCCATAGGGTGCATGGAACACTAGCAACAATCATGGTAACAACTGAACTTAATGTTAACAGGCTGACAGCTACATTATCAAGCAACTTTGGAGCAAGATATGAACAAGATACAACAAGCTATAAATGCAACCAGGGGCATGGATGGATAGAGCATGACATGTAGAACAAAACACCCTTAGTGAACATCTCTAGATTATGCATAGAATGACTTGTGGCAGCAGGTTTACATAGCATCACGAAATAACAGATTCAGCCTAGCAAAACAGCAACATCAAGTACACTACTTAACAAGCTCGATTCACTCACCACAAGTCATCGCATGACAAGATAAGCATAGCATCAGCAATAAGACATGTTTGTGAAATAGACCAAGGCAAGAACAAGTCCATAGCATGCAAGGATCAACTATAGCAACCTTGGCAAAATTGAATAACATGTAAACAATCTGCCAGGAAACATTTTGAAGCAAAAGTAGAGCACGAAAATGACATGCTAGACTACTCCATAATTTCAACCAGAGGCATGAATGGATAGAGAACAACCATATGTTCAAAACACCCTTACTGAAGTATCTCAAAATATGCATGGATCTCTCTGTAGCATCATGTGTACATGGCATCAAAATAACAGCAGAACAGGGACTAAAATCAGCAACATTACGAAGCCTAGTTTGCATGCTTGTGCTAGTCACCACAATGATCACAAAAATACATGGTAAGCACCCCTGTAAATATGGCATGGCATAGATCAAAACACATGTAGACATCAACCTCATAAGATGCACACATCAATCATGGCAAAAATGGCAAATGAGCCCATTCTGTTAACAGTCAGCAGACAACATCATGAAGCACTCTTGCAACGATGATTCAGGCATCAAGACGATCTCAAATGAACATGATTCAATGGAATGAAATGAAGTACTCGTTGAGACAAACAATGTGACATATTACATGGACAAAACGGAGCTACGGATGTAGAGATGCGATGCGATGAACATGGCATGAAAATGTCAAAATAATCGGGACTGTGAAAACGGGGGCAACCTTCAGACCTGCACGGATAACGATGCGGCGGCAGATCTCGCCGGAACTTCGCCGGAGTTGATGGGGACGGTGGCCGGAGCTGCGGGAGAGGTCGGGGAGGCCCGGGCTGGACGGGGAAGGCCGGAGGGAGCGCGGGACGGCCGGAT
>NC_041389.1:262780443-262797641 GCF_002162155.2 Triticum dicoccoides
GTCCAGCGGCGGGACGGACATGTCCGGTGCGCGGAGAGGGGAAAAATCTAGGGTTTCGTCTGCGTTTTCGGGGGAGGGGTCTAATATATAGGTAGAGGGAGCTTGGAGAGTCCAAATGAGGAGCAGTTTTCGGCCACGCGATCGTGATCGAACGACCGAGAGCATGGAGGGGAGTTTGCTGGGTTTTGGGCCAGTTTGGAAGGGTGTTGGGCTGCAAAGAGAAAGGGGGGGTTTCGGGCTACGCGGTTAAACGTTGGAGTACCAAACGACCTCCAAGTGGCACGAAACTTGACAGGCGGTCTACCGGTGCTATACCAAGGCCACTTGACAAGACTCGGTCCATTCCGAGAACGTTTAACACCCACTCACGAAAAGAGAGAAGAGGGGGACGCCAGAGGACATAGGAGTGCCGGATCGCAAAACGGACAACGGGGAAAATGCTCGGATGCAAGAGACGAACACGTATGGAAAACGAAATGCACATGATGACATGACGAAATGCAACACGCAAGCAAATGACATAGCAATGGCAGCGAATAACTGGCAGACACCTGGCGCATCGAAACCGGGGCGTTACAAATAGTTATGCAATGAAGTTATATCCTACTTGTGGTGCATTATTCGGTGTTAGTTATGCTTAATGCTCGATTATGATTGTTTTCCTTTTTTGGTTGGTTCCTTCTCAATCTATTTGCTAGCTTGCCTTGTACTAAGAAGGAATACTGCTTGTGCATCCAAAATCCTTAAACCCAAGTTGTGCCAAATGAGTCCACCATACCTACCTATATGTGGTATTTCGGCGCCTTTCCAAGTAAATTTGTATGTGACAACTCTAATTTTCAAAATTAAATTCCTTTTTGTGTGCCCGTGATACGTCTCCAACGTATCTATAATTTTTAATTGTTCCATGCTATTATATTACCCGTTTTGGATGTTTATGGGCTTTACTTTACACTTTTATATCATTTTTGGGACTAACCTACTAACCAGAGGCCCAGCCCAAATTGCTGTTTTTTTTGCCTATTTCAGTGTTTCGAAGAAAAGGAATATCAAACGGAGTCCAAACGGGATGAAACCTTCGGGAGCGATCTTTTTGGAACAAATGTAAACCAGGAGACTTGGAGTGGACATCAAGCAACAAACAAGGCGGCCACGAGGGTGCCCGGCGTGCCCCCCACCCTCGTGGGCCCCTCGAGGCTCCACCGATGTACTTCCTTCGCCTATATCCACTCCTGTACCCTGGAAACATCGAGGAGAACCACGAAAACCTAATTCCACCGCCGCAACCTTCTGTATCCGCGAGATCCCATCTTGGAGCCTTCGTCGGTGCTCTGCCAGAGGGGGAATCGACCATGGAGGGCCTCTACATCATCTCCAAGGCCTCTCCAATGAGTTGTGGGTAGTTTACCACAGACCTTCGGGTCCATAGTTATTAGCTAGATGGCTTCTTCTCTGTCTTTGAATCTCAATACAAAGTTCTCCTCGATCTTCTTGGAGATCTATTCGATGTAACTCTTTTTGCGGTGTGTTTGTCAAGATCCGATGAATTGTGGGTTTATGATCAAGTTTATCTATGAGAAATAATTGAATCTTCTCTGAATTCCTTTATGTGTGATTGGTTATCTTTTCAAGTCTCTTCGAATTATCTGTTTGGTTTGGCCTACTAGATTGATCTTTCTTGCAATGGGAGAAGCGCTTAGCTTTGGGTTCAATCTTGCGGTGTCCTTTCCCAGTGACAGCAGGGGCAGCAAGGCACGTATTGTATTGTTGCCATCGAGGATAAAAAGATGTGGTTTATATCATATTGCATGACTTTATCCCTCTACATCATGTCATGTTTCTTAATGTGTTACTCTGTTCTTCATGAACTTAATACTCTAGATGCAGGCAGGAGTCGGTCGATGTGTGGAGTAATAGTAGTAGATGCAGAATCATTTCGATCTACTTGTCACGGACGTGATGCCTATATACATGATCATGCCTAGATACTCTCATAACTATGCACTTTTCTATCAATTGCTCGACAGTAATTTGTTCACCCACTGTAATACTTATGATATCTTGAGAGAAGCCACTAGTGAAACCTATGGCCCCCGGGTCTATCTTTTATCATATAAGTTTTCCATCTACTTTTATTTTGCATCTTTTACTTTCCAATCTATATCATAAAAATACCAAAAATATTTATCTTATCTTATTATCTCTATTAGATCTCACTTTCGCAAGTAACCGTGAAGGGATTGACAACCCCTTTATCGCATTGGTTGTGAGGTTCTTGTTTGTTTGTGTAGGTGTGTGGGACTTTTGAGGAGCCTCCTACTGGATTGATACCTTGGTTGTAAAAACTGAGGAAAATACTTACACTACTTTGTTGCATCACCCTTTCCTCTTCAAGGGAAAACCAACGCAGTGCTCAAGAGGTAGCAAGAAGAATTTCTGGCACCGTTGCCGGGGAGGTATTCGCTCAAGTCAAGACATACCAAGTACCCATCACAAACTCATCTCCCTCGCATTACATTATTTGCCATTTGCCTCTCGTTTTCCTCTCCCCCACTTCACCCTTGTCGTTTTATTCGCCAATTTTCTGGTCGTCTTTTCGTTTGCTTTGATGTCTTACTTGGCTCGTTTGCTCGTTTGATTGGAATAGTTGTTTATTTATTGCTAAACAGAGAACCTAAAATCTATGGATCCTCATCCGCTTGCTAATCTTTTTAAGAGATCCAATTATGATGAACCAATTTCTAGTGAGTTTTGTGCACTAGATTATCTTTATGAAGCTTTGCTTGAAATTTGTGAATCTGAAAATTATGATGAAGAAATTTATGAAGAGATTCACGATAACTCCTTGAATAAAAAGCATGATTGCAATGATTTTACTATAAATTTTCTTGATGTCAGTTGTGTTAATAATATGCAAAACCCTAAGCTTGGGGATGCTAGTTTTGCTATGTCTACTACTTGTTGCAATGATCATGATTGGGGTGATTCTTCTTATAATCTTGAAAATTTATTTAAGCCCCATGATGAATATGAGATTGATAATAGTGTTTGCAATAATATTTAAAGTGGGTTTGGGAGAGTGTCAACTTTAGATCCCACATATTTGGAGTATGTTCAATCTTACAGTATTTTTGATAAAAGTGGGTTTGGAGAGGTCATGACTTTAGTTAATGTTAATCCCACTATTTTGGAAGAGTGTCAACTCTGCATGCATGTGGATCGTGTTGAGAATATGTTATGTGATAGCTATTTTGTTGAATTTTCTTATGATCCTACTTGTAGTTATTATGAGAGAGGAAAAAATGGTTGTAGAAATTTTCATGTTACTAAATTACCTCTCTTCATGTTGAGATTGCAATCTTCTTCTTCCTTGCATATGCTAGTTTTTTCTTGCCTTAATAATTTGTTTGCTTATAAAAAACCTATGCATAGGAAGTATGTTAGACTTAAGTGTGTTTGTCACATGTTTTATGATGCTCTCTTTATGCTTCAATTCTTGTCTTTCATGTGAGCATCACTGAAATCTCAATGCCTAGCTAAAAAGGCTTTAAAGAAAAGGCGCTTGTTGGCAGACAACCCAATATTATTCCTTGATGTTATTCAATAAATAGTTCATCTAGCTTCTGTTTAGATGTGGTTTTATGTTTTAATTAGTGTTTGTGCCAAGTAGAACCTATAGGATAACCTACGGCGATAGTTAATTTGATTCTGCTGGAAAACAGAAACTTTTGCACGCACGAGAATAATTTTAATAAATCACAGAAACGTACTTTTGCGTTGATGATTTTTTCTGTAGATCAATAGACAAATTTCCCAGGACTTCCTATTTTGGTAGGAGTTTTAGAGTTCCATAAGTATTCGAAAGTTACAGATTGCTACAGACTGTTCTGTTTTTGACAGATTCTGTTTTTCGTGTGTTATTTGCTTATTTTGATGCATCTATGGCTAGTATTGGGGGGGGGGGTATAAACTATAGATAAGTTGGAATACAGTAGGTTTAACACCAATAAAAATAAAGAATGAGTTCATTACAGTAACTTATGTGGTGGTTCTTCTTTCTTGCACTAACAGAGCTTATGAGATTTCCTGTTGAGTTTTGTGTTGTGAAGTTTTCAAGTTTTGGGTAAAGATTTGATGGATTATGGAATAAGGAGTGGCAAGAACCGAAGCTTGGGGATGCCCATGGCACCCCAAGATATCCAAGGACAACCAAAAGCCTAAGCTTGGGGATGCCCCGGAAGGCATCCCCTCTTTCGTCTTCGTTTATCGATAACTTTACTTGGAGCTATATTTTTATTCACCACATGATATTTGTTTTCCTTGGAGCGTCTTGTATGATATTAGTATTTGCTTTTTAGTTTACCACAATCATCCTTGTTGTACACACCTTTTAGGAGAGACACTCTTGATTTGGAATTTATTAGAATACTCTATGTGCTTCACTTATATCTTTTGAGCTAGACAATTTTGCTCTAGTACTTCACTTATATCTTTAAGAGCACGGCGGTGGTTTGATTTTGTAGAAATTGTAGATCTCTCATGCTTCACTTATATTATTTTGAGAGTCTTTTAGAACAGCATGGTATTTGCTATGGTTATAAAAATTGATCCTAGAATGATGGGCATCCAAGTTGGGTATAATAAAAACTATCATAGAAAGTGAATTGGATGCTATGGTCAATTTGATGCTTGATAATTGTTTTGAGATATGAGGATGGTGATATTAGAGTCATGCTAGTGGGGTAATTATGAATTTGAGGAATACTTGTGTTGAAGTTTGTGATTCCCGTAGCATGCACGTATGGTGAACCGCTTTGTGATGAAGTTGGAGCATGATTTATTTATTGATTGTCTTCCTTATGAGTGGTGGTCGGGGACGAGCGATGGTCTTTTCCTACCAATCTATCCCCCTAGGAGCATGCGTGTAGTACTTTTTTCAAGGACTTCTAGATTTTTACAATAAGTATATGAGTTCTTTATGACTAATGTTGAGTCCATGGATTATACGCACTCTCACCCTTCCACCATTGCTAGCCTCTCTTGTGCCGCGCAACTTTCGCCAGTGCCATACACCCACCATATACGTTCCTAAAAACAGCCACCATACCTACCTATTATGGCATTTCCATAACCATTCCAAGATATATTGCCATGCAACTTTCCACAGTTCTGTTATTATGACACGCATCATCATTGCCATATTGCTCTTGCATGATCATGTAGTTGATATCGTATTTCTGGCAAAGCCACCTTCATAGTTCTTCCATACATGTCACTCTTGGTTCATTGCATATCCCAGTACACCGCCGGAGGCATTCATATAGAGTCATATCTTGTTCTAAGTATTGACTTGTAATCTTGAGTTGGAAGTAAATAAAAGTGTGATGATCTTCATTATTATAGCATTGTCCCAAGTGAGGAAAGGATGATGGAGACTATGATTCCCCCACAAGTCGGGATGAGACTTCGGACTTTATAAAAAATAGAAAGGCCAAATAAAAAAAGGAGAAAGGCCAAATAAAAAAATGAGAGAAAAAGAGAGAAGGGACAATGCTACTATCCTTTTACCACACTTGTGCTTCAAAGTAGCACCATGATCTTCATGATAGAGAGTTTCCCATGTTGTCACTTTCATATACTAGTGGGAATTTTTCATTATAGAATTTGGCTTGTATTCCAATGATGGGCTTCCTCAAAACGCCCTAGGTCTTCGTGAGCAAGCAAGTTGGAAGCACACCCACTTAGTTTCTTTTGTTGAGCTTTCATACATTTATAGCTCTAGTGCATCCGTTGCATGGAAATCCCTACTCACTCACATTGATATCTATTAATGGGCATATCCATAGCCCGTTGATACGCCTAGTTGATGTGAGACTATCTTCTCATTTTTGTCTTCTCCACAACCACCATTCTATTCCACATATAGTGCTATGTCCATGGCTCACGCTCATGTATTGCATGAAAGTTGAAAAAGTATGATAATACTAAAGTATGAAACAATTGCTTGGCTTGTCATCGGCGTTGTGCATGATTAAATACTTTGTGTGGTGAAGATAGAGTATAGCCAGACTATATGATTTTGTAGGGATAGCTTTCTTTAACCATGTTATTTTGAGAAGACATGATAGCTTTGTTAGTATGCTTGAAGTATTATTGTTTTCATGTCAATATGAACTTTTATTTTGAATCTCTTGGATCTGAACATTCATGCCACAATAGAGAAAATTACATTGAGAATTATGCTAGGTAGCATTCCACATCAAAAATTATGTTTTTATCATTTACCTACTCGAGGACGAGCAGGAATTAAACTTGGGGATGCTTGATACGTCTCCAATGTATCTATAATTTTTGATTGTTCCATGCTATTATATTACCCGTTTTGGATGTTTATGGGCTTTACTTTACACTTTTATATCATTTTTGGGACTAACCGGAGGCCCAGCCCGAATTGCTGTTTTTTTGCCTATTTCAGTGTTTCGAAGAATAGGAATATCAAACGGAGTCCAAATGGGATGAAACCTTCGGGAACGATCTTTTTGGAACGAATGTAAACCAGGAGACTTGGAGTGGACATCAAGCAACAAACGAGGCGGCCACGAGGGTGCCTGGCACGCCCCCCACCCTCGTGCGCCCCTCAAGGCTCCACTGACGTACTTCCTTCACCTATATATACTCCCGTACCCTGAAAACATCGAGGAGCACCACAAAAACCTAATTCCACAGCTGCAACCTTCTGTATCCGCGAGATACCATCTTGGAGCCTTCTCCTGCGCTCCGCTGGAGGGGGGAATTGACCATGGATGGCCTCTATATCATCTCCAAGGCCTCTCCGATGAGTTGTGAGTAGTTTACCACAGACCTTCGGGTCCATAGTTATTAGCTAGATGGCTTCTTCTCTCTCTTAGAATCTCAATACAAAGTTCTCCTTGATCTTCTTCGAGATCTATTCGATGTAACTCTTTTTGCGGTGTGTTTGTCAAGATCCGATGAATTGTGGGTTTATGATCAAGTTTATCTATGAGAAATAATTGAATCTTCTCTGAATTCTATTATGTGTGATTGGTTATCTTTGCAAGTCTCTTCGAATTATCAGTTTGGTTTGGCCTACTAGATTGATCTTTCTTGCAATGGGAGAAGTGCTTAGCTTTGGGTTCAATCTTGCGGTGTCCTTTCCCAGTGACAGCAAGGGCAGAAAGGCACGTATTGTATTGTTGCCTTCGAGGATAAAAAGATGTGGTTTATATCATATTGCATGAGTTTATCCCTCTACATCATGTCATGTTTGTTAATGTGTTACTCTGTTCTTCATGAACTTAATACTCTAGATGCAGGCAGGAGTCGGTCGATGTGTGGAGTAATAGTAGTAGATGCAGAATCGTTTCGATCTACTTGTCACAGACATGATGCCTATATACATGATCATGCCTATATACTCTCATAATTATGCACTTTTCTATCAATTGCTCGACAGTAATTTGTTCACCCACCGTAATACTTATGATATCTTTAGAGAATCCACTAGTGAAACCTATGGCCCCCGGGTCTATCTTTTATCATATAAGTTTTCCATCTACTTTTATTTTGCATCTTTTACTTTCCCATCTATATCATAAAAATACCAAAAATATTTATTTTATCTTATTATCTCTATCAGATCTCACTTTTGCAAGTTACCGTGAAGGGATTGACAACCCCTTTATCGCGTTTGTTGCGAGGTTCTTGTTTGTTTGTGTAGGTGCGTGGGACTTTTGAGGAGCCTCCTACTGGATTGATACCTTGGTTCTCAAAAACTGAGGGAAATACTTACGCTTCTTTGCTGCATCACCCTTTCCTCTTCAAGGGAAAACTAACACAGTGCTCAAGAGGTAGCAGCCCGTACCGCTCATCAAGCGACAGGGGTGGCCAATATTTTCCATGCTAGATATTTTATTCTCAAGATGAGTGTTTATTCACTTGTCATTGCACGAGAGTGTGGCAAGGTAATAGGGATGCCCAGTCCTGAAATGAATTATTTTATTTATGTTGTCAAATAATAAATTCCTTGGAAAGTGTTCTATGGAAGGCATCCGTGGATACGACTAGCCTTGGATTATGAAAGAATGGTGGAAAAAGGAATAAACTTTATTTAATGTTTGGGAACCGCCTATGATTTATGTTGCATGGAAAGTATTGGGAATTCCCAATTGTTTTCATTGATTGGAAAAGCATGCCACTCAAAACAATTTTTTCTCTCAATTTAAGCTTTGAGCTCTGGCACCTCTACAAATCTTTGATCCCTCTGCAAAGGGCCTATCTATTTAATTTATGCAAAAAAATTGAGTCTCCATCTTCTCTTCTAAAGCACCAACTAGGGAACACTATTGTCATACTTGTGCATTGGATATAGCTAATATTTGAGTGTGTCTCATGGATGGATCAATGATTGAGCATAATGGGCTAGGGATAGCTTTCTACAGTGTTGATATTTTGAAAGACATGCTTGCTTGTTGATATGTTTGAGTATTGATGTATTCATGTCAAATATAGACTATTGCTTTGAATCATCTAAAAGTCCAAATGTCCATGCTACAAAATAAAAGAATATATGATGAACACGTTAGGCAACATTCCACATCAAAAATTCTGTTTTTATCATTTACCTACTCGAGGACGAGCAAGAATTAAGCTTGGGGATGCTGATACGTCTCCAACGTATCTATAATTTTTGATAGTTTCATGTTGTTATATTATCAATCTTGGATGTTTATATTCATTTACCACAACTGTATATCATTTTTATGGGACTAACCTATTGACATAGTGCCCAGTGCGAGTTGCTGGTTTTTGCTTGTTTTTTACTGAAGGAAATATGCCCTAGAGGCAATAATAAAGTTGTTATTTATATTTCCTTATTAACCGTAAAATTGATACATGGGTGGATACATAGACAAAATACAGTGTCCCTAGTAAGCCTCTACGAGACTAACTCGTTAGCCAAAGATGGTTAAGTTTCCTAACCATAGACATGTGTTGTCATTTGATGAATGGGATCACATCATTAGGAGAATGATGCGATGGGCAAGACCAATCCGTTAGCTTCGCATAATGATCGTTAAGTTTTATTGCTATTGCTTTCTTCATGACTTATACATATTCCTTTGACTATGAGATTATGCAACTCCCAAATGTCGGAGGAATACCTTGTGTGCTATCAAACGTCACAATGTAACTGGGTGATTATAAAGATGCTCTACAGGTATCTCCGAAGGTGTTTGTTGGGTTGGCATAGATTGAGATTAGGATTTGTCACTCCGAGTATAAGAGAGGTATCTCTGGGCCCTCTCGGTAATACACATCATAATAAGCCTTGCAAGCAATGTGACTAATGAGTTAGCTACGGGATGATGCATTACGGAACGAGTAAAGAGACTTGCTGGTAACAAGATTGAACTAGGTGTGAAGATACCGACGATAGAATCTCGGGCAAGTAACATACCAATGACAAAGGTAATAACGTATGTTGTCATTACGGTTTGACCGATAAAGATCTTCGTAGAATATGTAGGAACCAATATGAGCATACAGGTTCCGTTGTTGGTTATTGACCGGAGAGGTGTCTCGGTCATGTCTACATAGTTCTCGAACCCGTAGGCTCCGCACGCTTAACGTTTGATGACGATTTTGTATTATATGAGTTATGTGATTTGGTGACCGAATGTTGTTTGGAGTCCCAGATGAGATCATGGACATGACGAGGAGTCTCGAAATGGTCGATAGGTAAATATTCATATATAGGACGATAGTAGTTGGACACTGGAAGTGTTCCGGGGGTACCGGGTACGTATCGGGTCACCGAAAGGGGTTGGCAACCCCTGGCAACGTATATGGGCCTAATGGGCCAAGAGAGGGACAGACCAGCCCCTAAGGGGCTAGCGCGCCCCCTATAGGACAAAATAGGAGGAATAGGAAATGAGGGAAGGGAGAAGGAAAGGCGTGGATTCGGCCTCCCCCTTTCCTTCCCCTCCCCCCTCTCTTTCCTTCCCCTTCCGATGGATGTGGAAGGGGGAAGGCTGACTTGGAGGAGGCGCCCAAGTAGGATTACTCCTACTTGGGGTGCCCCTTGCAGCCCCTCTCCCTCTCCCACCTATATATATGTGGGGGGCACTGCTAGAACATACAACATTGATTCCTAGCTGTGTGCGGCGCCCCCCCTCCACAGTTTACGCCTCCGATCAAATTATCGTAGTGCTTAGGCGAAGCCCTATGCGTATTACTTCACCATCACCGTCACCACGCTGTCGTTCTGACGAAACTCTCCCTCGACACTTTGCTAGATCAAGAGTTTGAGGGACATCATCGAGCTGAACGTGTGCAGAACTCGGAGGTGCCGTACGTTCGGTGCTTGATTGGTCAGAACGAGAAGAAGTTCGACTACATCAACCGCGTTGTCAAATTCTTCCACTTTCGGTCTACGAAGGTATGTGGACACACTCTCCCCCTCTCATTTCTATGCATCTCCTAGATGGATCTTGCATGAGCATAGGAATTTTTTTGAAATTGCATGCTACGTTCCCCAAAAGTGGCATCCGAGCCAGGTTTATGCGTAGATGATATGCACGAGTAGAACACAAAGAGTTGTGGGTGGTGATCGTCATAGTGCTTACCACAAACGTCTTATTTTGATTCAGCAGTATTGTTGGATGAAGCGGCCCAGACCAAACTTACATGACCACGTTCATGAGACCAGTTCCACCGACAAACATGCAACTAGTTTTGCAAAAAGGTGGCTGGCAGGTGTCTGTTTCTCCAACTTTAGTTTAATCGAATTTGACTGCGGTCGATCCTTGTTGAAGGTTAAAATAGCAAATTTGATAAATGACTGTTGTAGTTTTGATGCGTAGGTAAGAAAGGTTCTTACTAGAAGCCCGTAGCAGCCACGTAAAACTTGCAACAATATAGTAGAGGATGTCTAACTTGTTTTTGCAGGGCATGTTGTGATGTGATATGGTCAAGACATGATGTGATATACATTATGGTATGAGATGATCATGTTTCGTAAAAGTTATCGGCAACTGGCAGGAGCCTTATGGTTGTCGCTTTATTGTATGAAATGCAAAGGCCATGTAATTGCTTTACTTTATCACTATGTGTTAGAGATAGTTGTAGAAGCAATAGTTGGCGAGAAGACCACGACGCTACTATGGAGATCAAGGTGTCAAGCCGGTGACGATGGAAATCATGACGGTGCTTTGGAGATGGAGATCAAAGGCACAAGATGATGATGGCCATATCATGTCACATATTTTGATTGCATGTGATGTCTATCCTTTATGCATCTTATTTTTCTTAGTATGGCGGTAGCATTATAAGATGATCCCGCACTAAAATTTCAAGGTATAAGTGTTCTCCCTGAGTATGCACCATTACGACAGTTCATCATGCTGAGACACCACTTGATGATGGGGTGTGATAAGCTCTACGTTCACATACAACGGGTGCAAGACAGTTTTGCACATGCAGAATACTCGGGTTAAACTTGACGAGCCTAGCATGTACAGACATGGCTTGGAACACTGGAGACCGAAAGGTCGAACGTGAATTGTATAGTAGATATGATCAACATAGAGATGTTCACCATTGAAAAATACTCCATCTCATGTGATGATCGGACATGGTTTAGTTGATATGGATCATGTGATCATTTAGATGAATCGAGGGATGTCTACCTAAGTGGGAGTTCTTAAGTAATATGATTAATTGAACTTAATTTATCATGAACTTAGTCCTGATAGTTTTTGCATATCTATGTTGTAGATCAATGGCCCGTGCTACCGTTCCCTTGAATTTTAATGCATTCATAGAGAAAGCTAAGTTGAAAGATGATGGTAGCAACTACACGGACTGGGTCCATAACTTGAGGATTATCCTCATTGTTGCACAGAAGAATTATGTCCTTGATGCACCGCTAGGTGACAAGCCCCCTCCCGCTAATGTAGACTCTTTGAACGTCTGGCAGACGTGGTCTGATGACTACTTTATGGTTCAGTGTGCCATGCTCCATGGCTTAGAATGAGGACTTCAAAGACATTTTGAACGTCATGGACCATATGAGATGTTCCAGGAGTTGAAGTTAATATTTCAAGCAAATGCCCGAGTTGAGAGATATGAAGTCTCCAACAAGTTCTATAGCTGCAAGATGGAGGAGAACAATTCTATCAGTGAACGCATACTCGGAATGTCTGAGTATCATAACCAGTTGACTCAGCAAGGAGTTAATTGATACGTCTCTGTCGTATCTATAATTTTTGATTGTTCCATGCCAATATTCTTCAACTTTCATATACTTTTGGCAACTTTTTATACTATTTTTGGGACTAACATATTGATCCAGTGCCCAGTGCTAGTTCATGTCTATTGCATGTTTTATGTTTCGCAGAAACCCCATATCAAACGGAGTCCAAACGGGATAAAAACGGACGGAGAATTATTTTGGAATATTTCTGATTTTTGGGAAGTAAAATCAACGCGAGACGGTGCCCGAGGGGGCCAGGAGATAGGGGGCGTGCCCCAGGGATGCAGGCGCGCACTGGACTCTCTTGCTCCCCCGTAAGGCGGTTGACGCTCTTCCTTTGCCACAGGAAACCTAATTTTACGAGAAAAATCTGCGCGAAAGATTCACCCCAATCGGAGTTACGGATCTCCGGATATTAAAGAAACGGTGAAGGGGTAGAATCTAAGAACGCAGAAACAGAGAGATAGATCCAATCTCGGAGGGGATCTCGCCCCTCCCACTCCATGGGAACCAAGGACTAGAGGGGAAACCCTTCTCCCGTATAGGGAGGAGGTCAAGGAAGAAGAAGAATAAGAAGGGGGGCTCTCTCCCCGTTGCTTCCGGTGGCGCCGGAACGCCGCCGGGGGCCATCATCATCACCGCGATCTTCACCAACACCGCCGTCATCTTCACCAACATCTCCATCACCTTCCTTCTTCTATATTCAGCGGTCCACTCTCCCGCAACCCGCTGTACCCTCTACTAGAGCATGGTGCTTTATGCTTCATATTATTATCCAATGATGTGTTGCCATCCTATGATGTCTGAGTAGATTTTCGTTGTCCTATTGGTGGTTGATGAATTGCTATGATTGATTTAATTTGCTTGTGGTTATGTTGTTGTCCTATCGTGCCCTCCGTGTCGCGCAAGCGTGAGGGATTCCCACTGTAGGGTGTTGCAATACGTTCATGATTCTTTTATGGTGGGTTGCTTGAGTGACAGAAGCATAAACCCGAGTAAGGGGATTGTTGCGTACGGGATAAAGGGGACTTGATGCTTTAATGCTATGGTTGGGTTTTACCTTAATGAATCTTTAGTAGTTGCGGACGCTTGCTAGAGTTCCAATCATAAGTGCATATGATCCAAGAAGAGAAAGTATGTTAGCTTATGCCTCTCCCACATAAAACTTGCTATCGGTCTAGTAACGTAGTCAATTTCTTAGGGACACTTTCACAACTCCTACCACCACTTTTCCACACTCACTATATTTACTTTATTGCATCTTTATCTAAACATCCCCTGCTTTTTATTTACGTGTTCTTTATTATCTTGCAAACCTATTCTATCACACCTACAAAGTACTTCTAGTTTCATACTTGTTCTAGGTAAAGCGAACGTCAAGCATGCGTAGAGTCGTATCAGTGGCCGATAGGACTTGAGAGAGTATTTGTTCTACCTTTAGCTCCTCGTTGGGTTCGACACTCTTACTTATCGAAAGAGGCTACAACTATCCCGTATACTTGCAGGTTATCATTAATCTTCCGGATGATAGTGTTATTGACAGAGTTCTTTAATTACTGCCACCAAGCTACAAAGGCTTCATGATGAACTATAATATGCAAGGGATGGATAAGTCAATTCCTGAGCTCTTCGCTATGCTCAAAGCTGCGGAGGTAGAAATCAAGAAAGAGCATCAAGTGTTGATGGTTAACAAGACCACTAGTTTCAAGCAAAAGGGCAAGGGAAAGAAGGGGAACTTCAAGAAGAATGGCAGACAAGTTGTCACCCCCGGGAAGAAGCCCAAGTCTGGACCCAAGCCTGAAACTGAGTGTTTATACTGCAAAGGGACTGGTCACTAGAAGCAGAACTGCCCCAAGTATTTGGCGGATAAGAAGGATGGCAAAGTGAACAAAGGTATATTTGATATACATGTTATTGATGTGTACCTTACTAATGCTCGTAGTAGCGCCTGGGTATTTGATACTGGTTATGTTGCTCATATTTGCAAGTCGAAATAGGGGCTACAGATTAAATGAAGATTGGTTAAGGACGAGGTGACGATGCGCGTCAGGAAGGGTTCCAAGGTTGATGTGATCGCCGTCGGTACACTACCTCTACATCTAACTTCGGGATTAGTTTTAGACCTGAATAATTGTTATTTGGTGCCAGCATTGAGCATGAACATTATATCTGGATCTTGTTGATGCGAGACGGTTATTCAATTAAATCGGAGAATAATGATTATTCTATTTATATGAGTAATATCTTTTATGGTCATGCACCCTTGAAGAGTGGTCTACTTTTGTTGAATCTTGATCGTGGTGATACACATATTCATAATATTAATGCAAAAAGATGCAAAGTTTATAATTATAGTGCAACATATTTGTGGCACTATCGTTTAGGTCATACTGAAGTAAAGCGCATGAAGAAACTCCATGCGGATGGACTTATGGAATCACTTGATTATGAATCATTTGATGCTTGCGAACCATGCCTCATGGGCAAGATGACTAAGACCCCATTTGCCGGAACAATGGAGAGAGCCATAGACTTATTGGAAATAATACATACCGATGTGGTCGATCCTTGTTGAAGGTTAAAATAGCAAACTAGATAAATCATTGTCGGCGTTCTGGGAACGGGGGTCCCTAGACTTTCCTGCCTACGGCCTGCAGAGTGGCTCAACCAGTGGCCCAGTACGGCCCGTCTTCATCAACCCAAGCTCAAGACCCTCGCAAGGTGCCAAGCCTTGCGGGGCGGACGACGCAAGGCCTCCTCAGGGGCGGCCTCGCCAGGCAGGCTCGCGAGGAGGCAGAGAGATCAAGGCGAGGGGTACCTCACGAGGTGCTCATGACGCAAGCCATGATGATCAAGACCAGGCGGGCGCCAGCCTGCGCAGTGTCCTCGTTTCCTCTTTGGTGCAAAGGGGGCAAACGCAGGCGCGGAGTACTGAGGCATCAGGCAAAGGTTTCCTTATCGGTGCAACGAGACCAAGACCAGCAGAGCGGCATGATGGAGATCACTATGGAGCCCAAGGCGGCGTCATCACCAGTACCTTTGGCAGTCAAAGACCACCTTTAGTCAGGATAGCTTGTACTAGATGTCCCCTTTCAAAATGGCCGTTGTTGGATCCCTTCCCGCACAATATTTGGGAAGAGGACCAGGGCCTCTATAAATAGGGCTAGCCACCATCGTAGAAGGGGATCCTAACCCAGCTCATCCACACACCACCAAGCACAAGAACTCCTCCCCCTGCGAGGCAGTTCTTCCCCTTGTGCTGTTCATCATCAGCCCAAGAGGCAATCCACCACACCACACACTGGATTAGGGTATTACACCACAACGGTGGCCCGAACCAGTATAAACCTCGTCTCTCTTGTGTCGTTCATCAGTCTAGCTTAGAATCGCGATGAGGCTGAGGGCACGTTTCGGTAGGGAGAGATCTTCGTGCGCACCCCAGAGTTCGAACCTTAAGGTTTTTGCCGAAACCCGATATCCGACATTTGGCGCGACAGGTAGGGGTGCGCCGGAGTCCTCCTTCCGCCGATCTACGTTCCACTGCTTCGTCGCATCCATGTCCGGTGTCCCGACGGCCAGCGCCGACCGCTGGGCGGCATGGCCAGCCCATGCCGTGCCGCCTGCCCAAGGTGACCTCAACCCCGTGCCTTAGGCAGCTCGTGCTCCGTAGAACGCTGCAGGGCATGGGCAACGCGGTCAGGCACTGCCTGCCCTCACTCTGTGGTAGGTGCGATTAGCCGCGAGGGCCGCACTCACTGTGGCTCGGGAGCTGTTGCGGTGCAAGTTGCAGGAGAGCGGCCGAGACGTGCTGCTGGAGCGCGTTGCTGAGCTCCTAGATGCCGCAGCTTCGGGGGCCTCCCTTCTGTGTCCAGCTTCCACCCCAGGCCTCGGTCGGATCACGTGGTGGGCCCATCCGCGTCCGTGCACCCTCAGGCGCGCCCCAAGGCTTCATCGACACCGGCTCAACCATCGGCGCCGGGCGTCAGGCTGCACCAGCACCGCCCCCGGAGAGCGAGGGCAAGCGCATTGCCGCCTACGGCCCGGGCGGGCCGCAGCCCTATCATCCCCAAGATGGAGTGTTAGGCCAGGCCACGTGGAGCGTGGGGCACTACGGCGAAGTCTTCGGGGCGGCGACCTCGGAGGCTTACGTGCCCCACATGGTGGATCGGGAGTACGCGCTGGAAGACGACCCTGGTTTGTTTCTCGGGTCAGGCTGGGAGGAAGAGACGCCAAAAGCCAGGCCTTTTCAGGAGCCCCAAGGAAGCCTCACCAACCGCGCTGGCAGCAGCAGCTATCGGGTACCGCTAATTCCTCAGGAGCAAGCTTATGCTAACCATGGGTCGCAGGAAGTTCAGGTCACTGCAGCGGAAGGCTGCCCCAGCTCAGCAACCTCCCTTCCGCCAGGAGGAGCGCACTGGGGGCTACAGGAGAGGGGCCAGGAGCCAGGCCCCTCCCCACGGCACATGGAGCAAGGCATTTCCTGGAGGTAGGCCCTCTGCCGGGGAGGTGATGCAAAGCCTGCCCCCGGTAGAGGACCCGTGGCCGCCGAGGGAACCGCTGGCATCCTCTTTGCCCCATTGGCGTCGTTCTTGGTCTCCGGCCACTGTCAATGGTGGTCAAGGGTGGCGCAAGGCGGTGCCCTCGTCTGGCAATATGAAGCAAGGCCCGGTGCCTGTGAACAAGGCCCAGTGCCTGTGAAGCTCGCCGCCCGTGACACTCTCACGTAATAATGAGTTGGGGCTGTACATGCCCCGGAGTCTCCGGAGAGCCGCACTCGGGCCTCGAGGGCTCCCTCCCATGCCCAGTGGCAGCACTTAGCTCTCGCTAGTGAGAAGAAGTCGAAGACTAGACTAGGCGCCGGACGCGGCCTTTTGCTTTTTGCCTCCCTTTCTGTGGTCGAGCTTCCTTGCTTCAGATTTAAGTT
>NC_041389.1:262798127-262904648 GCF_002162155.2 Triticum dicoccoides
ATGTGATTTATTGTGTTCTAGTTTCTGCCCTAGTTTGGAATTTGCACTAGCTGCCTCCCCCTTGCGAGGGCGGGGCTGGGCCAAGCGCACACGCGCATGCCGTCCCGCAGCATGCGCTCGCTCTCGCGAGGCCCTCACCACTTGGTCAGCAGGTCCCTCAGAGGACCCTCGGAGGCTCACGGCCTCACAGGCCTATTCAGGACTTGTCCGGGCTAAAGGTAAACTACAACAACTAACTCATTGCAGTGCCCGTGATATCACATAGGCGCATGTTCAACATCGTTCCTAGAAGCATGTGGATGACAATCTTTTTACATGAGGGGCTTCCCCTCCCAAAATGCTCTTACAACCTTCAAGGCCACGCCCGAGCTTTTGTGTGTGGGATAAATAACAGGGGAACACGGGATCAGTCAGACATATTGCTCACCGCGCCCTCCTGGTCACCTCCCGAGGCGTCGCTGTTGTTGTCGCTGGCGTCACCATCACCTTCATTGGCGCCGCCGTCGCCGCCATTGACCACGTCGCCACCATCCGCCGCGACTATCACCCCGTTGTTTTCAGAAGCGAAGGCCCTAACAAGTGCATCCACGTTGTCCTCCACCCACCGCGCCAAGTCACCCCGGATGGCCTCGAGCACCGGGGCAATGACAGCGTCGAAGTCGAAGTGGGGATCAGTGTTCTGAAGATGGCTGAAGACACGGGAGAATGCACGCCCGAGCAGGCTGCGGCTCCGCTCCTCGACAAGTTTGCGAGCTCTCACGAAGCGGTTCTCCAGGCGCGTCACCACATCAGTGAAGAAGCGGAGATGACCGACAAAGTTGGTCACGTGAGGATGCGGGGCGTCCTCATCACAGATGTCGCCCAGGGCCGTGTTGGCCCTGTTCCTGAGTTGCTGGAGCATGGGGCCGTGCATGTGCTCCAGCGTCTGCCATTGAAGAATTTCTTCTCTGTTCTGTTGCGTGATAGACTCGGCGTCGGTGACCCACTGCTGAAGAGGAAGCAGCTCAGCACGGGTGGAGGCCAACTCAGCCTGCACCGAGACCAGGGCAGCTGTGGCGGCCTCCACGCGCTGCTCTGTTTCAGCTAGCTTGGACCTGAGAGCGGTGGTCCTGCCCGCAGCCTCAGCTTCAATCAGCTCCAGCCTCTAGTCATACCAGTGCACAAGATCTGCACGAGCTTCCTCCACATGGCGGTCGACCTCCTCCTAGATTCGAGCCTCACGTGCGCCAATCTCATCCTCCGCTTGGGTAACCTGGCGCTCCCTCGTCTCCAACCGCTCAAGGTCAAGATTGTGCTCGGCGGCCTCCAGCGTCAGCGCTTCCTCGCGCCTCCGGAGCTCCTCCTCCATGACAAGCATCCCCTTCAGCGACGCAAGGGCAGCCTGATGCAGCTCCACTTGCTGCTCCAGGGAAGCGCTCCAGGCTTGGAGCTCCCACGCGCGCTTCTCGGCGATCTCGCGACGATGATCTGCTTCCCGAGCCTCCTCCAGAGCTCGGGAGCAGGCCTTTCGCGAGATCGCAAGGGATGCCTCGGCCTTCGCGTTGTCAAGCTCGCGCTGGTAGCGCACGAGGTTGACTGCCACCTTCAGCTTGCATCGCTCCTCAATCAGTCGCAGGCCCTCAACTTCAAGACATGCGTCCACGTCCGCAAGCTCTCCACCAAGCTGGCCCATCGCGTCCATCGCCTTCCGAAGGAACCCTCAGTGAACGATGCTTCGCTCTCGCGCACGCTTGAGCATGCTGTCGATGTCATCCTCCATCGTCGGCACAGTCGGCGGGCCTTGAAGCGGTTTGCCCCCTCTCGGCAGGGGGCTGGGGGCTGGCACCCCCACGATCACCGTCCGGGCTCCGCAAGTGACCCGGACCGGCGCAGGTCCATCCCCCGAAGAAGAGCCAAGGACCGACGCCAACCACTCGTCGTCCACGGCCAGAGGTGGAGCCCTGGGCAGGCTGGTCGCGCCCCATGCGAGGTCGAGAAGGAAAGGTGGCAAAGGCACAGGCTCAAGACACCCTGCAGGCAAGCTTGCTTCTCCGGCTGACCCTGCATCAGGGGCAGCATATAGGCTCGGGACACTCAAGGCCAGCGATGAAGGTGAGGCCGGAGGAGGTTGCTTCTTGGGAGACTCCACAGGCTTGGCAGGAGGGATCCTGAAAAGCCACATTCAGGAAAGGTAGCAGCGATTGAGGAGTTACAAGAATGAGGTACTTACTCATCTATGGCGAAGTACTTCCTATGCTTCAACGGTCGGAAGGGGCGTCCACTGCAACTCGAAGACTCCTTCCTCTTGCGGAGGGTGGCGAAGTCCACGCGGAACCGACCCAGGCGCTCAACATGAGGACCAGCGCGTGGCGCGGATGGAGAAGCACCCAGGCGGCCAACCTCAGGGGAGTCGAGCTGGGAGGAGTGATCAGGCACCACCTCCTGATGGCCTGCCAAGGCCTCGGGGGCTTTGGCCTCGGGAACCGCGGGTTGTGTCCCCCCATCGATGACTGCCTCAGGGAGGGCTCCACAAGCTCCGGAGGATGACGCTTCGGGAACCCCGTGTGATGTCAGCGCCACGACACCTAAGCCTCCAGCCTCAAGCGATGCTTGCCTCCCTGCACCCGCTCCTGGGGAAAGATCGGTGCTGGCGGCAAGGAAGGGAGCCATGGCGACAGGATTCTCGCGAGGCCCCACATGACCAGCCGGATGCAACCCCCATTCGTCAAAGAGAGGCATCTGTCTTGCGAACTCAACCCTGTTCGAGCAGAGATACAGGAGGCTACCCCCATGCCGTATATCACCCAGTGAGGGGTCGCCGGTCAAGACCTCAAGCACCTTCTTCAATGTTTCAGGCGCCAGTTCCATCTCCTGAAGCCTCATGCGGTCCTGGTCGCCCGCCAGGGCCCACATCGATCGGGAGTGGCACTGAAGAGGAGCAATGCGACACCGGAGCAACTCCTTCACCACCCAGGGCACAGTCATGCCAAGATCTCTCAACCTCCTCAGTCGGTACCAGACGAAGGAGAGCCGGGGGCTCACAAGTCTCTCATGGCCCCAACCGGGATTGGGGACAGCAGGCAACGACGGAGGCGAGAGCAGAGGGCTGAGCACTCCGACATCCACCTACAGCCACCGCATCCAGAACCCGCTCATAGAAGGCGGGAGGTTGAAATCAATCCCCGAGGCAGCCGTCTCTGCCATGGCATGGAAGCTCACTCACCCCGAGCACTACAAGGGTCCGGTCAGGCGCAATGAGAAGAAGTGGCGCAAGAGGGCGACAGGAGGAGCAATGCCCACCATGGCTTCGCAAACAAAGGCGAAGACGACAAGAAGGGTAATGGATCGAGGATCAAGATGCATCATATGGATCTGATAGTGGGAAAACACCGCATTGAAGAAAGCAGAGAAAGGGGGAAACAGGCCAGCCCACAGGGCGTCGACGAAGAATCAAACCTCAGTGACTGTCCTTTCAATGGAGGCGTGGGACGCAGGCCAATCCATCATCCTCCCGCACTCGTTGAAGCTGGAGGCGAGCACAGGGCAGACCTTTCCCAGGGCCTCCAGGTTGAGCACCAGCGACCGGCCGACGGAGCCCACTCGATTGTAGGGGACGAACTCATTGAGGACAGGGGCTTCTTCCCTTTCTCCTTGCTAGTCGGCGCCATGGCAATGTTGGGAGCAGAGCTCAAGTCAGATTGGAAGCGGAAGCAGAGATTCGAGGAAGAAGGGGGAATGGGAAGCACACAGCCAGCAAGGGGGAAATAACTATGTAAGGCGCCATGGCCGCCTAGCCAGGCGGATACTGGGGTAGCATGGGGAAGCGGATATGCTCACGTCCAATCGGTCGCCACGTGTCGACCAAGGCCGTAGGCTGTGGGGGCCCGCGGTGTTCCGCACTTGCCCTTTGGCTTCGCTGCTAAGCCAAGTCCGAGCACGCCTTGGGCCTGGGGGCTACTGTCGGTGTTCTGGGAACGGGGGTCCCCAGACTTGCCTGCCTACAGCCTGCAGAGTGGCTCAACCAGTGGCCTAGTACGGCCCGTCTTCATCAACCCAAGCTCAAGACCCTCGCGAGGGGCCAAGCCTCGCGGGGCGGACAACGCAAGGCCTCCTCTAGGGCAGCCTCGCCAGGCAGGCTCGCGAGGAGGCGGAGAGATCAAGGCGAGGGGTACCTCATGAGGTGCTCATGACGCAAGCCATGACGATCAAGACCAGACGGGCGCCAGCCTGCGCAATGTCCTCATTTCCTCTTTGGTCTAAAGGGGGCAAGCGCAAGCACGGAGTACCGAGGCATCAGGCAAAGGTTTCCTTATCAGTGCAACAAGACCAAGACCAGCAGAGCGGCAGGACGGAGGTCATCGTGGAGCCCAAGGCGCGTCATCACCAATACCTATGGCAGTCGAAGAGCACCTTTAGTCAGGATAGCTTGTACTAGTTGTCCCCTTTCAAAATGGCCGTTGTTGGATCCCTTCCCGCTCAATATTTGGGAAGAGGACCAGAGCCTCTATAAATAGGGCTAGCCACCATCGTAGAAGGGGATCCGAACCCAGTTCATCCACATACCACCAAACACAAGAAATCCTCCCCTCGCAAGGCCGTTCTTCCCCTTGTGCTGTTCATCATCAGCCCAAGAGGCAATCCACCACACCACACACTCGATTAGGGTATTACACCACAACGGTGGCCCAAACCAGTATAAACCTCGTGTCTCTTGTGTTGTTCATCGATCTAGCTTAGAATCGCGACGAGGCTGAGGGCGCATTACGGTAGGGAGAGATCTTCATGCGCACCCCAGAGTTAACCTTAAGGGTTTTGCCGGAACCCGATATCGGACAATCACTGTTGTGGTTTTGATGCGTAGGTACGAAAAGTTCTTACTAGAAGCCCGTAGCAGCCACGTAAAAGTTGCAACAATAAAGTAGAGGACATCTAACTTGTTTTTGCAGGGCATGTTGTGATGTGATATGGTCAAGACATGATGTGATATACGTTATTGTATGAGATGATCATGTTTCATAAAAGTTATCGGCAACTGGCAGGAGCCTTATGGTTGTCGCTTTATTGTATGAAATGCAAACGCCATGTAATTGCTTTACTTTATCACTATGCATTGGCGATAGTTGTGGAAGCAATAGTTGGCGAGACGACCACGACGCTACTATGGAGATCAAGGTGTGAAGCTGGTGACGATGGAGATCATGACGGTGCTTTGGAGATGGAGATCAAAGGCACAAGATGATGATGGCCATATCATGTCAAATATTTTGATTGCATGTGATGTTTATCTTTTATGCATCTTATTTTGCTTAGTATGGCGGTAGCATTATAAGATGACCCCTCACTAAAATTTCAAGGTATAAGTGTTCTCCCTGAGTATGCACCGTTACGACAGTTCGTCGTGCTAAGACACCACATGATGATTGGGTGTTATAAGCTCTACATTCTCATACAACGGGTGCAAGACAGTTTTGCACATGCAGAATACTCGGGTTAACCTTGACGAGCCTAGCATGTACATACATGGCTTTGGAACACAGGAGACCAAAAGGTCGAACATGAACATATAGTAGATATGATCAACATAGAGATGTTCACCATTGAAAACTACTCCATCTCACGTGATGATCGGACATGGTTTAGTTGATATGGATCATGTGATCATTTAGATGAATCGAGGGATGTCTATCTAAGTGGGAGTTCTTAAGTAATATGATTAATTGAACTTAATTTATCATGAAGTTAGTCCTAATAGTTGTTGTGTATCTATATTGTAGATCAATGGCCCGTGCTACCGTTCCCTTGAAGTTTAATGCATTCCTAGAGAAAGCTAGGTTGAAAGATGATGGTAGCAACTACATGGACTGGTCCGGAACTTGAGGATTATCCTCATTGCTGCACAGAAGAATTATGTCCTTGATGCACCGCTAGGTGACAAGCCCCCTCCCTCTAATGTAGACTCTTTGAACGTCTGGCAGATGTGGTCTAGTGACTACTTTATAGTTCAGTGTGCCATGCTCTACGGCTTAGAATCGGGACTTCAAAGACGTTTTGAACGTCATGGACCATATGAGATGTTCCAGGAGTTGAAGTTAATACTGCAAGCAAATGCCCGAGTTGAGAAATATGAAGTCTCCAACAAGTTCTATAGCTGCAAGATGGAGGAGAACAATTCTGTCAGTGAACGCATACTCAGAATGTTTGGGTATCATAACCACTTGACTCAGCTGGGAGTTCATCTTCCGGATGATAGTGTTATTGACAGAGTTCTTCAATCACTGCCACCAAGCTACAAAGGCTTCTTGATGAACTATAATATGCAGGGGATGGATAAGCCAATTCCCGAGCTCTTCGCTATGATCAAAGCTGCGGAGGTAGAAATCAAGAAAGAGCATCAAGTGTCGATGGTTAACAAGAGCACTAGTTTCAATAAAAAGGGCAAGGGAAAGAAGGGGAACTTCAAGAAGAATGGCAAGCTAGTTGTCACTCCCGGGAAGAAGGCCAAGTCTGGATGCAAGCCTGAAACTGAGTGTTTCTACTACAAAGGGACTGGTCACTGGAAGCAGAAGTGCCTCAAGTATTTGGCAGATATGAAGGATGGCAAAGTGAACAAAGGTATATTTGATATACATGTTATTGATGTGTACCTTACTAATGCTCGTAGTAGCGCCTGGGTATTTGATACTGGTTCTGTTGCTCATATTTGCAACTCGAAATAGGGGCTACGGATTAAACGAAGAATGGCTAAGGACGAGGGGACGATGCACGTCGGGAATGGTTCGAAGGTTGATGTGATCGCCGTCGGCACACTACCTCTACATCTAACTTCGGGATTAGTTTTAGACTTGAATAATTGTTATTTGGTGCCAGCGTTGAGCATGAACATTATATCTGGATCTTGTTTGATGCGAGACGGTTATTCATTTAAATTAGAGAATAATGGTTGTTCTATTTATATGAGTAATATCTTTTATGGTCATGCACCCTTGAGGAGTGGTCTATTTTTGTTGAATCTCGATCGTGGTGATACACATATCCATTATATTAATGCCAAAAGATGCAAAGTCGATAATGGAAGTGCAACATATTTGTGGCACTGCCGTTTAGGTCATATTGGTGTAAAGCGCATGAAGAAACTCCATGCGGATGGACTTCTGTAATCACTTGATTATGAATCATTTGATGCTTACGAACCATGCCTCATGGGCAAGATGACTAAGACTCCGTCCTCTGGAACAATGGAGCGAGCCAATGACTTATTGAAAATAATACATACCGATGTGGTCGATCCTTGTTGAAGGTTAAAATAGCAAACTTATAAATCGCCGTTGTGGTTTTGATGCGTAGGTAAGAAAGGTTCTTACTAGAAGCACGTAGCAGCCACGTAAAACTTGCAAAAATAAAGTAGAGGACGTCTAACTTGTTTTCGCAGGGCATGTTGTGATGTGATATGGTCAAGACATGATGTGATGTACATTATTATATGAGATGAACATGTTTTGTAAAAGTTATCGGCAACTGGCAGGAGCCTTATGGTTGTCGCTTTATTCTATGAAATGCAAACGCCATGTAATTGCTTTACTTTATCACTATGCGTTAGCGATAGTTGTAGAAGCAATAGTTGGCGAGACGACCAGGACGCTACTATGGAGTTCAAGGTGTCAAGTGACGATGGATATCATCATGGTGCTTTGGAGATGGAGATCAAAGGCACAAGATGATGATGGCCATATCATGTCACATATTTTTATTGCATGTGATGTTTGTCTTTTATGCATCTTATTTTGCTTAGTATGGCGGTAGCATTATAAGATGATCCCTCACTAAAATTTCAAGGTATAAGTGTTCTCCCTGAGTATGCACTATTGCGACAGTTCGTCGTGCTGAGACACCATGTGATGATGGGGTGTGATAAGCTCTACGTTCACATACAAAGGGTGCAAGACAGTTTTGCACATGCAGAATACTCGGGTTAAACTTGACGAGCCTAGCATGTACAGACATGGCCTTGGAACACTGGAGACCGAAAGATCGAACGTGAATCATATAGTAGATATGCTCAACATAGAGATGTTCACCATTGAAAACTACTCCATCTCACGTGATGCTCGGACATGGTTTAGTTGATATGGATCACATGATCATTTAGATGAATTGAGGGATGTCTATCTAAGTGGGAGTTCTTAAGTAATATGATTAATTGAACTTAATTTATCATGAACTTAGTCCTGGTAGTTTTTGCATATCTATGTTATAGATCAATGGCATGTGCTACCGTTCCCTTGAATTTTAATGCATTCCTAGAGAAAGCTAAGTTGAAAGATGATGGTAGCAACTACACGGACTGGGTCCATAATTTGAGGATTATCCTCATTGCTGCACAGAAGAATTATGTCCTTGATGCATCGCTAGGTGACAAGCCCCCTCCCACTAATGTAGACTCTTTGAATGTCTGGCAGACGTGGTCTCATGACTACTTTATGGTTCAGTGTGCCATGCTCTACGGCTTATAATCGGGACTTCAAAGACGTTTCGAACGTCATGGACCATATGAGATGTTCCAGGAGTTGAAGTTAATATTTCAAGCAAATACCCGAGTTGAGAGATATGAAGTCTCCAACAAGTTCTATAGCTGCAAGATGGAGGAAAACAATTCTGTCAGTGAATGCATACTTAGAATGTCTGGGTATCATAGCCACTTGACTCAGCTAGGAGTTAATCTTCTGGATGATAGTGTTATTGACAGAGTTCTTTAATCACTGCCACCAAGCTATAAAGGCTTCATGATGAACTGTAGTATGCAAGGGATGGATAAGACAATTCCCGAGCTCTTCGCTATGCTCAAAGCTGCGGAGGTAGAAATCAAGAAAGAGCATCGAGTGTTGATGGTTAACAAGACCACTAGTTTCAATAAAAAGGGCAAGGGAAGGAAGGGGAACTTCAAGAAAAATGGCAAGCAAGTTGTCACTCCCGAGAAGAAGCTCAAGTCTGGCCCCTAGCCTGAAACTGAGTGTTTCTACTCCAAAAGGACTGGTCACTGGAAGCATAACTGCCCCAAGTATTTGGCAGATAAGAACGATGGCAAAGTGAACAAAGGTATATTTGATATACATGATATTGATGTGTACCTTACTAATGCTCGTAGTAGCACCTGGGTATTTGATACTGGTTCTGTTGCTCATATTTGCAACTCGAAACAGGGGCTACAGATTAAACGAATATTTGCTAAGGATGAGGTGACGATGTGCGTCGGGAATGGTTCCAAGGTTGATGTGATCGCCGTCGGCACACTACCTCTACATCTAACTTCGGGATTAGTTTTAGACCTGAATAATTGTTGTTTGGTGCCAGCGTTGAGCATGAACATCAGAGAATAATGGTTGTTCTATTTGTATGAGTAATATCTTTTATGGTCATTCACCCTTGAAGAGTGGTCTATTTTTGTTGAATCTCGATCGTGGTGATACACATATTCATAATATTATTGCCAAAAGATGCAAAGTTGATAATGATAGTGCAACATATTTGTGGCACTGCCGTTTAGGTCATATTGATGTAAAGCGCATGAAGAAACTCCATACGAATGGACTTCTGGAATCACTTGATTATGAATCATTTGATGCTTGCGAACCATGCCTCATGGGCAAGATGACTAAGACTCCATTCTCCGGAACAATGGAGCGAGCCACTGACTTATTGGAAATAATACATACCGATGTGTGCAGTCCGATGAGTGTTCAGGCTTGCGATGGGTATCATTATTTTCTAACCTTCACACATGATTTGAGAAGATATGGGTTTATCTACTTAAAGAAACACAAGTATGAAGCATTTGAAAAGTTTAAAGAATTTCAGAGTGAAGTGGAGAATCATTGTAACAAGAAAATAAAGTTTATACAATCTGATCATGGAGGAGAATATTTTGAGTTACGAGTTTGGCCTTCATTTAAAACAATGTGGAATAGTTTCACAACTCACTCCACCTGGAACACCATAATGTAGTGGTGTGTCCGAACGTCGTAACCGTACTTTAGTAGATATGGTGCGATCTATGATGTCTCTTACCGATTTACCACTATCCTTTTGGGGTTATGCATTAGAGACAGTTGCATTCACGTTAAATAGGGCGCCATCTAAATCCTTTGAGATGACACCATATGAACTGTGGTTTGGCAAGAAACCTAAGCTATCGTTTCTTAAAGTTTGGGGTTGCGATGCTTATGTGAAAAAGCTTCAGCCTGATAAGATCAAACCCAAATTGGAGAAGTGCGTCTTCATAGGATAGCCAAAAGAAACTATTGGGTACACCTTCTATCCCAGATCCGAAGGCAAGATCTTTGTTGCTAAGAATGGATCCTTTCTAGAGAAGGAGTTTCTCTCGAAAGAAGTGAGTGGGAGGAAAGTATAACTTGATGAGGTAGTTGTACCTTCTCTCGAATTGGAAAGTAGCTCATCACAGAAAACAGTTACCGTGATGCCTACACCAACTAGTGAGGAAGCTAATGATAATGATCATGAAACTTTGGATCAAGTTACTACAGAACCTCGTAGGTCAACCAGAGCACGTTCGGCACTAGTGTGGTACGGTAATCCTGTTCAGGAAGTCATGTTACTAGACCATGACAAAGCATCTCGGAGTTGGCATATACAATTTGATGAGGTGATCAAAGCATATGGTTTTATACAGACTTTTGGAGAAGCCTGTATTTACAAGAAAGTGAGTGGGAGCTCTGTTGCGTTTCTAATATTATATGTGGACGACATATTGTTGATTGGAAATGATATAGAGTTTCTCGATAGCATAAAAGGATACTTGAATAAGAGTTTTTCAACGAAAGACCTCGGTGAAGCTTCTTATATATTGGGCATCAAGATCTATAGAGATAGATCAAGATGCTTAATTGGACTTTCACAAAGCACATACCTTTATAAAGTTTTGAAGAAGTTCAAAATGGATCAGTCAAAGAAAGGGTTCTTGCCTGTGTTACAAGGTGTGAAGTTGAGTCAAACTCAATGCCCGACCACTGCAGAAGATAGAGAGAAAATGAAAGTCATTCCCTATGCCTCAGCCATAGGTTCTATCATGTATGCATTGTTGTGTACCAAACCTGATTTGTGCCTTGCTATAAGTCTAGCAGGGAGGTACCAAAATAATCAAGGAGTGGATCACTAAACAGCGGTCAAGAACATCCTGAAGTACCTGAAAAGGACTAAGGATATGTTTGTCGTTTATGGAGGTCACAAATAGCTCGTCGTAAATGGTTACGTCGATGCTAGCTTTGACACTGATTTGGATGACTCTAAGTCACAAACCGGGTACGTATTTATATTGAATGGTGGAGCTGTCAGTTGGTGCAGTTCCAAGCAAAGCGTCGTGGCCGGATCTACGTGTGAAGCGGAGTACATAGCTGCTTCAGAAGAAGCAAATGAAGGAGTCTGGATGAAGGAGTTCATATTTGATCTAGGTCTAATACCTATTGCATCGGGTCCAATGAAACTATTTTGTGACAATACTGGAGAAATTGCCTTGGCGAAGGAATCTAGATTTCAAAAAAGAACCAAACACATCAAGAGACGCTTCAACTCCATCCGTGATCAAGTCAAGGAGGGAGACATAGAGATTTGCAAAATACATATGGATCTGAATACAGCGGACTTGTTGACTAAGCTTCTTCCACGAGAAAAACATGATCAGCACCAAGATTCCATGGGTGTTAGAATCATTACATTGTAATCTAGATTATTGACTCCAGTGCAAGTGGGAGACTGAAGGAAATATGTCCTAGAGGCACCAATAAATTTGTTAGTTATATTTTATTATATCATGATAAATGTTTATTATTCATTCTAGAATTGTATTAACCGGAAACTTGATACATGTGTGGATACATATACAAAATACAGTGTCCCTAGTAAGCCTCTACTAGACTAGCTCGTTAATCAAAGATGGTTAAGTTTCCTAACCATAGACATGTGTTGTCATTTGATGAATGAGATCACATGATTAGGAGAATGATCTGATGGACAAGACCCATCCGTTAGCTTAGCATAATGATCATTATGTTTTATTGCTATTATTTTCTTCATGACTTATACATATTGCTTTTACTATGAGATTATGCAACTCCCGAATGCCGGAGGAATACCTTGTGTGCTATCAAATGTCACAATGTAACTGGGTGATTATAAATATGCTCTACAGGTATCTCTGAAGTTTTTTGTTGGGTTGGCATAGATCGAGATTAGGATTTGTCACTCCGAGTATCGGAGAGGTATCTCTGGGCCCTCTCGGTAATGCACATCATAATAAGCCTTGCAAGCAGTGTGACCAATGAGTTAGTTGCGGGATGATGCATCACAGAATGAGTAAAGAGACTTGCCGGTAATGAGATTGAACTAGGTATGAAGATACCGACGATCGAATCTCGGGCAAGTAACATGCCGACGACAAAGGGAATAACTTATGTTGTCATTACGATTTGACCGATAAAGATCTTCATAGAATATGTAGGAACCAATATGAGAATCAAGGTTCTGTTGTTGGTTATTGATCGGAGAGGTATCTCGGTCATGTCTACATAGTTCTCGAACCCGTAGGGTCCACATGCTTAACGTTTGATGCATATTTTGTATTATATGGGTTATGTGATTTGGTGACCGAATGTTGTTCGGAGTCCCGGATGAGATCACGGACATGACGAGGAGTCTCAAAATGGTTGAGAGGTAAAGATTCATATATAGGACAATAGTATTTTGACACCGGAAGTGTTCCAGGGGTACCGGGTACGTATCGGGTCATCGGAAGGGGTTCCGGGCAACCCCAGCAAGCTATATGGGCCTAATGGGCCAAGAGAGGGACAGAACCACCCCTAAGGGGCTGGTGAACCCCCCTATAGGCCGAAATAGGAGGAGTAAGAAAGGAGGGAAGGGAGAGGAATGCAGAGGATTTGGCCTCCCCCCTTTCGTCGCCCCTCTCTTTCCTTCCCCCTCCGATGCATATGGAAGGGGGGAGGCCGACTTGGAGGAGGCGCCCAAATAGGATTAATCCTACTTGGGGCACCCCTTTCAGCCCCTCTCCCTCTCCCACCTATATATATATATATATATGTAGGGGGCTCTAGAACATATAACATTGATTCCTAGCCGTGTGCGGCGCCCCCCTCCACAGTTTACGCCTCCGGTCGTATTGTCGTAGTGTTTAGGCAAAGCTCTGCACAGATCACTTCACCATCACCGTCGCCACGTCGTCATGCTAACGAAACTCTCCCTCCACACTTTGCTGGATCAAGAGTTTGAGGGACGTCATTGAGCCTAACGTTTGCAGAACTCAGAGATGTCATACGTTCGGTGCTTGATCGGTCGGAACGAGAATAAGTTCGACTACATCAACCGCGTTATCAAACGCTTCTGCTCTCGGTCTATGAATGTACATGGACACACTCTCCCCCTCTCGTTTCTATGGATCTCCTAGATATATCTTGCGTGAGCATAGGAATTTTTTTGAAATTGCATGCTACGTTCCCCACCATTTACTTCGCGAAAAATCAATACCAAACAGAGTCCAAATTCCATGAAACTTTTTGGAGAATTTTTTCTGCCCAGAAGTCACCTAGGAAGCCAAGGAAGTGCACCAGAGGAGGCCTGTGGGGCCCACTAGGCACCAGGGCACGCTAGAGGCCCCAAGCGCGCCCTGGTGGGTAGTAGGGCCCACTGGAAGCTTCTCCACTGACCTACATCTCGTTAAATACTATTAAATCCCCAAAACCCTACGGGAGTCAAGAGAAAACAATTTTCTCCGCCACAAGTTCTAGAACCGAGATCCAATCTAGAGGCCTTTTCCGGCACTCTGTCGGAGGGGTAAATGGTCACGGAGGGGTTCTTCATCATCCTTTTTGCCCCTCTGATGATGCGTGAGTAGTTTACCACAGACCTACGAGTTCGTAGCTAGTAGCTAGATGGATTCTTCTCTCTTTTTTATCTTCAATACAATGTTCTCCTCGATGTTCTTGGAGATCTATTTGATGTAGTGACTTTTTGTGGTGTGTTTGTTGGGATCCGATGAATTGTGGGTTTATGATCAGTTCTATCCACGAATATTATTTGAGTCTTTGCTAAACTCTTTTATGCATGATTTTCATAGCCTTGTATTTCTTCTCCAAAATTTTGGTTTGGTTTGGCCAACTAGATTTTTTTTCTTGCCATGGGAAGAGGTGCTTTGTGATGGGTTCGACCTTGCGGTGCTCAATCTCAGTGACAGAAAGAGAAAAGACACGCATGGATAGTTTCTATTAAGGATAAAATGATGGGGTGTAGTCCTACATGAATAGATGTTGTCTACATCATGTCATCATCCTTATTACATTACTCCATTTTCTCATGAGCTTAATACACTAGATGCATGCTGGATATCTGTAGATGCCGAATCGTTTCGTCTACTAATGTTGGACGTGATGCCTATATACATGATCATTACCTTGGATATCATCATGGTTATTTGCTTTTCTATCAATTTCCCAACAGTAATTTTTTTACCCACTGTATGCTATTTTCTCGAGAGAAGTCTCTAGTGAAAACTACGGTCCTTGGGTCTATTTTCCTATGATATAAAACAAAAATACATTGCTGTGTTTTTCCTTTATTTATTTTATTTTATGTTTTAGTTAGATCTATTTATCAAATCCCATACAATTTAATATATCTCAATACCGAGGAGGGATTGCAACCCCTCTTACATGTTGGGTTGCAAGTTGTTGTTGTTTGTGTGTAGGTGATGTTTACATAGTGTTGCTTGGTTCTACTACTGGATTAATAACCTTGGTTTCATAACTGAGGGAAATACTTATCGTTGTTGTGCTTCTTCATCCTTTCCTCTTCAGGGAAATACCAAAGTAGATACAAGCAATCAGTGCGGTGTCAGCAATGTCAGATGCAAGTGACATCTAGAACATGTCAGAGGAGCAGAGTGCTGACTTGAGTGCAGGTTCAAGTCCTTAGGGCAGTTTTTATGAGGGAGAGAGAAGCTCTCGAGACTTTCCAAAGGCAGCCACTAGATCCAAGAAGAAGAAAACTTATGATCAAGATGAGGATTTTTGTTGCAGGAGAGGCAACATCAAAGAAGAAGAAAGTGGTTCTTGCAAAAGAGTGTGGCAACGATTGCCTCACCAACATTCCTATGTTCATGATGGGTTTTTACCTCATGAGGACGACATTCATGATAAGCTGAATAAGATCAGATCTCGGTTTTTTGGGCAAAGGAGAATGGCAAACAAAAATGTCACATGGTCAATTGGGAAAACATTTGTTGACCGAAGGAAATGGGTGGTTTTGGGGTGATCAACAACAATATAATGAATTGGTGTTTGATGAAAAAATGGGCGTTGAAGATTTTAATTGGTCAAGGGGGGCTATGGCTAGACATCTTCCGGGCTAAATATTTACAACCAGGGACCGCTGACTTCCGATCCAATATAGTGCTATCTCAGTTTGTGAGGGATATTAAGAAGGTCCAACCGTTACTCTGCCTTGGGACAAAAATTGTAGTGCATGACGGCTGAATAACTTGCTTTTGGAAGGATCGCTGGTGGGGTCCACAACCATTTAGTGTAACCTTCCCGCTCTTGTTTGCTATCTCAACCAATCAAGAGGCAAAGGTTGTGGAAATGTGGTGTCAAGGTCGATGGGCCCTGCGGTTCTGCTGATCTCTGGGTCCCGTGGAGGCCTCAGAATGGGAGAAAACGCGGGATAATTTGAATGGGCTCCGTCTCTTGCATGGAAACGATGAGGTGTGCTGGCGTATTTAAGCATCACGGAGCTTATCGACGGGCTCACTCTACAAAAAAATCTTCAAAAGCTCGACCCCATGTGACCTAGCGGGATATGGAAAGCTCAGTTACCAGCAAAAATTAAAATCTTCCTTTGACAGGTAGCACATAACAGAATAACTAGTGGGGATCAGGTGCAAAACAAAGAGGCCCGAGTGATGGCAAATGTATTTGGTGTGGAGAGGATGAGGATTGTGACCACATCCTCTTCAGATCTATCATGGCTAGATTCGTGTGGAGCGGCGTACGCGAGGCAATGGGTTGCTCCTGGAACCCAAGTGGTTTCTCGGATTTCTACCGTCTAGCATGTGCCACGATGGGAAGGGTTAGAAGGATGGCGTGGGTGGGATTTTCGGCCATCGCATGGCCCCTTTGGATTACCAGAAACAAAGCTTTGATAGAGAGTCTCTTCATTCATCATCCGGCTGACCTCCAATACAAAATGGTGTATTTCTTGCAGCTATGGAAACTTTTGGCAAGAAACACGGACAGAGGACGGGTGGAGGAGCTCACAAGCAAGGTGCAAGCAAAGTGCACTAATCTTCGACATGCATCATAGGGAGATCCTGGCTGGCCACCGCCCTAGCTACCACGACAGCTTCCGCGTCTTCGTGTAGGTCTTCTCAGGCCTGGCTTAGTTCCACACTGCATGGTGTGATGGGCCCTGGGCCTTGTATCTCCATACCTTTCCTGCTTTAGGCTTGTGTCGTGACGGTTTCGATTGTAAGGGCCTCATTATAAGGCCGGGCATATGCCTCCTTTCTAAAAAAACAGCAAGCACCAAGCCATCTGCTAGCTCCAAGGAGAGAACAGGTGTGAGGAAGGTTCATTTGTCCAAGAAGGACAAGATCTCCGAGGAGGAGCCAAGTAAGAAAAAGAGGGCGAGGATGGAGTCAGTTCAGGTGACCTTCAAACCCACCTCCATGAGGAGAGATGACAAGCCAAAGTAAGAAGAAGACAAGAGCCTGTTGCAAACCCACCTCCTGCCAAGCAAGAGAAGCTCATGGCAGATGCCATGAAGAGTGCATCACCCTCCAAGTACAAGCATTAGGCGCCTACTTCTAAGGCAATAGGGAAGACAATTAGGAATATCTCTTCTATTGAGAAGAACAAGGCCATATTTTCTGAAAGAGAAGAGGAAGAAGAGGATGCCCCAGTGCTCATGAAGCTAAGACCCAGATTGCCAGCACACAATGATGTTCATCTAGTCGCTAAGAACATGAAGAAGAGAAAGGGCAAAGGTATGAGGGAATGGAGAGAGGCTGACCCCTACTCCATTAGAAGGAGGACTGCAGTTGACTATTACTTCCACACCAAAGATCAACAAGATTTCTGTGAGATGGTTCTGCTTGACAAGAAGCCCATTGTTGATGACATGAAGTGGGTGGACTGGAAGTACATTGATCAACATGAGGACAACTTCCCCCACATTCATGAGTACTTCAGGACCATTGGTGTTGATGCATTCACACAGAAGAAGCTGACTTCATGGAATGATGAAATGACTACGCAATTCTACTTTACAACTCACTTCTATCCCAATGGAAGAATAGCCTGGATGACTGAAGGAGTGAGGTACCAATCTAGTGTGCTTGAGTGGGCCATATTGCTTGGTGTGCCCGAGGCTGATGAAAATGACATAGATGTTTATGCCAAGCCAAAGATGGATCACAACTCCATGGCCAACATGTACACTGAGGTACCGGAGAAATACAAGGAATCTCATAGAGTTGGCTCAATCTATTCCTTGTTAGCAGGACTTGCTACCTCCAACACTATCATGAGGCATACCTTGATGCCCAAGTCAGATGATGAGAGGATGATTCGTGGTCACTTCATCAATTTGTTGAATCACATTGATCAGCATGAGAAGATCAAAGTCATGGATCTTATTGTAGAAACTATCAAGAGGACAACTGCTAATCAGAAGAGGTCTTGTGGATTTGCCCCTCATATTCAAGTGTTTATCAACTCCAAGGGTGCAAACAAGAACTTTCTATTAGACTGTGAGCATTTGCCACTTCAGCCAGAGCTTGAGGACAACAACGTCACTATGGATCCTTCACATCCTAATTCATCCACAACTCATGCTAGTGAAGAGGCTGCAAGGGCTTCAGCATCCAGTGCCCCCTCAGCTCCATTGCTTAAAACCAAGGCTGACCAGATGAATATCTCATTTGAGCTACTCAGAGGATCGAGCCGATCTTGTCTAACCTTGTGGAGAACCATAAGAGCCTTGAGAGAATTGTAGAGGCTAAATTTTATGATCTGGATGACAAGGTGACAGAAGTTCAGTACACAATTGAGAGTCTCAAGAAGGAAGTGGATGAAGCCAAGGCACGATCTTCGAATGATGATGAGGACACCCCTGGTGATGGCATTCCTACAAGTACTCAGTTTAGGACTATGTCCAGATTGGTTGCAGTACCAGCACCTTCAGAGCCACAGTCTCTACTCCAGCAGCTACACCTTCGGTTGCCCCTCAGTATCCCCTGCCGTCTCCACTCTTTCAGCTCAGCAGACATCGTCCGAGGCATAAGCAGATGCACTCATATCCACTCCGACATCGACGCATATTGGCGCTCCAGGAGCTTCAGGAGATCAATCCTAGAGACGTTTAGCTCTATACTTATTTGAACTTTTGGTACTTGTTTCCAAAGGAGGACGATTTGTATAGATCATAGGGATTCGAGTGAGCTAGTGTTTTGCTTTTTCTCGCTTGGTTTGCTTTGAGTTTTTGCTACAATTTTATTCATGGTGATTTGAGATACCTTTGTGTGATGCTTGTATGATACTACATTATCGTGTGCTTGATCATACAGTACATTAATGTTATGCTTGCTTGGATATTCATTTCATATGCTCTTGTATTGTCATTCACATTCTTACACTTGGTGATGAGTGTCGTTTATGTTGCAATCTTATCATTTTGAGCGCTCCACCAAGATGAATGTGACATGGAAGAGTAACCTAAGGAACCTAATCGATTGTGCATTTGCATTCAAACGCAATTTTTTAATAATGAACAAATTTAGGGGGAGCTCTTGCTTATCACATACTTCTCAAAGCGACGATGCTCAGTGATATTGCTCCAAAAATCCTCAATCACTTTTCCACAATCACATCTACCCAAACCCTAATCATCATTTCGGTCCCACCGATACTATCTACCCCGGACCCACCGAGATGATCATTCTACTCCCATAGTCAAAACCCTAACATTTCGGTCTGACCAAATGGGTTCTCGGTCCCACCGAGAAGGCCTTGCCAAGTTTCTGTGATGAAGTTGTTTCATTTCAGAATCCCTGAGACAAAATGATCGGAAGTACTGAGAAGCAGCTCTTCCTTAGCCATTGCAATTTGGTCTCACCGAGATAATATAATCGGTCTCACAAAAAATTCCAACGGTCAAGTCTTTTGTGTTGGGAAACGTAGCATGCAATTTCAAAATTTTCCTATGCTCACGCAAGATCTATCTAGGAGATGCACAACAAGGAGAGGGGGAGAGTGTGTCTATGTACCCTCATAGACTGAAAGCGGAAGCGTTTAACAACGCGGTTAATGTAGTCGAACTTCTTGTCGTTTCGACCGATCAAGCACCAAATGTATGGCACCTCTGAGTTCTGCACATGTTCAGCTCGATGATGTCCCTCGAACTCTTGATCCAGCAAAGTGTCAAGGGAGAGTTACGTCAACACAACGACGTGGTGATGGTGATGGTGAAGTGATCCGCGCAGGGCTTTGCCTAAGCACTACGTGAATATGACCGGAGGCGTAAACTGTGGAGGGGGGCGCCGCACACGGCTAACAATGTTTGTTGTTCTATCGGTGACCTCCCCTCATATATATATGTTGGAGGGGAGGAGAGACAGCCAAGGAGGCGCCCCAAGCAGGAGGAATCCTACTTGGGCGCCTCCCTGTTCGGCCTCACCCCTTCCATATTAATCCGGAGGGGAAAGGAAGGAGGAGGGAGGAGAGAAGGAAGGGGAAGGCCAAATCCCTCCCCTTCCTTTCTCTCTTCCCCTCTTTCCTTCCCCCTTATTTCCGCCTACATGGGGCGCACCAGCCTCCTAGGGGCTGGTCCGTCCCTTTCTTGGCCCATTAGGCCCATGTAGTTGCCGAGGGGATGCCCGGAACCCCTTCCGGTGACCCGATATGTACCCGGTACCCCCAGTGTCCGAATATCATCATACTATATATGCATCTTTACCTCTCGACCATTTAGAGACTCCTCGCCATGTTTGTGATCTCATCCGGGACTCCAAACAACATTCGGTCACCAAATCACATAACTCGTATAATACAAAATCGTCATTGAATGTTAAACCATGCGGACCTTACGGGTTCAAGAACTATGTAGACATGACAGAGACACCTCTTCGGTCAATAACCAATAGCAGAACCTGGATGCTCATATTGTTTCCTACATATTCTACGAAGATCTCTATCAGTCGTACCACAATGACAACATACGTAATTCCCTTTGTCATCGGTATGTTACTTGCCCGAGATTCGATCGTCGGTATCTTCATACCTAGTTCAATATCGTTACCAGCAAGTCTCTTTACTCATTTCGTAACACGTCATCCCGCAACTAACTCATTAGTCACATTGCTTGTAAGGCTTATCATGATGTGCAGTACCGGGAGGGCCCAGAGATACCTCTCCGATACTCGGAGTAACAAATCCTAATCTCGATCTATGCTAACCCAACAAACACCTTCGGAGATACCTATAGAGCATCTTTATAATCACCCAGTTACATTTTGACGTTTGATAGCACACAAGGTATTCCTCCGGTATCTGAGTGTTGCATAATCTCATAGTCAAAGGAATATGTATATGACATGAAGAAAGGTATAGCAATAAAACTGAACACTCAACATGCTAAGCTAACGGATGGGTCATGTCCATCACATCATTATCCTAATGATGTGATTCCGTTCATCAATTGACAACACATGTCTATGGTTAAGAAACTTAACCATCTTTGATTAATGCCTAGTCTAGTAGAGGCTTACTAGGGACACGATGTTTTGTCCATGTATTCACACATGTATAAAGTTTCTGGTTAAAACAATTCTGGCATGAATAATAAACATTTATCATGATATAAGGAAATATAAAATAACAACTTTATTATTTCCTCTAGGGCATACTTCCTTCAGTCTCCCACTTGCACCAATAGTTCACATCTTTATGTGATTAGTTCACATCGCCATGTGACTAACACCCAAAGGGTTTACTAGAGTCAACGATCTAGTTCACATAGCTATGTGATTAACACCCAAAGAGTACTAAGGTGTGATCATGTTTTGCTTGTGAGAGAATTTTAGTCAACGGGTCTGCCACATTCAGAGCTGTATGTATTTTGCAAATTTTCTAAGTTTACAATACTTTGCATGGAGCTACTCTAGCTAATTGCTCCCACTTCCAATATGTATCCAGATTGAGACTTAGAGTCATCCGGATCGGTGTAAAAGCTTGCATTGACGCAACTCTTTACGACGAACTCTTTATCACCTCCATAACCGAGAAATATTTCCTTAGTCCTCTCCAATGATCCACTCCTGGATCACTATCATACCCCCTTACCAAACTCATGGCAAGGTACACAATAGGTCTGGTACACAAAATAGCATATTTTATAGAACCTATGGCTGAGGCATAGGGAATGACTTTCATTCTCTTTATATTTTCTGTCGTGGTCAGGTTTTGAGTCTTACTCAACTTTATACCTTGCAATACAGGCAAGAAATCCTTCTTTGACTGTTCCATTTTGAACTGCTTCAAAATCTTGTCAAGGTATGTACTCATTGAAATGAGAAGAGAGAGTAGTGATCTAGGGCTTTATCTTAGTGGTCGTGTCCTATAGTCAGCGTGTGCTCTGATACCATCTTGTAGCGACCAAACCTTAAATAGTCTGATCTCTGTGCATCAGTGTCATCCCTTGATCGGTAATGCTGACACACACAATACATAAAGGATTTATAACAGAGTAGCAATCACACACTTATTACATCGAATGTCTCAAAAGAGAACTTATTACAATAAATATGGCTTAAGGCCATCTAATAACGATAACAGCGGAAGGCTTGGAAGATAAGTGAGTCCATCAACTCCAACGGCATCACTGAGTATAGAACCACGACCTATGGCACCTTACTCGTCGTCTGAAAAGTCTGCAACATGAATGTTGCAGCCCAAAATGGGTCAGCACATGGAATATGCTAGCAATGTAACACATAGAGAGTAATGAACAGAATAATGCTATCACTACATGCATATTTGGCTGGTGGAAAAGCTCTATGGTTACAGTTTTGCATAAAGCCAATTTTTCCCTACTGGAAAGGAATAAATTTTATTTAACTATCATGGTGGTTGTTAAAAATTGGGAAGGGTACTCCATCTCAATCCTAATTAAGCATCATCATTAACCCAACAAAATTTAATTAAGTAACATGATGAGATTCACATGATAATCCAAGTACTAGATACACAAAACGTCCATAACCGGGGACACGGCTAACCATGATTAGTTTATACACTCTGCAGAGGTTTGCGCACTTTTCCCCGCAAGACTCGATCTCCTCCGCTTGATTTCTCGCACTACATGGTGTTTGAGAAACGGATGACCGAGACACAGTCTTTCAGAAGCATTAACTCTCTACTCCGGGTAGACAGTACCAACCTACATCCCCTACATCTGCTAGTCTACCTCTTCAAGAGCTCACGCAACTTAATCAACTATGCTAGATCCCATAGTAGCTTGCAGCTGCACACGGAAGTTTCTAGCATGAATAATCTCATGATCCCTTTGAGCCTGGGTGGCGGTCCATAGGAGAATCACACGGTACCCCGGGATTTCCAAAAATACAGGTAACACTAGGTTCCCCGGGTGCCTCAATCCACCCAGATGTGAATTTAAGTTGCCACCTTAAGTAAACCATTAATTAAACAATCTCACATATGTCATGGAAACACTCACCCAATCCACATCTACTAGCATAGCATGGCAATATAAGCAAACGTAGAAGTAACTGCCAAAGGTTTGATAATAAACAGGTAATAGGTTCTACCTCAACTACTTCCCAAAACCCACATATTAATCAGATCCTAATCATGCAATTGTTTGAGGATTGATCTAATGCAATAAAACTGGGTAGTAAAGAGGTATGATCAAAGTGTTACTTGCCTTGCTGATGATCCGGGAAACCTAGAGATTCGAAGTAGCAAGCGGCGCACTCCGGGCACTCTATCGCAAACAAACAAGCATACAATAAGCACTCATCTAATGCACAGGTAAAACTCAAATAAGAGATCTAACCAGAAAGTTCAACTTAAGAACTCCGGTTTGCAAAAAGAATCAAATCAAACGAAGCAACGAAACTCAAACGGCGAAAGAAACAAGCTTCATTTTACTAATTTGTACCTAAGTCAAACTTTACAGTAGCAAAAACTTGTTTGAGTTGGTTAATCGGAAAGAGGGTTTCGAGATGAAAGTCTAGGCACTTGAATCGCCTTATTCCCATAAACGAGCGAAAAGTTACACTAAAACAAAAAACGGCTCAGAAATCGCGATCAGAAATAATCACGGAAAATCCGAGAAAAAAAAACGGACGAACAGGCTAACGAACGAACGTTCGCTATCTGGGTGGTGGCTACCTCCGGCGAGGGGCAGCGGGGTCCGGCGGGGGGGCGGCTGCGTCTGACGGGGCGGCGGCGGCGTCCGGCGGATCCGGCGGCGGCGGCGGGTCTAGGGTTAGGGTTTGGCGCGGGGTGGGCTGGGGCTCGGGGCGGCGCCTTATAAAGGCCCGTCCAGGCAGAGTCGTGGCCGAACACGGCCCAAAGTCCCGAAATACTAAACGGACTCCAAAAATCCTGAAATAAATTTTCCCCGACTTCTAAAATCAAGCCGGATAAGATGAACATTTATTTGGGGCCTAAATCCAATTTTGAAAAACGCGCATTTTTCCTAAATTCAAATAAAATAGCAATAAACTCCAATATAAATCTTATTTGATTTTATTTACAAATCCTCAATATTTCTTTATTTTGGGAAAGTCATTTTATTCCCTCTCTCATATTTTTATAATAGAAATAATTGAAGAAACAATAAATAAAATCAAATGATCCTATTTTAAAAATTTGAGAAAACTCAAATATGAAAATAACGAAATCCCCAACTCTCTCCGTGGGTCCTTGAGTTGCGTAGAATTTTTAGGATCAAGCCAAAATGCAATAAATATGATATGCAATGATGATCTAATGTATAACATTCCAAATTGAAAATTTGGGATGTTACAAACCTTCCCCCCTTAAGATGAATCTCGCCCTCGAGATTCGGGTTGGCTAGAAAATAGGTGAGGGTGGTCCTTCAGTAGATCTTCCTCTCGCTCCCAGGTGGCTTCATCCTCAGTATGGTGGCTCCACTAAACTTTGCAAAACTTGATAACCTTGCTACGGGTGACTCGGCTGGCATACTCGAGAATCTTGACTGGTTTCTCCTCATAGGTCAAATCACTATCCAGCTGAATCGCTTCTAGTGGCGTTGTATCTCTCAGCGGTATATCAACCATCTCTGTGTGGCACTTCTTCAACTGGGAAACGTGGAACACATCGTGAACTCCTGACAATCCTTCGGGAAATTCCAACTTGTAGGCAACTTCTCCCATACGCTCCAAAACTTTGTATGGTCCCACAAAATGTGGCGCTAATTTACCTTTAACTCCAAAGCGCTTAACTCCTCGAAGTGGAGATACACGAAGATAAACTCTGTCTCCGATTTCGTAAACAGTCTCCTTACATTTAGAATCTGCATAGCTCTTCTGCCTGGACTGGGATACTTTGAGCCTATCGCGAATCAATTTCACCTTCTATTCAGACTCCTTAATCAAATCCGGTCCAAACAACTCGCGGTCTCCAACTTCATCCCACGATAATGGGGTCCTGCACCTCCTTCCATACAAGGCTTCGAAAGGGGCCATCTTCAAGCTGGATTGACAACTGTTGTTGTAAGAGAACTCTGCATATGGCAAATTGTCGTCCCAACTAGATCCATAATGTAGCGCACAAGCTCTCAGCATATCCTCCAAAATCTGATTGACTCTCTCGATCTGCCCATCTGTCTACGGATGAAAGGCTGTACTGAACTCTAGCCTGGTACCCAAAGTTTCGTGCAACTGATTCCAGAACTTTGAGGTAAACTGTCTATCTGCTACAATGCTCCTCGAAACTCCATGCAGACATACGATCCTGGTCATGTAGATCTTTTCCAACTTAGCACCGATGCAGGTGGTCTTCACTGGGATGAAATGAGCTACCTTCGTCAAATGATCGACTACAACCCATATCGAGTCATAGCCTAAACAAGTCCTGGGTAATCCCGTGATAAAATCCATGCCTAGCTTATCCCAGTTCCATTCGGGTATCGGCAATGGCCGTAGCAATCATGCTGGCTTCTGATGCTCTGCCTTCACTCTCTGACATACATCACATACTGCTACATATTCTGCAATATCCTTCTTCATTTCGGTCCACCAAAAAGTGTCCTTCAAATCCAAATACATCTTGGTATTTCCTGGGTGAATCGAATACGGCGAATCATGGGCCTCCTGTAGAATCAACTTCCTGATCTCTGGGTCATTAGGCACATAAACGCGGTCCTCAAACATAAGGTATCGTGCTCATCCTCACGAAGTCCCTTAGCTTTTCCTTTACTCATCTTCTCCTTTATCTCGGCAATCTCCTTGTCAGTCTTCTGGGCTTCTCTGATCTTATCCATCAAAGTAGACTGAATCTCCAATGCTGGTACATAGCCTCTCGGAACTATCTCCAAAAATAGCTCACGAAGATCCTCGGCTAACTCCTTTGGTAATCCTCCGGTCATGAGTGTGTTTACATGGCTGTTACAGCTCAACGTATCGGCTACTACGTTAGCCTTTCCGGGGTGATAATGCAACTTCATATCATAATCCTTGATGAGCTCCAACCATCTCCTTTGCCTGAGATTCAACTCCTTATGTGTGAAGATGTACTTCAAACTCTTGTGATCCGTGTACACCTCACAATGGTTTCCGATGAGAAAATGTCTCCATGTCTTCAATGCATGCACTACAGCTGCTAACTTCAAATCATGCGTAGCATAATTCAACTCATGGGGTTTAAGCTGTCACGAGGCATACGAAACAACTCTTCCCTCCTGCATAAGCACTGCTCCAAGTCCACGACGAGAAGCGTCGCAATATACTTCATAATCCTTGCGCTGATCAGGCAGAATCAACATTGGTGATGTAACCAAACGTTTCTTCAACTCCCGGAAACTAGCCTCACATTCCTCAGTCCATTTGAATTTGGTGTCCTTCTTCAACAACTCTGTCATGGGCTTTGCAATCTTTGAGAAATTCTCAATGAACCCCCGGTAGTATCCTGCGAGTCCAAGAAAACTCCGGATCTCTCCAACTGTTGTTGGGGCTTCCCAATTTGTCACGGTGGCAACTTTGGTGGGGTCTACTACGATCCCTTCTCCGGATGTCGCATGTCCGAGGAATCCAACTTCCTTCAACCAAAACTCACATTTGCTAAACTTGGCATACAACTGATGTTCTCTAAGCTTCTCAAGTACCAAACGCAAATGCTCCTTATGCTACTCTTCATTCTTCGAGTAGACCAAAATATCATCAATGAACACCACAACGAACTTATCCAGAAACTCCATAAACACCTTGTTCATCATGTTCATGAAATAGGCAGGTGTGTTAGTCAGACCAAATGACATAACGGTATACTCGTACAGCCCGTACCTGGTGGTAAAAGTCGTCTTGGGTATATCATGCTCTCGAATCTTCAACTGGTGGTATCCTGATCGCAGATCGATCTTGGAAAATACCTTAGCTCCTTGCAATCGATCAAACAAGTCATTGATCCTCGGCAGTGGGTACTTATTTTTGATTGTCACCTCATTCAATCCTCGATAATCAACAACCATCCTCAATGATCCATCCTTCTTCTCCACTAGAAGCACTGGCGATCCCCAAGGTGAAGAACTTGGGCGAATGTAGCCTTTATCCAATAACTCCTTAATCTGCTTCTTAATTTCCTCCAAATCCTTTGCGGGCATCCTGTACAGTCTCTTAGATATCGGCCCGGTGCCTGGCAAAAGCTCAATCAAAAACTCAATGTTTCTATCCGGTGGCATGCCTGGCAACTCCTCTGGAAATACGTCAGGAAAATCCTTCACCACTGGTACTTCTTCCTGTACAACTCCTGATAAGGAATTCACTTGAGTCCTCTTCGGCACATGCCGGGATACATACTTGATCCTTCTTCCTTCTGGTGTGGTAAGCAAAATTGACTTACTAGCGCATTCAATGTTCCCTCCATACTTCGATAACCAATCCATGCCTAATATCACATCCAGTCCTTGCGATTCCGGTACTATTAGGTCTGAGGGAAACACGTAGTTACCAATCCTTGTGGTAACGGATCACACCATAGACTAGCCATATACTCTGCTCCTGGCGAGGTTACTAACATGGGTGACCTAAGGGATTGGGTTGGCAGGTTATACTTATCCACAAATCCCCTTGATATGTATGAATACGATGCACCAGTATCAAAAAGAACGATTGCAGTAAATGACTTAACCAAAAACTTACCTATTACTGCATCTGCTGGGCTTCAACCCCCTCCATGCTAACGTGGTTCGCTTGTCCTTTGTCGAAAGGATTGGGCTTCTTCCCAGAACTTGCATTACTGTTTCCATTTTTCGCTTCAGGACATTCGGTGGCATAATGTCCAGTCTTCTGGCATTTGTAACAGGTGATGTGGCTCTGATCCCTCTTGGCTGGTGTTGATGGGTTGGTGCGGTTATGTCCGTTGCTTCCTCCATTCCCATTACCATTCTTGGGGCCACTATGGTTGTGCGAACTACCTCCTCCATGGGTATGCTGAAAATGTCCTCCCTAGTTCGGGGTAAAACGATGCTTCTGCTGAGCTCCAGAATTGTACTTCCCTTGTCCATACTTCCTCTTGCGGCTGTCAATCTACTGCTGCTTCCCTTCAATCATAAGAGCTCTATCTACCAACTCCTGGTAGTTGTTGAAGGTTGCTACCATCGAGTGCATGCTCAGCTCATCATTCAGTCCTTCCAGAAACTTCTCCTGCTTAGCTGCATCCGTAGCAACGTCATCTAGGGCATAACGTGCTAGCTTGCTAAAGTCATCCACATACTGGCCAACAGTACGTCCACCCTGGCGTAAGTTGCGAAACTCACGCTTCTTCATGGCCATTGCTCCTGCTAAAACATGGGCAGTACGGAAAGCCTGCTGAAACTGATCCCATGTGACAGTGTCGATAGGATAAGTGGCTGTGAAATTCTCCCACCATGATGCTGCGGGCCCATCAAGCTGATGTGCGGCAAAACGCACCTTCTCCGCATCTGTGCATCCTGCAGTGGTCAACTCCCTCCCCATCTTGTGGAGACAATCATCTGCAACTATCGGCTCGGTGCTACTGGAGAACACCGGCAGATTCAGCCTCAAGAAACGGGCTAAGTGGTCAACAGGTGGTGGTGGTGGTGGGTTGTTGTTGTTGTTGTTCCCCTGATTCTGATTCTGGACTAATATCTGCATCAATGCATTCTGCTGCTGGATCAACTGGGTGAGCTCCGGTGGGAAAGCAAATCCATTGTCACGTCTCGGAGGCATCTGAGGGTTTAGAAAAGATGAGAATATAGAATAGAATGAGGTCTAGAGATAAAACATTACCCATATGCACATGAGACAAAAGCAAACAATATCACTTCAATCAATTCAAACAAGGGCATACAACGGTCTAACTATCATTACAAAAGTGCTTAGACTATACTATATACATGGGGGAATACTACTACTGTCATGGTGGTCGACTAGAAAAACTGCTCGGTCGAAGACTCCATGATATCTGCTCCAGCTTCATCACCATAGTCATCATCGCTATCGTCTGGGTCCGAGTCGGTGTCATCGATGATGATGTAGTTCTCTGGACAAGTGCAATCATCGTCTTCTCCTCCAGTTGTGGGAAATCCCATGAATACTTTCAGCTTCTTCTTCAGATCATCATTCTTCTCCACGAGTGTCGTCATTTCCTCCTCATATCCATCGCGTGTTGATACGTCTCCAATGTATCTATAATTTTTGATTGCTCCATGCTACTTTATCTACTGTTTTGGACTATATTGGGCTTTATTTTTCACTTTTATATTACTTTTGGGACTAACCTATTAACCGAAGGCCCAGCCCAGAATTGTTGTTTTTTGCCTTTTTTCAGTATTTCGAAGAAACAGAATATCAAACGGAGTCCAAACGGAATGAAACCTTCCAGATCGTGATTTTCCAACCGAACGTGATCCAGGAGACTTGGACCCTACTCCAAGAAGCTTCCGAGGAGGTCACGAGGGTGGAGGGCGCCCCCCCGGGCGCGCCCCCCTACCTTGTGGGCCCCTCGGAGCTCCACCAACGTACTCCTTCCTCCTATATATACCTATGTATCCTCGTATGATCAGAAGGGGAGCCAAAAACCTAATTCCACCGCCGCAACCTTCTGTATCCACGAGATCCCATCTTGGGGCCTGTTCTGGAGCTCCGCCTGAGGGGGCATCTACCATGGAGGGCTTCTACATCAACACCATAGCCCCTCCGATGAAGTGTGAGTAGTTTACTTCAGACCTTCGGGTCCATAGCTAGTAGCTAGATGGCTTCATCTCTCTTTTTGGATCTCAATACAATGTTCTCCCCCTCTCTCATGGAGATCTATTCGATGTAATCTTCTTTTCACGGTGTGTTTGTTGAGACCGATGAATTGTGGGTTTATGATCCAGTATTATCTATGGAAAATATTTGATTCTTCTCTGAATTCTTTTATGTATGATTGAGTTATCTTTGCAAGTCTCTTAGAATTATCCGTTTGGTTTGGCCAACTAGATTGGTAGTTCTTGCAATGGGAGAAGTGCATGGCTTTGGGTTCAATCTTGCGGTGTCCTTACTCAGTGACAGAAAGAGTTGCAAGGCACGTATTTTATAGTTGCCATCGAGGATAACAAGATGGGGTATTTATCATATTGCATGAATTTATTCCTCTACATCATGTCATCTTGCTTAAGGCGTTACTCTGTTTTTAACTTAATACTCTAGATGCATGCTGGATAGCGGTCGATGAGTTGAGTAATAGTAGTAGATGCATAATTGTTTCGATCTATGTGCTTCACTTATATATCTTTTGAGCTTGTTCGTTTTTGCTCATAGTGCTTCACTTATATCCTTTTGAGCATGATAATTTTTGCTCTAGTGCTTCACTTAGATCTTTTAGAGCACGGTGGTGGATTTGTTTTAAAGAAATTTGATCTCTCATGCTTCACTTAGATTATTTTGAGAGTCGTTAATAGCATGGTAATTTGCCTAATGTTAATATACTTGGTGTTCAAGATATGTGAAACTTTCTTTTGAGTGAATTGAATACTAAGATAAGTTTGATGCTTGATAATTGTTTTGAGATATGGAGGTGATAATATCAAAGTCGTGCTAGTTGGGTGATTATGAATTTGAGAAATGCTTGTGTTGAAGTTAGCAAATCCTGTAGCATGCACGTATGGTTAAAGTTGTGTAACAAATTTGAAACATGAAGTGTACCTGGCTTGTGCATCCTTATGAGTGGCGGTCGGGGTCGAGCGATGGTCTTTTCCTACCAATCTATCCCCATAGGAGCATGCGCGTAGTACTTGATTTTTGATGACTTCTAAATTTTTGCAACAAGTATATGAGTTCTTTTGACTAATGTTGAGTCCATGGATTATACGCACTCTCACCTTTCCGCCTTTGCTAGCCTCTTCGGTACCGTGCATTGCCCTTTCTCACCTTGAGAGTTGGCGCAAACTTCATCGGTGCATCCAAACCCTGTGATACGATACGCTCTATCACACATAAACCTCCTTTTATCTTCCTCAAAACAGCCACCATACCTACCTATCATGGCATTTCTAAAGCCATTCCGAGATATATTGCCATGCAACTTCCACCATCATCATCGTGACATGCATTACTTTTGTCATATTGTCATTGCATGATCTTGTAGTTGACATCGTATTTGTGGCAAAGCCACCATGCATTATTTTCCATACATGTCACTCTTGATTCATTGCACCATCCCGGTACACCGCCGGAGGCATTCATATAGAGTCATATCTTGTTCTAGTATCGAGTTGTAATCCTTATGTCCTAATCAATAGAAGTGTGATGATCATCATTATTAGAGCATTTCCCAAAAAAAGGCCAAAAAAAAGAAAGGCCCAAAAAAAAGAGAAAGGCCATAGAAAAAAAAGAAAGGCCCAAAAACAAGGGAAATGCTACTATCTCTTTTCCATTCTTGTGCTTCAAAGTAGCACCTTGTTCTTCATGTAGTGAGTCTCATATATTGTGCTTCAAAGTAGCACCATGTTTTTCATGTAGTGAGTCTCATAAGTTGTCTTGTTCATACTAGTGGGAATTTTTCATTATAGAACTTGGCTTGTATATTCCTACGATGCGCTTCCTCAAAATGCCCTAGGTCTTCATGAGCAAGCAAGTTGGATGCACACCCACTAGTTTTCTTTTGTTGAGCATTCATAGCTCTAGTGCATCTGTTGCATGGCAATCCCTACTCGCTCACATCGATGTCTATTGATGGGCATCTCCATAGCCCATTGATACGCCTAGTTGATGTGAGACCTTCTCCTTTTTTGTCTTCTCCACACAATCCCCATCATCATATTCTGTTCCACCCATAGTGCTATATCCATGGCTCACGCTCATGTATTGCGTGAAGGTTGAAAAAGTTAGATTATTTAAGTATGAAACAATTGCTTGGCTTGTCATCGGGGGTATAGAAGTTGGGAACATCTTTGTGTGACAAAAATGAAGCATAGCCTAACTGTATGATTTTGTAGGTATGAACTTTCTTTTGCCATCCTATTTTGAGAAGACATGATTGCTTTGATGAGTATACTTGAAATATTATTATTTTTGTGTCAATATGAACTTTTGTCTTGAATCTTTCGGAACTGAATATTCATACCACAATTAAGAAGATTTACATTGAAATTATGCCAAAGTATCACTCCGCATCAAAAATTCTTTTTTTTATCATTTACCTACTCGAGGACGAGTAGGAATTAAGCTTGGGGATGCCTGATACATCTCCAACGTATCTATAATTTTTGATTGCTCCATGCTACTTTATCTACTGTTTTGGACTATATTGGGCTTTATTTTTCACTTTTATATTACTTTTGGGACTAACCCAGCCCAGCCCAGAATTGCTGTTTTTTGCCTTTTTCAGTATTTCGAAGAAACAAAATATCAAACGGAGTCCAAACGGAATGAAACCTTTGGGATCGTGATTTTCCAACCGAACGTGATCCAGGAGACTTGAACCCTACTCCAAGAAGCTTTCGAGGAGGTCATGAGGGTGGAGGGCGCCCCCCTGGGCGCGCCCCCTACCTCGTGGGCCCCTCAGAGCTCCACAGATGTACTCCTTCCTCCTATATATACCTACGTATCCCCGTATGATCAGAAGGGGAGCCAAAAACCTAATTCCACCTCCGGAACCTTCTGTATCCACGAGATCCCATCTTGGGGCCTGTTCCGGAGCTCCGTCAGAGGGGGCATCTACCATGGAGGGCTTCTACATCAACACCATAGCCCCTCCGATGAAGTGTGAGTAGTTTACTTCAGACCTTCTGGTCCATAGCTAGTAGCTAGATGGCTTCTTCTCTCTTTTTGGATCTCAATACAATGTTCTCCCCCTCTCTCGTGGAGATCTATTCGATGTAATCTTCTTTTTGCGGTGTGTTTGTTGAGATCGATGAATTGTGGGTTTATGATCCAGTATTATCTATGGAAAATATTTGATTCTTCTCTGAATTCTTTTATGTATGATTGAGTTATCTTTGCAAGTCTCTTAGAATTATCCGTTTGGTTTGGTCAACTAGATTGGTAGTTCTTGCAATGGGAGAAGTGCATGGCTTTGGGTTCAATCTTGCGGTGTCCTTACTCAGTGACAGAAAGAGTTGCAAGGCACGTATTTTATTGTGGCCATCGAGGATAACAAGATGGGGTATTTATCATATTGCATGAATTTATTCCTCTACATCATGTCATCTTGCTTAAGGCGTTACTCTGTTTTTAACTTAATACTCTAGATGCATGCTGGATAGCGGTCGATGAGTGGAGTAATAGTAGTAGATGCAGAATCGTTTCGATCTACTTGTCACGGATGTGATGCCTATATACATGATCATTGCCTAGATATACTCATAACTATGCTCAATTCTATCAATTGCTCAACAGTAATTTGTTCACCCACCATAGAACACTTATGCTCTTGAGAGAAGCCACTAGTGAAACCTATGGCCCCAGGTCTATTCTCATCATATCAATCTATATTACTTTATTTACTTGCTTTGTTTTCACTTTGACTTTACTTTTACTTTGCATCTATCTATCAAAAATACCAAAAATATTATCTCTATCAGATCTCACTCTCGTAAGTGACCGTGAAGGGATTGACAACCCCTAAGCAATGGTTGCGAGTTGCTATCGTTTTGTGCAGGTACGAGGGACTTGCGCGTGACCTCCTACTGGATTGATACCTTGGTTCTCAAAAACTGAGGGAAATACTTACGCTACTGTGTTGCATCATCCTCTCCTCTTCAGGGAAAACCAACGCAAGCTCGAGACGTAGCACGCGTAGACTTGAGTTCTTCCTCCAGCTCTGTGATCTTGGTCATGGCCTTCTTCAGGTCTATCATGCCTACGCACATCCGGTTCTCCTGGCGTCGAATGTGCTGGTTTAACTCCCGGATGAAAGCTGCATTTGATCTATCCCTCCTGGTGCTGATCATCTCCCATTCCTCATCTCGGCGCCCAAAAATCTGGTAGATAGTATCCTTGAGATCCGTGTGGTAAACTTCTCCAATGCGTCCCATGGTGATGTGAGCTGCCATGCTCTTTCCTAGACTCCACGTTGGTGCATCAAAGGAAAATTCTATGGGCTCAGTGACTGGCATGAACGTTCTTCCTGGAACTTGAACTTGAATCATCCAGCGCTCCTCTTCGGGTAAAGTGGCGATGTAGGTCCCGGTGAAGCTTGGTACTCCGATGTTCAGGCATCTAGTGACTTCCTTCAAGTGGCGTCCAAAGGGTGTATCTTCATCCGGTTGCATGGACTTGTTCCTTGCATTCGCCATCCTAAAAGAGTAGAAAAGATTAGGGGTCAGAAATGAGAAGAGAGAGTAGTGATCTAGGGCTTTAGCTTAGTGGTTGTGTCCTACAGTCAACGTGTGCTCTGATACCATCTTGTAACGACCAGACCTCAAACAGTCTGATCTCTGTGCATTAGTGTCATCCCTGGATCGGTAATGCTGACACGCACAGTACTTGAAGGATTTATAACAGAGTAGCAATCACACACTTATTACATCGAATGTCTCAAAAGAGAACTTATTACAATAAATATGGCTTAAGGCCATCTAATACGATAACAGCGGAAGGCTGGGAAGATAAGTGAGTCCATCAACTCCAACAACGGCATCACTGAGTATAGAACCACGACCTATGGCACCTTACTCGTCGTCTGAAAAGTCTGCAACATGAACGTTGCAGCCCGAAACGGGTCAGCACATGGAATATGCTAGCAATGTAACACATAGAGAGTAATGAACAGAATAATGGTATCACTACATGCATATTTGGCTGGTGGAAAAGCTTTATGGTTATAGTTTTGCATAAAGCCTTTCCTACCGGAAAGGAATAAATTTTATTTAACTATCATGGTGGTTAATAAACATTGAGAAGGGTACTCCATCTCAATCCCAATTAAGCATCATCATTAACCCACCAAATTTAATTAAGTAACATGATGAGATTCACATGATAATCCAAGTACTAGATACTCAAAACGTCCATAACTGGGGACACGGCTAACCATGATTAGTTTATACACTTTGCAGAGGTTTGCGCACTTTTCCCCGCAAGACTCGATCTCCTCCGCTTGATTTCTCGCACTACATGGTGTTTGAGAAACGGATGACCGAGACACAGTCTTTCAGAAGCATTAACTCTCTACTCCGGGTAGACAGTACCAACCTACATCCCCTACATCTGCTAGTCTACCTCTTCAAGAGCTCACGCAACTTAATCGACTATGCTAGAGCCCATAGTAGCTTGCGGCTGCACACGGAAGTTTCTAGCATGAATAATCTCATGATCCCTTTGAGCCTGGGTGGCGGTCCATAGGAGAATCACACGGTACCCCGGGATTTCCAAAAATACAGGTAACACTGGGTTCCCCAGGTGCCTCAATCCACCCAGATGTGAATTTAAGTTGCCACCTTAACTAAACCATTAATTAAACAATCTCACATATGTCATGGAAACACTCACCCAATCCACGTCTACTAGCATAGCATGGCAATATAAGCAAACGTAGAAGTAACTGCCAAAGGTTTGATAATAAACAGGTAATATGTTCTACCTCATCAACTTCCCAAAACCCACATATTAATCAGATCCTAATCATGCAATTGTTTGAGGATTGATCTAATGCAATAAAACTGGGTAGTAAAGAGGTATGATCAAAGTGTTACTTGCCTTGCTGATGATCCGGGAAACCTAGAGATTCGAAGTAGCAAGCGGCGCACTCCGGGCACTCTATCGCAAACAAACAAGCATACAATAAGCAATCATCTAATGCACAGGTAAAACTCAAATAAGAGATCTAACCAGAAAGTTCAACTTAAGAAGTCCGGTTTACAAAAAGAATCAAATCAAACGAAGCAACGAAACTCAAACGGCGAAAGAAACAAGCTTCGTTTTACTAATCTGGACCTAAGTCAAATTTTACAGTAGCAAAAACTTGTTTGAGTTGGTTAATCGGAAAGAGGGTTTCGAGACGAAACTCTAGGCGCTTGAATCGCCTGATTCCGATAAACGAGCGAAAAGTTACACTAAAACGAAAAACGACTTAGAAATCGCGATCAAAAATAATCGCGGAAAATCTGAGAAAAAGAAAAAACGGATGAACATGCTAACGAACGAACGTTCGCTATCTGCGGCTAAACGACGAAAACCGTTCGTTAAAACGAACGTACAGACGAACGTCCGCTAAATAAACTAAACCAAAAAAACAGATCTAGGGTTTTATTTTAAAAAAGCGAACGAAAAACTGACGGAAAAATTGAACGGTTTTCTCGAGGAAAACCGCCGCCGGCGGGGCGGTGGCTACCTCCGGCGAGGGGCGCTAGGGTCCGGCGGGGCGGCGGCGGCGGCCAGCGAATCCGACGGCGGCGGGTCTAGGGTTAGGGTTTGGCGCGGGGTGGGCTGGGGCTCGGGGCGGCTCAGGGCGGCGCCTTATAAAGGCCCGGCCAGGCGGAGTCCTGGCCGAACACAACCCAAAGTCGGTTCGCGTTTTTTTAATAGTTTCACATAGAAAAATAATTAAAAGAAATACTAAACCGACTCCAAAAATCCCGAAATAAATTTTCCCCGACTTCTAAAATCAAGCTGGACAAGATGAACATTTATTTGGGGCCTGAATGCAATTTCGAAAAACGCGCATTTTTCCTAAATTCAAATAAAATAGCAATAAACTCCAAAATAAATCTTATTTGATTTTATTTACAAATCCTCAGTATTTCTTTATTTTGGGAAAGTCATTTTATTCCCTCTCTCATATTTTTATAATAGAAATAATTGAAGAAACAATAAATAAAATCAAATGATCCTATTTTCAAAATTTGAGAAAACTCAAATATGAAAATAACGAAATCCCCAACTCTCTGCGTGGGTCCTTGAGTTGCGTAGAATTTCTAGGATCGAGCCAAAATGCAATAAATATGATATGCAATGATGATCTAATGTATAACATTCCAAATTGAAAATTTGGGATGTTACAATAAATGGATTGCTAGAGCTTGCACACTTTGTTAGCACCTAAAGGATCCACAAAACCTTCTGGTTGCATCATATACAACTCTTCTTTGAGAAATCTATTAAGGAATGCAGTTTTGATGTCTTACCAGATTTCAATCATAAAATGCGGCAATTGCTAACATGATTTGGACAGACTTAAGCATCGCTACGAGTGAGAAGGTCTAATCTTAGTCAACTCCTTGAACTTGTCGAAAACCTTTCGCGACAAGTGAAGCTTGGTAGATAGTAACATTACCATCAACATCAGTCTTGTTCTTGAAGATCCATTTATTCTCTATGGCTCGCTGATCATCGGGCAAGTCAACTAAAGTCCATACTTTGTTCTCATACATGGATCCTATCTCAGATTTCATGGCCTCAAGCCATTTTGCGGAATCTGGGCTTGCTACGTCTTGAGCTTGCGTTTGTTTTCCTCGAAGAGGAGAGGGTGATGCAGCAGAGTAGCGTAAGTATCCCTCAGTTTTTGAGAACCAAGGTATTAATCCAGTAGGAGGCTCCTCAAAAGTCCCACGCACCTACACAAACAAACTGAGAACTAGCAACCAACGCAATAAAGGGGTTATCAATCCCTTCACGGCCACTTGCGAAAGTGAGATCTAATAAAGATAGTATGATAAGATAAATATATTTTTGGTATTTTATAAGATAGATGCAAAAGGTAAATATGCAAATAAAAGTAGATTGAAAGCAAATATGATAAGAGATAGACCCGGGGGCCATAGGTTTCACTAGAGGCTTCTCTCAAGATAGCATAAGTATTACGGTGGGTGAACAAATTACTGTCGAGCAATTGATAGAAAAATGCATAGTTATGAGATTATCTAGGCATGATCATGTATATAGGCATCACGTCCATAGCAAGTAGACCGACTCCTGCCTGCATCTACTACTATTACTCCACACATCGACCGACTCCTGCCTGCATCTAGAGTATTAAGTTCATAAGAACAGAGTAACGCATTAAGCAAGTTGACATGATGTAGAGGGATAAACTCAAGCAATATGATATAAACCCCATCTTGTTATCCTCGATAGCAACAATACAATACGTGCCTTGCAACCCTTTCTGTCACTTGGTAAGGACACCGCAAGATTGAACCCAAAGCTAAACACTTCTCCCATGGCAAGAAAGATCAATCTAGTAGGTCAAACCAAACTGATAATTCGAAGAGACTTGCAAAGATAACTCAATCATACATAAAAGAATTCAGAGAAGATTCAAATATTATTCATAGATAAACTTGATCATAAACCCACAATTCATTGGATCTCGATAAACACACCGCAAAAAGAGTTTACATCGAATAGATCTCCATGAGAGAGGGGAGAACATTGTATTGAGATCCAAAAAGAGAGAAGAAGCCATCTAGCTAATAACTATGGACCCGTAGGTCTATGGTAAACTACTCACAACTCATCGAAGGGGCAAGGATATTGATGTAGAAGCCCTCCGTGGTCGATTCCCCCTCCGGCAGAGTGCCGGCGAAGGCTCCAAGATGGGATCTCATGGATACAGAAGGTTACGGCGGTGGAAACTGTGTTTTGTGGTTCCCCTGGATGTTTTCGGTGTACGTAGGTATATATAGGAGGAAGAAATACGTCGGTGGCCGCCCGAGGGGTCCACGAGACCGGGGGCGCGCCCTACAGGGGGCGCGGCCTCCTATCTTGTGGGAGCCTTGGCTGCTTCTTGACTTGCACTCCAAGTCCTCTGGATCACATTCGTTCCAAAAATCACGCTCCCGAAGGTTTCATTCCGTTTGGACTCCGTTTGATATTCCTTTTCTTCAAAATACTAAAATAGGCAAAAAACAGCAATATGGGCTGGGCCTCCGGTCAGTAGGTTAGTCCCAAAAATGATATAAATGTGTAAAATAAAGCCCATAAACATCCAAAAGGGGTAATATAATAGCATGGAACAATCAAAAATTATAGATACGTTGGAGACGTATCAAGCATCCCCAAGCTTAATTCCTGCTCGTCCTCGAGTAGGTAAATGATAAAAAAGAAATTTTTGATGTGGAATGCTACCTAGCATAATTCTCGATGTAATTTTCTTTATTGTGGCATGAATGTTCAGATCCAAATGATACAAAATAAAAGCTTATAAAACATAAAAATAATAATGCTTCAAAGCATACTAACAAATAATCATGTCCTATCAAAATAACATAGCCAAGGAAAGCTTATCCATACAAAATCATATAGTTAGGCCATGCTTCATTTTCATTACACAAAATACTCCCATCATGCACAACCCCGATGATGAGCCGTGCAATTGTTTCATACTTTTTAACGCGCTTCAGCTTTTTCAACTCTTACGCAATACATGAGCGTAAGCCATGGACATAGCACTATGGTGGTATATGTTGGTGGTTGTGAGGACAAATAGGCATATTAACGGGCTATATAGAGATGCCCATTAATAGATATCAATGTGAGTGAGTAGGGATTGCCATGCAACGGATGCACTAGAGCTATAAATATATGAAATCTCAACAAAAGAAACTAAGTGGGTGTGCATCCAACTTGCTCGCTCACGAAGACCTAGGGCATTTTGAGGAAGCCCATCATTGGAATATACAAGCCAAGTTCTATAATGAAAAATTCCCACTTAGTATATGAAAGTGACAACATGGGAGACTCTCTATCATGAAGATCATGGTGCTACTTTGAAGCGCAAGTGTGGAAAAAGAGATAGTAGCATTGTCCCTTCTCTCTTTTTCTCTCATTTTATTTTTTTTCTTCTTCCTTTTTTTTCTCCTTTTTTTCTTTTTTTCTTTTTTTTCTCTTTGGCCTTTCTTTTTTTCTTTTTGGCATTTCTCTTTTTTTTTCTCATTTTTTTGTAAAGTCCGAAGTCTCATCCCGACTTGTGGGGGAATCATAGCCTTCATCATCCTTTCCTTACTAGGACAATGCTCTAATAATGAAGATCATCACACTTTTATGGATTTACAACTCAAGAATTACAACTCAAAGGTAGAACAAGATATGACTCTATATGAATGTATCCGGCGGTGTACCAGGATATGCAATGAATCAAGAGCGACATGTATGAAAATTATGAAAGTGGCCTTGCCACAAATACGATTTCAACTACATGATCATGCAAAGAGCAATATGACAATGATGGGACATGACATAATAAACGGAACGGTGGAAAGTTGCATGGCAATATATCTCGGAATGGCTATGGAAATGCCATAATAGGTAGGTATGGTGGCTGTTTTGAGGAAGGTAAATAAGGGGTTTATGATACCGGCAAGAGTTGCGCGGTAATAATAAAGGCTAGCAAAGATGAGTGTGCATACATCCATGGACTCACATTAGTAAAAAAGAACTCATATACTTATTGCAAAAGTCTACTTAGCCCTCGATGCAAAGTACTACTACACATGCCCCAAGAGGGATAGATTGGTAGGAAAAGACCATCGCTCGTCCCCGACTGCCACTCATAAGGAAGACACTCAAAAGAGCACCTCATGCAACAAATTTGTCACACAACTTTTACCATACGTGCATGCTACGGGACTTGCCAACTTCAACAAAAGTATTTCTCAATTTCATAAATACCCACTAGCATGACCCTAACATTACGACCTTTATATCTCAAAACAATTATCAAGCATCAAATTGACCATAGCATCCAATTCTTTTTCTATGATAGTTTTTATTATACCCAACTTGGATGCTCATCATTCTAGGACCAACTTTGTAACCATAGCAAATACCATGCTGTTCTAAAAGACTCTCAAAAAGATATAAGTGAAGCATGAGAGACTAGAAATTTCTTCAAAATTAAGACACCACCGTGTTCTAAAAGATATAAGTGAAGCACTAGAGCAAAAACTATCAAGCTCAAAAGATATAAGTGAAGCACATAGAGTATTCTAGCAAATTCTAATTAAATAGGCTTCTCCCAAAAGGTGTGTACAGCAAGTATGATTGTGGTAAACTAAAAGGAAAATACTAATATAATACACGACGCTCCAAGCAAAACACATATCATGTAGCGAATAAAAATATAGCTCCAAGTAAAGTTACCAATGAACGAAGACGAAAGAGGGGATGCCTTCCCGGGGCATCCCCAAGCTTAGGCTTTTGTCTATTCTTGAATATCTTGGGGTGCCTTGGGTACCCCCAAGCTTAGGCTCTTTCCACCCTTTATTCCATAGTTCATAAAAGCTTTACCCAAAACTTGAAAACTTCACAACACAAAACTCAACAGGAAATCTTATAAGCTCCGTTAGTGAAAGAAAACAAAACCACCACATAAGGTACTGTAATGAACTCATTCTTTAATTATTTGGTGTTAAACCTACTGTATTCCAACTTCTTTATGGTTTATAAACTAATTTACTAGCCATAGATGCATTGAAATAAGCAAACAACACACGAAAAACAGAATCTGTCAAAAACAGAACAGTCTGTAGCAATCTGTAACTACTGCAAACTTATGGAACTCTAAATATCCTACCAAAATAGGAAGTCCTGGAAAATTTGTTTATTGAATATAAGAAAAAAGAATCAACGCAAAATCACGTTCCTGTGATTTAACAAAATTATAATCGTGCGTGCAAAGTTTCTGTTTTTGAGCAGAATCAAATCAACTATCGTCGTAGGTTATCCTATAGGTTCTACTTGGCACAAACACTAATTAAAAGATAAAAACACATCTAAACATAAGGTAGATGCAAGATTTATTAAATAACAGAAAGGAAAAATATTGGGTTGCCTCCCAACAAGCGCTTTTCTTTAAAGTATTTTTTTAGCTAGGCATTGAGATTTCCATGATGCTCACATGAAAGACAAGAATTGAAGCACAAAGAAAGCATCATAAAACACGTGACAAACACATCTAAGTCTAACATACTTCCTATGCATATGCATATTATAAGCAAACAAAAATTTGCAAGGCAAGCAAAAACTAGTATACTCAAGGAAGAAGAAAGAGACGATAGCAATCTCAACATGACGAGAGGTAATTTAATAAGATAAAATTTCTACGACCATATTTTCCTCTCATAATAATTACATGTAGGATCATAGGAAAATTCAACAAAATAGCTATCAAAAAACATATTCTCAACATGATCCACATGCATGCAAAGTTGACACTCTTCCAAGATAGTGGGATTAACATTAACTAAAGTCATGACCTTTCCGAACCCACTTTTATCAAAAATATCATAAGATTGAACATACTCCAAATAGGTGGGATCTAAAGTTGACACTATTCCAAACCCACTTTCAATATTATTGCAAACACTATTATCAATCTTATATTCATCATGGGGCTTAAATAAATTTTCAAGGTTATAAGAAAAATCACCCCAATCATGATCATTGAAACAAGTAGTAGACATAGCAAAACTAGCATCCCCAAGCTTAGGGTTTTGCATATTATTAGCACAATTGATATCAAGAGAATTTATAGGAAAATCATTGCAATCATGCTTTTTATTCAAGGAGTTATCGTGAATCTCTTCATAAATTTCTTCATCGCAATTTTCAGATTCACAAATTTTGAGCAAAGCTTCATAAAGATAATCTAGGGCACAAAACTCACTAGCAATTGGTTCATCATAATTGGATATCTTAAAAAGATTAGCAAGCGGATGAGGATCCATAGATCTTAGGTTCTCTGTTTAGCAATAAATAAGCATCTATTCCAACCAAACAAGCAAACGAAAGGGAAAGCGAAAGAGAGGAGGAGATTGGGAAAGAGAAGGCGAATAAAACGGCAAGGGTGAAGTGGGGGAGAGGAAAACGAGAGGCAAATGGCAAATAATGTAAATGCAAGGGAGATGAGTTTGTGATGGATACTTGGTATGTCTTGACTTGAGCGAAGACCTCCCCGGCAACGGCGCCAGAAATCCTTCTTGCTACGTCTTGAGCTTGCGTTGGTTTTCCTCGAAGAGGAGAGGGTGATGCAGCAGAGTAGCGTACGTATTTCCCTCGGTTTTTGAGAACCAAGGTGTCAATCCAGTAGTAGGCTCCTCAAAAGTCCCACGCACCTACACAAACAAACTGAGAACTCGCAACCAATGCAATAAAGGGGTTGTCAATCCCTTCACGGCCACTTGCGAAAGTGAGATCTAATAAAGATAGTATGATAAGATAAATATATTTTTGGTATTTTATAAGATAGATGCAAAAGGTAAATATGCAAATAAAAGTAGATTGAAAGCAAATATGATAAGAGATAGACCCGGGGGCCATAGGTTTCACTAGAGGCTTCTCTCAAGATAGCATAAGTATTACGGTGGGTGAACAAATTACTGTCGAGCAATTGATAGAAAAGCGCATAGTTATGAGATTATCTAGGCATGATTATGTATATAGGCATCACGTCCATAGCAAGTAGACCGACTCCTGCCTGCATCTACTACTATTACTCCACACATCGACCGACTCCTGCCTGCATCTAAAGTATTAAGTTCATAAGAACAGAGTAACGCATTAAGCAAGATGACATGATGTAGAGGGATAAACTCAAGCAATATGATATAAACCCCATCTTGTTATCCTCGATGGCAACAATACAATACATGCCTTGCAACCCTTTCTGTCACTGGGTAAGGACACCGCAAGATTGAACCCAAAGCTAAACACTTCTCCCATGGCAAGAAAGATCAATCTAGTAGGCCAAACCAAACTGATAATTCGAAGAGACTTGCAAAGATAACTCAATCATACATAAAAGAATTCAGAGAAGATTCAAATATTATTCATAGATAAACTTGATCAAAAACCCACAATTCATTGGATCTCGACAAACACACCGCAAAAAGAGTATACATCGAATAGATCTCCACAAGAGAGGGGGAGAACATTATATTGAGATCCAAAAAGAGAGAAGAAGCCATCTAGCTAATAAATATGGACCCGTAGGTCTATGGTAAACTACTCACAACTCATCGGAGGGGCAAGGATGTTGATGTAGAAGGCCTCCATGGTCGATTCCCCCTCCGGCAGAGTGACGGCGATGGCTCCAAGATGGGATCTCGCGGATATAGAAGGTTACGGCGGTGGAAATTGTGATTCATGGTGCCCCTGCATGTTTTCGGGGTATGTAGGTATATATAGGAGGAAGAAGTACGTCGGTGGCCTCCCAAGGGGCCCACGAGACAGGGGGCGCGCCCTACAGGGGGGCGCAGCCTCCTATCTCATGGGGGCCTTGGCTGCTTCTTGACTTGCACTCCAAGTCCTCTAGATCGCGTTCGTTCCAAAAATCACGCTCCCGAAGGTTTCATTCCGTTTGGACTCTGTTTGATATTCCTTTTCTTGGAAATACTGAAATAGGCAAAAAAATAGCAATATGGGTTGGGCCTCCGATTAGTAGGTTAGTCCCAAAAATGATATAAATGTGTAAAATAAAGCCCATAAACATCCAAAAGTGGTAATATAATAGCATGGAACAATCAAAAATTATAGATACATTGGAGACGTATCAGGGCTCACAATCGCTTCCTCATAGTTTGTAGGTTCGTCATGGTCTAGTAACATGACTTCCAGAAGAGGATTACCGTACCACTCTAGTGTGGAACATGCTCTGATTGACCTACGAGGTTCGGTAGTAACTTGATCTGATGTTTCATGATCATTATTATTATCTTCCTCTCTAGTTGGTGTAGGCATCACGGGAACAATTTTCTGTGATAAGCTACTTTCCAATTTGAGAGAAGGTACAATTACCTCATCAAGTTCTACTTTCCTCCCACTCACTTCTTTCATGAGAAAACTCCTTCTCTAGAAAGGATCCATTCTTAGCAACCAAGATCTTGCCTTCGAATCTGTGATAGAAGGTGTATCCAATAGTTTCTTTTGGGTATCCTATGAAGATGCACTTCTCCAATTTGGGTTGGAGCTTATCAGGCTGAAGCTTTTTCACATAAACATCACAAACCCAAACTTTAAGAAACGACAGATAAGGTTTCTTGCCAAACCATAGTTCATATGGTGTACTCTCAACGGATTTAGATGGTGCCCTATTTAACGTGAATGCAGCCGTCTCTAATGCATAACCCCAAAACGATAGTGGTAAATTGGTAAGAGACATCATAGAGCATCTTTATAATCACCCAGTTATGTTGTGATGTTTGATAGCACACAAGGTATTCTTGCGGTATCCGGGAGTTGCATAATCTCATAGTGAAAGGAATATGTATATGCGATGAAGAAAGCAATAGCAGTAAAACTTAATGAGCATTATCCTAAGATAAGGGATGGGTCTTGTCCATCACATTATTCTCCTAATGATGTGATCCCGTTCATCAAATGACAACACATGTATATGGTTAGGAAACTTAAGCATCCTTGATTGTTAGTCTAGTAGAGGCTTACTAGGGACACTATGTTTTTTCTATGCATCCACACATGTATCAAGTTTCCGGTTAATAGAATTCTAGCATGAATAATAAACATTTATCATGATATAAGGAAATATAAATAACAACTTTATTATTGCCTCTAGGGCATATTTCCTTAATATTGGTGTAAATCGCATGAAGAAATTCCATGCAAATGGACTTTTGGAATCACTAGATTACGAATCATTTGATACTTGCGAACCATGCCTCATGAACAAGATGACTAAAACTTCGTTCTCCGGAACAATGGAGTGAGCCAATGACATATTCAAAATAATACATACCGATGGGCGGGTATCGTTATTGTCTGACCTTCACAGATGATTTGAGAAGATATGGGTATATCTACTTAATGAAACACAAGTCTGAAACATTTGAAAAGTTCAAAGAATATCAGAATGAAGTGGAGAATCATCATAACAAGAAAATAAAGTTTCTATGATCTTATCGCGGAGGCGAATATTTCAGTTAGAAGTTTGGTCTTCATTTAAAACAATGTGGAATAGTTTCACTACTCACGCCACCTGGAACACCATAGCGTAATGGTGTGTCCGAATATCGTAACCGTACTTTATTAGATATGGTGTGATCTATGATGTCTCTTACCAATTTACCACTATCGTTTTGGGGTTATGCATTAGAGACATTTGCATTCATGTTAAATAGGGCACCATCTAAATCCGTTGAGACTACACCATATGAACTATGGTTTGGCAAGAAACCTTCTCTGTCATTTCTTAAAGTTTGGGTTTGTGATGCTTATGTGAAAAAGCTTCAGCCTGATAAGCTCGAACCCAAATCGGAGAAGTGCATCTTCATAGGATACCCAAAAGAAACTATTGGGTACACCTTCTATCACAGATCCGAAGGCAAGATCTTGGTTGCTAAGAATGGATCCTTTCTAGAGAAGGAGTTTTCTTTTGAAAGAAGTGAGTGGGAGGAAAGTAGAACTTGATGAGGTAATTGTACCTTCTCTCAAATAGGAAAGTAGCTTATCACAGAAACTTGTTCCCGTGATGCCTACACCAACTAGAGAGGAAGATAACAATAATGATCATGAAACTTCAGATCAAGTTACTACCGAACCTTGTAAGTCAATCAGAGCATGTTCCGCACTAGAGTGGTACGGTAATCCTGTTCTGGAAGTCATGTTACTAGACCATGACGAACCTACGAACTATGAGGACGCGATTGTGAGCCCTGATACGTCTCCAATGTATCTATAATTTTTCATTGTTCCATGCTATTATATTACCCCTTTTGGATGTTTATGGGATTTATTTTACACATTTATATCATTTTTGGGACTAACCTACTAACCGGAGGCCCAGCCCATATTGCTGTTTTTTTGCCTATTTCAGTATTTCGAAGAAAATGAATATCAAACGGATTCCAAACGGAATCAAACCTTCGGGAGTGTGATTTTTGGAACGAACGTGATCCGGAGGACTTGGAGTGCAAGTCAAGAAGCAGCCGAGGCCCCCACGAGATAGGAGGCCCCCCTGTAGGGTGTGCCCCCTAGGCATAGATCGAGCTTAGGATTTGTCACTCCGAGTATCGGAGAGGTATCTTTAGGCCCTCTCGGTAATGCACATCATAATAAGCCTTGCAAGCAATGTGACTAATGAGTTAGTTGCGGGTTGATGTATTATGGAACGCGTAAAGAGACTTGCCGGTAACGAGATTGAACTAGGTATGAAGATACCCACGATTGAATATCGGGCAAGTAACATACCGATGACAAAGGGAATAATGTATGTTGTCATTGCAGTACGACCGATAAAGATCTTCATAGAATATGTAGGAACCAATATGAACATCTAGGTTCCGCTATTGGTTATTGACTGGGGAGGTGTCTCGGTCATGTCTACATAGTTCTCGAACCCATAGGGTCCGCACGGTTAATGTTCGATGACGATTTTGTATTATATGGGTTATGTGATTTGGTGACCGAATGTTGTTCGGAGCTTAGGATTTGTCACTCCGAGTATCAGAGAGGTATCTTTAGGCCCTCTCAGTAATGCACATCATAATAAGCCTTGCAAGCAATGTGACTAATAAGTTAGTTGCGGGATGATGTATTATGGAACGCGTAAAGAGACTTGTCGGTAACAAGATTGAACTAGGTATGAAGATACCGACGATTGAATCTCGGGCAAGTAACATACCGATGACAAAGGGAATAACGTATGTTGTCATTGCAGTACGACCCATAAAGATCTTCATAGAATATGTAGGAACCAATATGAACATCGAGGTTCCGCTATTGGTTATTGACTGGAGAGGTGCCTCGGTCATGTCTACATAGTTCTCGAACCCGTAGGGTCCGCACGCTTAACGTTCGATGACGATTTTGTATTATTTGGTTTATGTGATTTGGTGACCGAATGTTGTTCGGAGTCCCAGATGAAATCACGGACATGACGAGGAGTCTCTAAATGGTTGCGAGTTAAAGATTCATATATAGGACGATAGTATTCGGACATCGAAAGTGTTCTGAGGGTACCGGGTACGTATCGGGTCACCGGAAGGGGATCCAGGCATCCCCTCGGCAACTACATGGGCCTAATGGGCCAACAAGGCGACACACTCCCATAGGGTGCTGGTGCGCCCCATGTTGGCCAAAATAAGGGGGGGAGAGTAGAAGAGGGAAAGGAAGGGGAGGGATTCGGCCTCCCTCTTCCTTCTCTCCTCCCTCCTCCTTCCTTCCCCCTCCGGCTGAATATGGAAGGGGGGAGGCCAAATTGGGAGGTGCCCAAGTAGGATTCCTCCTACTTGGGGCGTGATAACCTGCAAGTATACGGGATAGTTGTAGCCTCTTTCAATAAGTAAGAGTGTCGAACCCAACGAGGAGCTAAAGGTAGAACAAATACTCTCTCAAGTCGTATCAGCCACTGATACGACTCTACGCACGCTTAATGTTCGCTTTACCTAGAACAAGTAGGAAACTAGAAGTACTTTGTAGGTGTTGTTGGATAGGTTTGCAAGAAAGTAAAGAACGCATAAATAAAAAGTAGGGGCTGTTTAAATAAAGATGCAATAAAGTAAATATAGCGAGTGTGGAAAAGTGGTGGTAGGAGTTGCGGAATTGCCCCTAAGCAATTGACTACGTTACTAGACCCGTAATCACTATTGCAATTCTATTTGAGGGAGAGGCATAAGCTAACATACTTTATCTTCTTGGATCATATGCACTTATGATTGGAACTCTAGCAAGCATCCACAACTACTAAAGATCGTTAAGGTAAAATCCAACCATAGCATTAAAGTATCAAGTCCCCTTTATCCCATACGCAAACAACCTACTTACTCGGGTCTATGCTTCTGTCACTCACGCCACCCACCATAAGCAAATCATGAACATATTGCAAACCCTACAGCGGGAATCCCTCACTCTTGCGCGACACGGAGAGCACCATAGTACAGCACCAATAATAAAATATGCAACTCAAACTAATCATAGCAATTCATCAATCACCGATAGGACAATGCAAATCTACTCAGACATCATAGGATGGCAACACATCATTGGATAATAATATGAAGCGTAAAGCACCATGTTCAAGTAGAGGGTACAGCAGGTTGCGGGAGAGTGGGCCGCTGAATATAGAAGGGGGAAGGTGATGGAGATGTTGGTGAAGATGACGGCGGTGTTGGTGAAGATCGCGGTGATGATGATGGCCCCCGGCGGCGTTCCGGCGCCACCGGAAGCAAGGGGTAGAGAGCCTCCTTCTTCTTCTTCTTCCTTGACCTCCTCCCTAGATGGGAAAAGGGTTCCCCTTCCGGTCGTTGGCTCCCATGGCTTGGGAGGGGAGAGAGCCCCTCCGAGATTGGATCTATCTCTCTGTTTCTCTTTGTTTCTGCGTTATGGAATTCTGCCCTAGCACCGTTTCCTTTATATCTGGAGATCCGTAACTCCGATTGGATTGAAACCTTCGCCCAGATCGTTTTCCAAAAAATAGCTTTCTTGCGGCCAAAGAAGGGCATCAACCGCCATATGGGTGGCCCACGAGGGTGGGGGGCGCGCCCACTTTAAGTGGGCATGGGCCCCTATCTCGTGGCCACCTCGGGCATCGTCTCGTGTTGATTCTTCCTCCCAAAAATCACAAATATTCAAAAATAATTATCCGCCCGTTTTTATCCCGTTTGGACTCTGTTTGATATGGGGTTTCTGCGAAACATAAAACATGCAACAGTCAGGAACTGGCACTGGGCACTGGATCAATATGCTAGTCCCAAAAAAATAGTATAAAATGTTGCCAAAAGAATATGAAAGTTGTAGAATATTGGCAAGGAACAATAAAAAATTATTGATACGACGGAGACGTATCAGCATCCCCAAGCTTAATTCCTGCTCATCCTCGAGTAGTTAAATGATAAAAAAGATAATTTTTGATGTGGAATGCTACCTAGCATAATCTTGATCAGGTGTCTAATCATGGCATGAATGTTAAGATATGAGTGATTCAAAGCAATAGTCTATCATTTGACATAAAAACAATAATACTTCGAGCGTACCAATAAAGCAATCATGTCTTTTCAAAAAAACAAGGCCAAAGCAAGCTTATCCCTACAAAATCATATAGTTTGGCCATGCTTCATTTTCGTGACACAAAATGCTCCCATCATGCACAACCCCGATGACAAGCCGAGCAATTGATTCATACTTTTTAACGCGCTTCAGCTTTTTCAACCCTCACGCAATACATGATGGCAAGCCATGGATATAGCACTATAGGTGGAATAGAATATAATGATGGAGGATATGTGGAGAAAACAAAAGGGAGAAAGTCTCACATCGATGCGGCTAATCAACAGGCTATGGAGATGCCCATCAATTGATGTCAATGTGAGGAGTAGGGATTGCCATGCAACGGATGCACTAAGAGCTATGTATGAAAGCTCAACAAAATAAACTAAGTGGGTGTGCATCCAACTTGCTTGCTCATGATGACCTAGGGCATTTGAGGAAGCCCATCGATGGAATATACAAGCCAAGTTATATAATGAAAACTCCCACTAGTATATGAAAGTGACAACATAGGAGACTCTCTATATGAAGAACATGGTGCTACTCTGAAGCACAAGTGTGGAAAACGATAGTAACATTGCCCCTTTTCTTTTTCTTTTTTTTCTTTTTTTTCTTTTTTTTCTTTTTGGGTTGGCTTCTTTGGCCCCCTTTTTTTATTTAGGCTTCTTTGGCCTTCCTTTTTTTTCTTTTTTTCATGGGGCAATGCTCTATAATGATGATCATCACACTTTTATTTACTTACAACTCAATATTACAACTCGATACTAGAACAAATATATGACTCTATATGAATGCTTCCGGCGGTGTACCGAGATGTGCAATGATCTAGCGTAGCAATGATATCAAAAAACAGACAAGCCATGAAAACATCATGCTAGCTATCTTACGATCATGCAAAGCAATATGACAATGAATGCTCAAGTCATGTATATGATGATGATGAAAGTTGCATGGCAATATATCTCGGAATGGCTATGGAAATGCCATGATAGGTAGGTATGGTGGCTGTTTTGAGGAAGATATAAGGAGGCTTATGTGTGATAGAGCGTATCATATCACGGGGTTTGGATGCACCGACGAAGTTTGCACCAACTCTCGAGGTGAGAAAGGGAAATGCACGATACTGAAGAGGCTAGCAATGATGGAATGGTAAAAGTGCGTATAATCCATGGACTCACATTAGTCATAAAGAACTCATATAATTATTGCAAAAGTTTATTAGCCCTCGAAGCAAAGTACTACTATGCATGCCCCTAGGGGGATAGATTGGTAGGAAAAGACCATCGCTCGTCCCCGACCGCCACTCATAAGGAAGACAATCAAAGAAACACCCCATGCTTCAAATTTATCACACAACGGTTACCATACGTGCATGCTACGGGACTTGCAAACCTCAACACAAGTGTCTCTACAATCCACAACCACCCACTAGCATGACTCTAATATCAGCATCTTTATATCGCAAAACTATTGCAAGGAATCAAACATATCATATTCAGCGATTTACAAGTTTATGTAGGATTTTATGACTAACCATGTGAATGACCAATTCCTGTCATCTCTCTAAAAAGATATAAGTGAAGCAAGAGAGTTTAATTCTTTCTACAAAAGATATGTCCACGCTCTAACAAATATAAATGAAGAAAAAGAGCATTCTACAAATGGCGGTTTTCTATGTGAAGAGAAACAGGTAATTCAAACTTCAAATGATATAAGTGAAGCACATGAAGCATTCTATAAAGCCATACTCAAAAGATTTAAGTGAAGTGCAATGAGAATTCTATAAATCAACCAAAGACATCTCATACCAGCATGGTGCATAAAAGAAAAATGAAAACTAAATGCAAAAGACGCTCCAAGACTTGCACATAATGCACGAACGAAACGAATACTTGTTGAAGAAAGAGGGGATGCCTTCCGGGGCATCCCCAAGCTTAGACGCTTGAGTCTCCTTGAATATTTACTTGGGGTGCCTCGGGCATCCCCAAGCTTGAGCTCTTGCCTCTCTTCCTTTTCCTCATATCGAGACCTCCTCGTTTAGACACTTCATCCAAACAAAACTTGAACAGAAAACTCGGTAAGATCCGTTAGTATAATAAAGCAAATCACCACTCTAAGTACTGTTGCAAACCAATTCATATTTTGTTTTTGCATTGTGTCTGTTGTAATATAACTTTTCTATGGCTTAATCCACTATCAAAAACAGAACAGTCTGTAGCAATCTGAACATCCACCATACTTATGGTAGCCCACAAATTCTACCAAAATTATGAAAAATAAACAAGTTCTATAGAAAGATAGTGCAAAAAGAATCAGAACCATTTGACGTTCCAGCTAAAAATGTAAAATCGCGCACTACAGCCAAAGTTTCTGTCCAACACCGTACAAACCAACAAGCATCGTAAACATCCTAAAGGCAAACCTTGGCACATTATTTTTATAATACAATGGAATTATACAAGGGGATAATTGTTTTTGTTGAAAAGTTTCTATAATCAAGATTCACAAAGTTTCCGTGAGCATGAACAAAGTTCAAGGCTAGCTCCCACTTCAACAATACTTGTCTTTCTCACTTTCACTTTCCTTTTTGAAAAGTTTTTAGGTTCCCCTCTTTATTTTGTGTTTTTAAACTATATAAAAGCACTCAACAGAAATAAATGACACTCTAAAACTTCCGGGTTGTCTCCCTGGCAGCGCTTTCTTTAAAACCATTAAGCTAGGCATTTAGTGCTCAAGTAATGAATCCACCCGGATCCCAAGGTATATCAAAGCCAATTTTAATTAACAAAGATTTGTAATTTAGTAGTGAGCACAAAGTAACATATATCAAGCAACAACGAAGTCTAACTCTCTTCCTATGCATCGGCATCTCATAAAAGAACAATTCATGCACACAAAATAAAGGCCAATGCATAGTATAAACAGTTTCTTGCAATTCTATCGTATTGGAAACATAGAGAGGCGGAGATGAAGTTCCTCTCTCATAATAATTGCAAGTAGGAGCAGCAAGCACATGCATATTACATTCATCAAAATCATCATATGCAATGGTAAAAGGCAACCCATCAATATAATCCTTACTAAGCGCAAATTTCTCTGATATAGTGTAGTTTGGAGAATTCAAAAAGATAATAGGACTATCATGCGTGGGTGCAATAGCAACAATTTCATGTTTAACATAAGGAACTATAGCAAGTTCATCTCCATAAGCATAATTCATATTGGCATCTTGGCCACAAGCATAGCAAGCATCATCAAAAAGGGATATTTCAAACAAATTCAAGGGATCATGGCAATCATCATAGCAATCATCCTTCGGTAAACACGAAGGGGAATTAAACAATGTATGTGTTGAAGAGTTACTCTCATTAGAAGGTGGGCACGGGTGATCAATCCGCTCTTCCTCCTTTTGTTCTTCGCTCTCCTCATCATCTTTTTCATCCAATGAGCTCACAGTTTCATCAATTTATTCTTCCATAGCTTCTTGCAAAATATTAGTCTCTTGACAACGGAGACTTTCTCAATAAATGCATTCATATAGTAATTGTATTCATAATTTTCATAACAATATCTAAGTATAGCAAGATTTTCAGGCCTATAAACATCATCATCTGAAGCTTCATACTTTTCAAACAAAGATTCAATTTCATAGGCAGCCTTAAAAGCAACAAATTCTTCTATTTGTTCCACATCATAGTAATCATATATACCATTAGCATAAGAAGCTAAGGTTTCATTATCATTAAATTTGCATGAAAAGGGAAGGTGTGGAGCCTTCATCCTAGAGCAACAAGTAATATCATATCTCAAGCATAGATCCCGGGCATACCAACGCAACATAATAAATTGGTCCCATAATAGTTTCCCTTTTTGTGTCGAGCGATAATCCCTAAAGTATTCACGTTGATCCAACGTCTCCCATTATAAAGTTGAATGGGGTTTTCTCAGGATTATCAAAGTAGTACATAATATCTTTCACATAATGAGAATCGAGAGTTTTAGGAGTTACCCCATCCCCATGAGTAGCAAGTACACCTAATTTTTTTGGTATTTTGCGTTCCATATCCATAACTAAAGATAGAGAACAACTAAGAACAGCAAATAAAAATTACTTAGTGATAAAGCAAACAAGCACACACGAGAATATTCACCCCACGCTATGACTCCCCGACAATGGCTCCAGAAAAAGGTCTTGATAACCCGCAAGTATACGGATAGTTGTAGCCTCTTTCGATAAGTAAGAGTGTCGAACCCAACGAGGAGCTCAAGGTAGACAAATACTCTCTCAAGTCCTATCGGCCACTGATACGACTCTACGCATGCTTAATGTTCGCTTTACCTAGAACAAGTAGGAAACTAGAAGTACTTTGTAGGTGTTGTTGGATAGGTTTGCAAGAAAGTAAAGAACGTGTAAATAAAAAGTAGGGGCTGTTTAAATAAAGATGCAATAAAGTAAATATAGCGAGTGTGGAAAAGTGGTGGTAGGAGTTGCGGAATTGCCCCTAAGCAATTGACTACGTTACTAGACCGGTAATCACTATTGCAATTCTATTTGAGGGAGAGGCATAAGCTAACATACTTTCTCTTCTTGGATCATATGCACTTATGATTGGAACTCTAGCAAGCATCCACAACTACTAAAGATCATTAAAGTAAAACCCAACCATAGCATTAAAGTATCAAGTCCCATTTATCCCATACGCAAACAACCTACTTACTCGGGTCTGTGCTTTTGTCACTCACGCCACCCACCATAAGCAAATCATGAACATATTGCAAACCCTACAGCGGGAATCCCTCACGTTTGCGCGACACGGAGAGCACCATAGTAAGACACCAATAATAAAATATGCAACCCAAACCAATCATAGCAATTCACCAATCATCGATAGGACAACGGAAATCTACCCAGACATCATAGGATGGCAACACATCGTTGGATGATAATATGAAGCGTAAAGCACCATGTTCAAGTAGAGGGTACAACGGGTTGCAGGAGAGTGGACCGCTGAATATAGAAGGGGAAGGTGATGGAGATGTTGGTGAATATGACGGTGGTGTTGGTGAAGATCGCGGTGATGATGATGGCCCCGGGCGGCGTTCCAGCGCCACCGGAAGCAAGGGGGAGAGAGCCCCCCTTATTCTTCTTGTTCCTTGACCTCCTCCCTAGATGGGAAAAGGGTTTCCCCTCTGGTACTTGGCTCCCATGGCTTGGGAGGGGTGAGAGACCCTCCGAGATTTGATCTATCTCTCTATTTCTCTCTGTTTCTGCGTTCTGGAATTCTGCCCTGGCACCGTTTCCTTTATATCTGGAGATCCCTCCGATCGGATTGAAACCTTCGCCCAGATCGTTTTCCAAAAATTAGCTTTCTTGCGGCCAAAGAAGGGCATCAACCGCCTTATGGGTGGCCCGCGAGGGTGGGGGACGCGCCCACTTTAAGTGGGCGTGGGCCCCTATCTTATGGCCACCTCGGGCATCGTCTCGTGTTGATTCTTCCTCCCAAAAATCACAAATATTCCAAAATAATTCTCCGTCCGTTTTTATCCCATTTGGACTCTGTTTGATATGGGGTTTCTGCGAAACGTAAAACATGCAACAGATAGGAACTGGCACTAGGCACTGGATCAATATGTTAGTCCCAAAAAATAGTATAGAAAGTTGCAAAAAGAATATGAAAGTTGTAGAATATTGGCATGGAACAATCAAAAATTATAGATATGACGGAGACGTATCAGGGCGCCCCTTGGGTGCCTCTCCTCCCCTACAACCTATATATAAGAGGGGGGCACCGCTAGAACACACAACACTGATTCCTGGCCGTGTGCAGCACCCCCTACACAGTTTACGCCTCCGGTCATATTCATGTAGTGCTTAGGCGAAGCCCTGCATGGATCACTTCACCATCATCGTCACCACGCCATCGTGCTGACAGAACTCTCCCTCGACACTTTGCTGGATCAAGAGTTTGAGGGACGTCATCGAGCTGAACGTGTGCAGAACTCGGAGGTGACGTACATTTGGTGCTTGATCAGTCGGAATGAGAAGAAATTCGACTACATCAACCGCGTTGTCAAACGCTTCCACTTTTGCTCTACGAGGGTACATGGACACACTCTCCCCCTCTCGTCGCTATGCATCTCCTAGATAGATCTTGCGTGAGCGTAGGAAACTTTTTGAAATTGCATGCTACGTTCCCCAACAAATATGACCTAAATGACAGTGCCACAAGTATGTTGCACTATCATTATTAACTTTGCATCTTTTGGCATCAATATTATGAATATGTGTATCACTATGATCGAGATTCAATAAACCATTCACATTGGGTGTATGACCATGGAAGGTTTTATTCATGTAAATGGAACAACAATTATTCTCTGACTTAAATGAATAATTTATTGCAATGAACATGATCTAATCTTATTCATGCTCAATGCAAACACCAAAATAACAAGTATTTAGGTTCAACACTAATCCCAAAGGTAGAGGGAGTGTGCGATGGTGATCATATCAACCTTAGAATCACTTCCAACACACATCCTCACCTCACCCTTAACTAGTCTCTGTTCATTTTGCAACTCCTGTTTCGAGTTACTAATCTTAGCAACTGAACCGTTATCAAATACCCCAGGGTTAGTACGAACACTAGTAAACTATATATCAATAACATGTATATCAAATATACTTTTGTTCACTTTGTCATCCTTCTTATCCACCAAGTATTTGGGGTAGTTCCGCTTCCAGTGACCATTCCCTTTGCAGTAGAAGCACCCAGTTTCAGGCTTAGGTCTAGCTTTGGGCTTCTTCACGGGAGTGGCAACTTTATTGCCATTCTTTTTGAAGTTTCCCTTGCCCTTTTTCTTGAAACTACTGCTCTTGTTAACCATCAACACTTGATGCTATTTCTTGATTTCTACCTTCGCCGATTTCAGCATTGCGAAGAGCTTGGGAATCGTTTTTGTTATCCCTTGCATATTATAGTTCATCACGAAGTTCTAGTAATTTTGTGATAGTGACTAGAGAACTCTGTCAATCACTATTTTATCTCGAAGATTAACTCCCACTTGATTCAAGCAATTGTAGTACCCAGACATTCTGAGCACATGCTCACTAGCTGAGCTATTCTCCTCCATCTTGTAGGCAAAGTACTTGTCAGAGGTCTCATACCTCTTAACACGGGCATGAGTCTGAAATATCATTTTCAGCTTCTTGGAGCATCTCATATGCTCCATGGCGTTCAAAGCATTTTTGAAGTCCCGGTTCTAAGTTGTAAAGCATGGTGCACTAAACTATCAAGTAGTCATCGTACCAAGCATGCAAAACGTTCATAACGTCTGCATCTGCTCCTGCAACAGGTTTGTCACCTAGTGGTGCATCAAGGACATAATTCTTCTATGCAGCAATGAGGATAATCCTCACATCACGGACCCATTACTCTGCATCATTGCTACTATCATCTTTCGACTTAGTTTTCTCTAGGAATATATAAAAAAACAGGGGAGCTATACCCGAGCTATTGATCTACAACATAGATATGCAAATACTATCAGGACTAAATTCATCATAAATATTCAATTAATCATATTACTTAAGAACTCCTGCTTAGATAGACATCCCTCGAGTCATCTAAATGATCACGTGATCCATATCAACTAAACGATGTACAATCATCACGTGAGATGGAGTAGTCTTCAATGGTGAACATCTCTATGTTGATCATATCTAATATATGATTCACGTTCGACCTTTCAGTCTCTAGTGTTTCGAGGCCATGTTTGTACATGCTAGGCTCGTCAAGTTTAACCTGAGTATTCCGCATGTGCAAAATTGTCTTGTACCCGTTGTATGTGAACGTAGAGCCTGTCACACCCGATCATCAGGTGGTGTCTCAGCACGACAAACTGTCGCAACGGTGCATACTCAGGGAGAACACTTATACCTTGAAATTTTAGTGAGGGATCATCTTATAATTCTACCGCCGTACTAAGCAACATAAGATGCATAAAAGATAAACATCACATGCAATCAAAATAGGTGACATGATATGGCCATCATCATCTTTTGCCTTTGATCTCCATCTCCAAAGCACCGTCATGACCTCCATCGTCACTGGCTTGACACCTCGATCTCCATCGTAGCGTCGTGGTCGTCTCACCAACTATTGTTTTTACAACCATCGCTAACACATAGTGATAAAGTAAAGCAATTACGTGGCGTTTGCATTTCATACAATAAAGCGACAACCATAAGACTCCTGCCAGTTGCCGATAACTTCTACAAAACATGATCATATCATACAATAACGTATATCACATCATGTCTTGACCATATCACATCACAACATGCCCTACAAAAACAAGTTAGACGTCCTCTACTTTGTTGTTGCAAGTTTTACATGGCTACTAGGGGCTTCTAGTAAGAATCGTTCTTACCTACGCATCAAAACCACAACAGTGATTTATCAAGTTTGTTGTTTTAACCTTCAACAAGGACCAGCGGCAGTCAAATTTGATTCAACTAAAGTTGGAGAAACAGACACCCGCCAGCCACCTTTATGCAAAACTAGTTGCATGTCTGTCGGTGGAACCGGTCTCAGGAACGTGATCATGTAAGGTTGGTCCGGGCTGCTTCATCCAACAATACCGCTGAATCAAAATAAGACATTGTTGGTAAGCAGTATGATGATCACCACCCACAACTCTTTGTGTTCTACTCGTGCATATCATCTACGGATAGACCTGGCTCGGATGCCACCGTTGGGAAAAGTAGCATGCAATTTAAAAAATTTCCTACGCTCACACGAGATCTATCTAGGAAATTCATAGCACCAAGAAGGGCGATTGTGTATACGTACCCTTGTAGACCGAAAGTGGAAGCGTTTAACAACGCGGTTAATGTAGTCAAAATTCTTCTCATTCCGACCGATCAAGCACCAAACGTATGGCACATCCGAGTTCTGCACAGGTTCAACTTGATGATGTCCCTCGAACTCTTGATCCAGTAAAGGTGTCGAGGGAGAATTCCGTCAGCATGACGACATGGTGACGGTGATGGTGAAGTGATCCGCGCAGGGCTTCGCCTAAGCACTATGTGAATATGACCGGAGGCCTAAACTGTGGAGGGGGCGCCGCACACGGCTAACAATGTTTGTTGTTCTAGGGGTGCCCTACCCTCATATATATAGGTTAGAGGGGAGGAGAGGCATCCATGGGGCGCCCCAAGTAGGAGGAATCCTACTTGGGCACCTCCCAATTTGGCCCCCCCTTCCATATTCATCTGAAGGGGAAAGGCAGGAGGAGGGAGGAGAGAAGGAAGGGGAGGCCGAATCCCTCCTCTTCCTTTCTCTCTTCCCCTCTTTCCTTCCCCCTTATTTCGGCCTACATGGGGCGCACCAGCCCCCTAGGGGCTGGTCTGTCCCCTTCTTGGCCCATTAGGCCCATGTAGGTTCCAAGGGGATGCCCGGAACCCCTTTTGGTGATCCAATATGTACCCGATACCCCCAGAACACTGTCGGTGTCCGAATATCATCATCCTGTATAGGAATCTTTACCTCTAGACCATTTCGATACTCCTCGTCATTTCCGTGATCTCATCCGGGACTCTAAACAACATTCGATCACCAAATCACATAACTCATATAATACAAAATCGTCATCGAACATTAAGCGTGCGGACCCTACGGGTTCGAGAACTATATAGACATGACCGAGACACCTCTCTGGTCAATAACAAATAGCAGAACCTGGATGATCATATTGGTTCCTACATATTCTATGAATATCTTTATCGGTCGTACCGCAATGACAACATACATAATTCCCTTTGTCATCGGTATGTTACTTGCCCGAGATTCGATCGTCAATATCTTCATACCTAGTTCAATCTCATTACTGGCAAGTCTCTTTACTCATTCCATAATACATCATCCTGCAACTAACTCATTAGTCACATTGCTTGCAAGGCTTATCATGATGTGCATTACCGAGAGGACCTAGAGATACCTCTCTGATACTAGGAGTGACAAATCCTAATCTCGATCTATGCCAACCTAACAAACATCTTCGGAGATACCTGTAGAGCATCTTTATAATCACCCAGTTACGTTGTGACATCTGATAGCACACAAGGTATTCCTCCGGTATCCAGGAGTTGCATAATATCATAGTCATAGGAATATGTATATGACATGAAGAAAGCTATAGCAATAAAACTGAATGATCAACATGCTAAACTAACTGATGGGTCATGTCCATCACATCATTCTCCTAATGATGTGACATCAAATGAAAATGCATGTCTATGGTTAGGAAACTTAACCATCTTTTATTTACGAGCTAGTCTAGTAGAGGCTTACCAGGGACACGGTTGTTTGTCTATGTATTCACACATGTATCAAGTTTCCGGTTAATAAAATTCTAGCATGAACAATAAACATTTATCATGATATAGGGAAATATAAAATAACAACTTTATTATTGCCTCTAGGGCATATTTCCTTCATTTTGCACCAGTCTATCTCATCGAGATTTTCATATCGGTGCCACCGAGTTGGGTCAAAGACTTATAACGGTTGGATTTTTGTTGTTGCCTATTTATACCCCTCCACCACCACTCACTCTCAAAGGAGATCCATCAGAATGAAACACAATTTCCACCTTTCATTTTCTAAAAGAGAACCACATGCTCATGTGTTGACATCAAGATATTCCATTCCTACCATTTGAACCTTGATTTCTAGCCTCTTCAAGTTGCTTTCCACTTCAATCCTTCTCCTACCCAAGCCAAATCTGTGAGAGAGGTGGAGTGTTGAGGAGACTATCATTTGAAGCACAAGAGCAAGGAGTTCATCACCAACACAACATCTATTACCTTTTATAGAGTGGTGTCTCCTAGATTGGTTAGGTGTCACTTGGGAGCCCCAAGATCATGTGGAGTGGAACCAAGGAGTTTGTAAGGGCAAGGAGATCTCCTACTTCATGAATATCTACCCGAGTGAGGCTAGTCCTTGTTGGATGAAAGTCATGGTGAAATAGAAAAGCTTGCTTCTTCGTGGACCCTTCATGGGAGGAGCCCTCTGTGGACTCGCGCAACCGTTACCCTCCATGAGTTGAAGTCTTGCTGCCTCTTGAGCACTGCGTTGGATTTCCCCAAAGAGGAGAGGATGATGCAGCAAAGTAGCGTAAGTATTTCCCTCAGTTTTTGAGAACCAAGGTATCAATCCAGTAGGAGAACACGCACAAGTCCCTCGTACCTACACAAAACGATAGCAACTCGCAACCAATGCGATTAGGGGTTGTCAATCCCTTCACGGTCACTTACGATAGTGAGATCTGATAGAGATGATAAATAATATTTTTGGTATTTTTGATAGATAGATGCAAAGTAAAAAGTAAAAGGCAAAGTAAAACAAAGCAAGTAAATAAAGTGATAGAGATTGATATGATGAGAATAGACCCGGGGGCCATAGGTTACACTAGTGGCTTCTCTCAAGAGCATAGATTTTCCACGGTGGGTGAACAAATTACTGTTGAGCAATTGACAGAACTGAGCATAGTTATGAGTATATCTAGGCAATGATCATGTATATAGGCATCACGTCCAAAACAAGTAGATCAAAACGATTCTGCATCTACTACTATTACTCCACTCATCGACCGCTATCCAGCATGCATCTAGAGTATTAAGTTAAAAATAGAGTGACGCCTTAAGCAAGATGACATGATGTAGAGGGATAAATTCATGCAATATGATAAAAACCCCATCTTGTTATCCTCGATGGCAACAATACAATGCGTGCCTTGCAACCCTTTCTGTCACTAGGTAAGGACACCGCAAGATTGAACCCAAAGCTAAGCACTTCTCCCATTGCAAGAACTACCAATCTAGTTGGCCAAACCAAAAAGGATAATTCGAAGAGACTTGCAAAGATAACTCAATCATACATAAAAGAATTCAGAGAAGAATCAAATAATTTCCATAGATAATACTGGATCATAAACACACAATTCATCAGTCTCAACAAACACACCGCAGAAAGAAGATTACATCAAATAGATCTCCATGAGAGAGGGGGAGAACATTGTATTGAGATCCAAAAAGAGAGAAGAAGCCATCTAGCTACTAGCTATGGACCCGAAGGTCTGAAGTAAACTACTCACACTTCATCGGAGGGGCTATGGTGATGATGTAGAAGCCCTCCATGGTGGATGCCCCCTCCGGCGGAGCTCTGGAACAGGCCCCAAGATGGGATCTCGTGGATACAGAAGGTTGCGGCGGTGGAATTAGGTTTTTGGCTCCTGTTCTGATCGTTCGGGGATACGTAGGTATATATAGGAGGAAGGAGTACGTCGGTGGAGCGTTAGGGGGCCCACGAGGTAGGGGGGCGTGCCTAGGGGGGCGCGCCCTCCACCCTCGTGACCGCCTATGGCACTTCTTGGAGTAGGTTCCAAGTCTCCTGGATCACGTTCGGTTGGAAAATCACGTTCCCAAAGGTTTCATTCCGTTTGGACTCCGTCTGATATTCCGTTTCTTCGAAACACTGAAATTGGCAAAAAACAGCAATTCTGGGCTGGGCCTCCGGTTAATAGGTTAGTCCCAAAAGTAATATAAAAGTGGAAAATAAAGCCCAATATAGTCCAAAACAGTAGATAAAGTAGCATGGAGCAATCAAAAATTATAGATAAGTTGGAGACGTATCAGGCATCCCCAAGCTTAATTCCTGCTCGTCCTCGAGTAGGTAAATGATAAAAAAGAATTTTTGATGCGGAGTGATACTTTGGCATAATTTCAATGTATATCTTCTTAATTGTGATATGAATATTCAGATCCAAAAGATTCAAGACAAAAGTTCATATTGACACAAAAATAATAATACTTCAAGCATACTAATCAAAGCAATCATGTCTTCTCAAAATAACATGGCAAAAGAAAGTTCATCCCTACAAAATCATATAGTTAGGCTATGCTTCATTTTCGTCACACAAAGATGTTCCCAACTTCTATACCCCCGATGACAAGCCAAGCAATTGTTTCATACTTAAATAATCTCAAACTTTTTCAACCTTCACGCAATACATGAGCGTGAACCATGGATATAGCACTATGGGTGGAATAGAATATGATGATGGGGATTGTGTGGAGAAGACAAAAAAGGAGAAAGTATCACATTGACGAGGATAATCAACGGGCTATGGAGATGCCCATCAATTGATGTCAACATGAGGAGTAGGGATTGCCATGCAACGGATGCACTAGAGCTATGAATGCTCAACAAAAGAAAACTAGTGGGTGTGCACCCAGCTCACTTGCTCATGAAGACCTAGGGCATTTGAGGAAGCCCATCGTAGGAATATACAAGCCAAGTTCTATAATGAAAAATTCCCACTAGTATGAAAAGGACAACTTTGTTAGACTCACTACATGAGGAACAAGGTGCTACTTTGAAGCACAATATATGAGACTCATACATGAAGAACAAAGTGCTACTTTGAAGCACAAGTATGGAAAAAGAGATAGTAGCATTGCCCCCCCCCCCCTTTTTGGGACTTTTTTTCTTTTGGCCTTTATCTTTTTTTTTATTTGGGCAATGCTCTAATAATGATGACCATCACACTTCTATTGATTACAACATAAGGATTACAACTCGAAACTTAGAACAAGATATGACTCTATATGAACGCCTCTAGCGGTGTACCGGGATGGTGCAATGAATCAAGAGTGACATGTATGGAAAATAATGCATGGTGGCTTTGCCACAAATACGATGTCAACTACATGATCATGCAATGGCAATATGACAAAAGTAATGTATGTCATGATTATGATGATGGAAGTTGCATGGCAATATATCTCGGAATGGCTATGGAAATGCCATGATAGGTACGTATGGTGGCTGTTTTGAGGAAGATATAAGGAGGTTTATGTGTGATAGAGCGTATCGTATCACAGGGTTTGGATGCACCGGCGAAGTTTGCACCAACTCTCAAGGTGAGAAAGGGCAATGCACGGTACCAAAGAGGCTAGTAAAGGCGGAAAGGTGAGAGTGCCTATAATCCATGGACTCAACATTAGTCAAAAGAACTCATATACTTATTGCAAAAATTTAGAAGTCGTCAAAAATCAAGTACTACGCGCATGCTCCTAGGGGGATAGATTGGTAGGAAAAGACCATCGCTCGTCCCCGACCGCCACTCATAAGGATGCACAAGCCAGGTACACTTCATGTTTCAAATTTGTTACATAACTTTAACCATACGTGCATGCTACGGGACTTGCAAACTTCAACACAAGTATTTCTCAAATTCATAATCACCCAACTAGCATAACTTTGATATTATCACCTCCATATCTCAAAACAATTATCAAGCATCAAACTTATCTTAGTATTCAATTCACTCAAAAGAAAGTTTCACATATCTTGAACACCAAGTATATTAACATTAAGCAAATTACCATCCTATTATTGACTCTCAAAATAATCTAAGTGAATCATGAGAGGTCAATAGTTTCTTTAAAACAAATCCTCCACCGTGCTCTAAAAGATATAAGTGAAGCACTAGAGCAAAAATTATCACGCTCAAAAGATATAAGTGAAGTACTATGAGCAAAACTATCAAGCTCAAAAGATATAAGTGAAGCACATAGAGTATTCTAAAAAATTCCAATTCACATATGGCTCTCTCAAAAGGTGTGTACAGCAAGGATGATTGTGGTAAACTAACAAGCAAAGACACAAATAATACAAGACGCTCCAAGCAAAACACATATCATGTTGGTGAATAAAAATATAGCTCCAAGTAAATTACCGATGGAAGTGGACGAAAGAGGGGATGCCTTCCGGGGCGTCCCCAAGCTTTGACTTTTTGGTGTCCTTGGATTATCTTGAGGGTGCCATGGGCATCCCCAAGCTTAGGCTCTTTCCACTCCTTGTTCCATAATCCATCAAAAGAATTCACCCAAAACTTGAAAACTTCACAACACAAAACTCAACAGAAATCTCGTGAGCTCCGTTAGAGAAAGAAAACAAAAGACTACTTCAAGGTACTGTAATGAACTCATTCTTTATTTATATTGGTGTTAAACCTACTGTATTCCAACTTCTCTATGGTTTATAAACTATTTTACTAGCCATAGATTCATCAAAATAAGCAAACAACACACGAAAAACAGAATCTGTCAAAAACAGAACAGTCTGTAGCAATCTGTAACTAACGCAAACTTCTGGAACTCTAAACATTCTACCAAAATAGGAAGTCCTGGAAATTTTGTTTATTGAACAGCATCAAAAAGAATCAACGCAAAAGCACGTTCCTGTGATTTAACAAAATTATATTCGTGCGTGCAAAGTTTCTGTTTTTCAGCAGAATCAAATCAACTATCATCGTAGGTTATCCTATAGGTTCTACTTGGCACAAACACTAACTAAAAGATAAAACCACATCCAAACAGAAGCTAGATGGATTATTTATTCCTAAACAGAAGCAAAAGCAAAAAACACAAAATAAAATTGGGTTGCCTCCCAACAAGCGCTATCGTTTAACGCCCCTAGCTAGGCATAAAAGCTAGGATAGATCTAGGTATTGCCATCTTTCATAGGCAATCCATTAGTGGCTCTCATGATAGATTCATATGGTAATTTTATTTTCTTTCTAGGGAAGTGTTCCATGCCCTTCTTTAAGGGAAATTGGAATCGAATATTCCCTTCCTTCATATCAATAATTGCACCAATCGTTATAAGGAAAGGTCTACCAAGAATAATAGGACATGAAGGATTGCAATCTATATCAAGAACGATAAAATCTACGGGCACATAATTCCTATTTGCAACAATAAGAACATCATTGATTCTTCCCATAGGCTTTTTAATAGTGGAATCCGCAAGATGCAAGTTTAGGGAGCAATCATCAAAATCACGGAAATCTAGCAAATCACATAAAGTTTTGGGAATAGTAGAGACACTAGCACCCAAATCACACAAAGCATGAAACTCATAATATTTAATTTTAATTTTAATAGTAGGTTCCCACTCATCATAGAGTTTTCTAGGGATAGAAACTTTCAACTCAAGTTTTCCTTCATAAGATTGCATCAAGGCATCAACAATGTGTTCGGTAAAGGCCTTATTTTGACTATAAGCATGAGGAGAATCTAGCACGGATTACAACAAGGAAATACAACCAATCAAAGAGCAATTTTCATAATTAAATTCCTTGAGATCCAAAATAGTGGGTTTAGCAACATCACGGCTTTTATTTATTTCAATCCCACTTTCATCAAATTCATCATCAAGATCTAGAAACTCCGAATTCTTAGAACGCCTTCTAGGTAAAGGAAGATCATATTCAGATTCATCAAGATTCATATTGCAAAACAAAGATTTAGTGGGGGACACATCAATAACTTTTAGATCTTCATCTTGATTTTCATAGGAATTGGAAGAACACGCTTTAATAAAGGCATCTTTGGAAGCACGCATCCTAGTGGTTCTTTCCTTGCACTCATCAATGGAAATTCTCATGGCTTTGAGAGACTCATTGATATCATGCTTAGGAGGAATAGATCTAAGCTTTAAAGAATCAATTTCAAGAGAAATTCTATCAACGTTCCTAGCCAAATCATCAACTTTAAGCAATTTCTCTTCAAGCAAAGCATTAAAATTCTTTTGTGAATTTATAAACTCTTTAACACTACTCTCAAATTCAGAGGGCATCTTATTAAAATTTCCATAAGAGTTGTTGTAGGAATTTCCATAATTATTAGAAGGATTACTAGGATAAGGCCTAGGATTAAAATTCCCTCTATAAGCGTTGTTTCCAAAACTATTCCTACCAACAAAATTCACATCCATAGATTCATTATTATTCTCAAGCAAAGTAGATAAAGGCATATCATTAGGATCAAGAGGAGTATTTTTAGGAGCAAACATCTTCATAAATTCATCCATCTTTTCACTCAAAACATTGATCTCTTCTATAGCATGCACTTTTTACTAGAAGATCTTTCGGTGTGCCATTGAGAATAATTGGCCATAATATTATCAAGCAATTTGGTAGCATCCCCTAACGTAATTTCCATAAAAGTGCCTCCCGCGGCCGAATCTAAAAGATTTCTAGAAGCAAAATTCAATCCGGCATAAAATTTTTGTATGATCATCCATAAATTCAAACCATGAGTAGGGCAATTGCGAAGCATTAATTTCATTCTTTCCCAAGATTGGGCAACATGCTCATGATCAAGTTGTTTAAAATTCATGATATCGTTCCTAAGAGTGATAATCTTAGCGGGAGGAAAATACTTAGAGATAAAAGCATCTTTGCACTTGTTCCAAGAATCAATACTATTTTTAGGCAAAGATGAAAACCAAACTTTAGCATGATCTCTAAGTGAAAACGGAAATAACTTCAATTTGACAATATTGTTATCCGTATCTTTCTTCTTTTGCATATCACACAAATCAACAAAATTGTTTAGATGAGTAGCTGCATCTTCACTAGGAAGGCCGGCAAATTGATCTTTCATAACAAGATTCAACAAAGCGGTATTGATTTCACAAGACTCATCATTATTAAGAGGAGCAATCAGAGTACTAAGGAAATCATTATTATTGGTATTCGAGAAATCACAAGTTGGTATTATCTTGCGCCATGGCAACAAGTAATCCAACACACAAGCAAATAGAAAGGCAACGGGAAAAAGGCAAACGGGAAAGAGAGGAAGAGATTGGGAAAGAGAGGGCGAATAAAATGGCAAGGGTGAAGTGGGGGAGAGGAAAAACGAGAGGCAAAAGGCAAATAATGTAATGCGAGAGATAGGGATTGCGATGGGTACTTGGTATTGTTGACTTGCTTGCGTGAGCCTCCCCAGCAACGGCGCCAGAAATTCTTCTTGCTACCTCTTGAGCACTGCGTTGGATTTCCCCGAAGAGGAGAGGATGATGCAGCAAAGTAGCGTAAGAATTTCCCTCAGTTTTTGAGAACCAAGGTATCAATCCAGTAGGAGACCACGCACAAGTCCCTCGTACCTACACAAAATGATAGCAACTCGCAACCAACGCGATTAGGGGTTGTCAATCCCTTCACGGTCACTTACGATAGTGAGATCTGATAGAGATGATAAATAATATTTTTGGTGTTATTGATAGATTGATGCAAAGTAAGAAGTAAAAGGCAAAGTAAAATAAAGCAAGTAAATAAAGTGATAGAGATTGATAGGATGAGAATAGACCCGGGGGCCATAGGTTTCACTAGTGGCTTCTCTCAAGAGCATAGATTTTCTACGGTGGGTGAACAAATTACTGTTGAGCAATTAACAGAATTGAGCATAGTTATGAGTATATCTAGGCAATGATCATGTATATAGGCATCACATCCAAAACAAGTATATCGAAACGATTCTGCATCTACTACTATTACTCCACTCATCGACCGCTATCCAGCATGCATCTAGAGTATTAAGTTAAAAACAGAGTAACGCCTTAAGCAAGATGACATGATTTAGAGGGATAAATTCATGTAATATGATAAAAAAACATCTTGTTATCCTCGATGGCAACAATACAATACGTGCCTTGCAACCCTTTCTGTCACTAGGTAAGGACACCGCAAGATTGAACCCAAAGCTAAGCACTTCTCCCATTGCAAGAACTATCAATCTAGTTGGCCAAACCAAACGGATAATTCGAAGAGACTTGCAAAGATAACTCAATCATACATAAAAGAATTCAGAGAAGAATCAAATATATTTCCATAGATAATACTGGATCATAAACCCACAATTCATCGGTCTCAACAAACACACCGCAAAAATAAGATTACATCGAATAGATCTCCACGAGAGAGGGGGAGAACATTGTATTGAGATCCAAAAAGAGAGAAGAAGTCATCTATCTACTAGCTATGGACCCGAAGGTCTAAAGTAAACTACTCACACTTCATCGGAGGGGCTATGGTGATGATGTAGAAGCCCTCCATGGTGGATGCCCCCTCCGGCGGAGCTCCGGAACAGGCCCCAGGGATCTCGTGGATATAAAAGGTTGCGGCGGTGGAATTAGGTTTTTGGCTCCTGTTCTGATCGTTCGGGGATTCATAGGTATATATAGGAGGAAGGAGTACGTCGGTGGAGCGTCAGGGGGGCCACGAGGTAGGGGACGCGCCTAAGGGGGCACCCTCCACCCTCGTGACCGCCTCTGGCACTTCTTGGAGTAGGGTCCAAGTCTCCTGGATCACGTTCAGTTGGAAAATCACGTTCCCGAAGGTTTCATTCCATTTGGACTCCGTTTGATATTCCGTTTCTTCGAAACACTGAAATAGGCAAAAAACAGCAATTCTGGTCTGGGCCTCCGGTTAATAGGTTAGTCCCAAAAGTAATATAGAAGTGGAAAATAAAGCCCAATATAGTCCAAAACAGTAGATAAAGTAGCATGGAGCAATCAAAAATTATAGATACGTTGGAGACGTATCAAGTCTCCATTAACTTGGACGTACGATAGCACCACCTATCGGAACCACGCCAAAATCATCGTGTCTTCATTGCGTTTAAAATCTCCAAACCCCTCCTTTCCTTACATGTGCAATGCTTTACTTTCCGCTGCTACACTCTTAGAATTGCATGTGTAGGGTGATACTTGACTTGCTAGAATTGCTAAAATCTACCTACAACTAAAATTGGGAAAAGGTTAGGTTTTATTTGGTCAAGTAGTCTAATCACCCCCCTCTAGACATACTTTCAACACTCTTCAAGGTAAAGATGAATGTTCACTCAATCTTGTTCTTCAAGACAAGCTTTCTATAGGCTCAACTCTAACATGACCAATCTTTGGATAACTCCTTGAATAATACCTTGGTCAACACATAATTGTCTTCTTTTCACCTTGAAACCAACATACGTGTTCAAGAATTGCCTATGGACAACCTTAAAGTATAACTCAAAGCAACCATTAGTCCTTAGGGATTTTTATCAATTACCTAAACCAAACATAGGGGCACCATTCTCTTTCAATACCCGATGTGAAGATTCTTGAGAAAAAGAGCTCCTTCGGCATGTCACTTTCATGCTTCAGCGTTTCATCCGAGAGCTAACAAGCAAATATTACAACACAAGAGTCAGACGCAAAAGTGGATATTGGCACATTTAAAGAAGGTACGAATGCAACACTTGGTGCATAGAAGAAACAAATTGAAGACCTCAAAAGGAAGCAACAACAAGAAATATAAATTGTCAACATGGATCAGGATAGAAAAATTTGAGCGCTTGAAAAAAAAGCTATAAGAAATGGAGGTAATTCTTAGTCATATCTTAAGGAAGCCATCCGAGTCTTCCTAGGAGACTGTATCACAACCCACCAATTGCTGATGGTGCATTATTTTTTGTCATGATACTTTCTCACATGTATTAATTGCCGTCCTTGACAATATGTCATTTGAATGCTCATTTCATATGTGGATCAGTGTTGTGACAAATGTCAAGTCTAATTGTTAATATAAGTTGTGATGGCAATATTTAATTTCAATATTTTTGTAATTTAAATTCAAATTTGCCAACAAAATAAAATCATCCACAATTTGACGCTATCTAGAACATGTGACGGTACTGGTGATGGAAATTAAAGTTGTCACCAGAGTTGTGACCCTGATATGTCTCCATCGTATCTATAATTTTTGATTCTTTCACGCTAATATTCTACAGCTTTCATATACTTTTGGCAACATTTTATATTGTTTTTGGGACTAACATATTGATCCAGTGCCCAGTGCCAATTCCTATTTTATTGTTTCACAAAAAATCCATATCAAAGGCAATCCAAATGCGATAAAATTTATGGATATTTACTTTGGAACAATGTGATATTTTGGAAGAACAATCAACGCAAGGCGGTGCCCAAGGTGGCCACAAGGCAACAGGGCGTGACCTGGGGGGTAGGGCACGCCGTGTTGCCTTGTGACTCCCTCGTAAGTCAGTGGGAGTCCTTCTTCGGCCACAAGGTATATCGAGAGAAAAAAATCGTGTTAAAATTTCAGACCGATCAGAGTTATGGATCTCCGGGGTGTCCACAAGGCAACAGGGCGTGACCTGGGGGGTAGGGCGTGCCGTGTTGCCTTCTGACTCCCTCATAAGTCGGTTGGAGTCCTTCGTCCGCAAGGAAGCTTATATCGAGAGAAAAAATCATGTTCAAATTTCAGACCGGTCACAGTTACGGATCTCCGGATATTTGACAAACAGTTTTCGGCTAGAAACAGGGACGTGAAACAGAAGAGAAAAAAAGAGAGGTCCAATCTCGGGGGGGCTCCTGTCCTCCGGGAGCCATGGTGGCCGACGACCAGAGAGTAAACCCTCCTCCCATCTAGGAGGGAGGCCAAGCAAGAAGAAGAAGGAGGGGGGCTCTCTGCCCATCTATGCAGCTGTGTAAACCTCTTTCCCTGTTGAATCTCTACTTAAACATGGTGCTTAATGTTATATATCATTATCCAATGATGTGTGGCAATCCTATGATGTTTGAGTATATTCTTTTCATCGTACGGGTTAATTGTGGTATTGATATGAGTTTTATGTTGATATGGTGTTGTCCTACGGTGCCCTCCGTGTAGTGCAAGTGTGTGGGATTACTGTGTAGGGTTTGCAATATGTTCATGATTTGCTTATGGTGGTTTGTGGGAGTGACAAAAGCTTAAACTCGAGTAAGGGGGTTGTTGCGTATGAGAGTAAACATGACTTGTTACTTAATGCTATGGTTGGGTTTTACCTTAATGATCTTTAGTAGTTGTGGATGCTTGCTAGAGTTCCGATCATAAGTGCATATGATCCAAGCACAGAAAGTGTGTTAGCGTATGCCTCTCCCTCATTGCATATGATAAGTATCTATTGTGTTATATTCAATTGCATATTGACAATCATTCTCTTCATTGTGCAAAAAGCTTTCTACTAAACAACTAACTTTTATTATCTTGCAAATTACTCCTAGTTTTATTCTTGCTATGTAATTCTAGTTTTATTCTTGCAAACGTATCCTCTTACGTACACCTACAAAGTAATTTTATTCTTGTTCTAGGTCAAGCGAACAGTACGTGTGTGTAGAGTTGTATCGGTGGTTGATAGAGCTTGAAGAGAATATAATTTCTACCTTTAGCTCCTTGTTGGGTTTGACAGTCTTACTTATCGGAAAAGGCTACAAACTATCCCCTATACTTGTGGGTTATCAGACCCCACTTGCAAGGACCCACGCCAACAATGTCTGGACCCACATGTAAGGATCCATGCCAGCACCCGTCCGTACCATGTAGGCAGCCACATCAACATCTTCTAGCTCGTCTGCCAGCTATGTTGACCATTCAAAACTAACTAATGAATTATTACTAATGGTCACCATCAGTGGTAAAACCTATGCTAGATCCACATGGAAGCTGCCAAGTCAGCAATTGATGGCCCCATTTTCTCAAATTATTTGGCCAGTCAAACCCATAAACCGATTGCTAGTGATGAGTTATCGTCACCAAAAACGATCTATGTGAAAGTTCGACCTATCATAGGTGACATTTTTGGCCATCATAAAAAATGGCCTTTAGTGATAGAATTGGGTTCATTATCGAAGACGCGATCTTACGTGATGGGAAAAGTGGTACTATCAAGAATTTACTTTCTATGACGCGCTTGAGTAAAAGAGCGGGCGACGGCCGAAAAATGTCACAAGACTATATTTGGTGACGAAAATTGGTTTTACATGACACAAATGAAATGTCACAAAATAGCGCATGTTTTGTAGTGACCTCTGATACGTCTCCAACGTATCTATAATTTTTTATTGTTCCATGCTATTATATTACCTGTTTTGAATGTTTATGGGCTTTACTAAGCACTTCTATATTATTTTTGGGACTAACCTATTAACCGGAGGCCCAACCCAAATTGCTGTTTTTTTGCCTATTTTAGTGTTTCGCAGAAAAGGAATATCAAACGGAGTCCAAATGGAATGAAACCTTCGGGAGAGTTATTTTTTGGAACAAACGCAATCCAGGAGACTTGGAGTGGACGTCAAGAAGTAAACGAGGCGGCCACGAGGCAGGAGGGCGCGCCCCCCACCCTTGTGGGCCCCTCGTCGCTCCCCTGACCAACTTCCTTCGCCTATATATACTCTTATACCCTGAAAACATCCAGGAGCACCACGAAACCCTATTTCCACCGCAGCAACCTTCTGTACCCGTGAGATCCCATCTTGGAGCCTTTTCCGGCGCTCCACCGGAGGGGGAATCGACCACGGAGGGCTTCTACATCAACGCCATAGCCTCTCCGATGAAGTGTGAGTAGTTTACCACAGACCTTCGGGGCCATAGTTATTAGCTATATGGCTTCTTCTCTCTCTTTGAATCTCAATACAAAGTTCTCCTCGATCTTCTTGGAGATCTATTCGATGTAACTCTTTTTGCGGTGTGTTTGTCGAGATCCAATGAATTGTGGGTTTATGATAAGTTTATCGATGAGAAATATTTGAATCTCCTCTGAATTCTTTTATGTATGATTGGTTATCTTTGCAAGTCTCTTCGAATTATCAGTTTGGTTTGGCCTACTAGATTGATCTTTCTTGCAATGGGAGAAGTGCTTAGCTTTGGGTTCAATCTTGCGGTGTTCTTTCCCAGTGATAGCAGGGGCAGCAAGGCACGTATTGTATTGTTTCCATCGAGGATAAAAAGATGGGGTTTATATCATATTGCTTGAGTTTATCCCTCTACATCATGTCATCTTGCCTAATGCGTTACTCTGTTCTTATGAACTTAATACTCTAGATGCATACTGGATAGTGGTTGATGTGTGGAGTAATAGTAGTAGATGCAGAATCGTTTCGATCTACTTGTCGCGGAAGTGATGCCTATATACATGATCAGGTCTAGATATTCTCATAATTATGCACTTTTCTATCAATTGCTCGACAATAATTTGTTCACCCACTGTAATACTTATGCTATCTTGAGAGAAGCCACTAGTGAAACCTATGGCCCCTGGGTCTATTTTCCATCATATAAGTCTCCGATCTACTTTATTTTGCAATCTTTACTTTTCAATATATATCATAAAAATACCAAAAATATTTATCTTATTATTATCTCTATCAGATCTCACTTTTGCAAGTGGCCGTGAAGGGATTGACAACCACTTTATCGCGTTGGTTGCAAGGTTCTAGATTGTTTGTGTAGGTACAAGGGACTTGCGTGTAGCCTCCTACTGGATTGATACCTTGGTTCTCAAAAACTGAGGGAAATACTTACACTACTTTGCTGCATCACCCTTTCCTCTTCAAGGGAAAACCAACGCAGTGCTCAAGAGGTAGCAAGAAGGATTTATGGCGCCATTGCCGGGGAGGTCTTCGCACAAGTCAAGACATACCAAGTACCCATCACAAACTGTTCTCCCTCGCATTACATTATTTGCCATTTGCCTCTCATTTCCTCTCCCCCACTTCACCCTTCCCATTTTATTCACCCTCTCTTTCCCGTTTGCCTCTTTTTTGCTTGCCTCTTGTGTGCTTGTGTGTTGGATTGCTTGTCACGATGGCTCAAGATAATACGAAATTGTGTGACTTTTCCAATACCAACAATAATGATTTCCTTAGCCCTCCGATTGCTCCTCTTACCGATGCTAAATCTTGTGAAATTAATGTTGCTTTGTTGAATCTTGTCATGAAAGATCAATTCACCGGCCTTCCTAGTGAAGATGCCGCTACTCATCTGAACAACTTTTGTGATTTGTGTGATATGCAACAGAAGAAAGACATGGATAATGATATTGTTAAATTGAAGTTACTTTCGTTTTCACTTAGAGATCGTGCTAAAACTTGGTTTTTGTCTTTGCCTAAAAATATTATTGATTCGTGGAATGAATGCAAAGATGCTTTTATCTCTAAGTATTTTCCTCCCGCTAAAATCATCTCTCTTAGAAACGATATTATGAATTTTAAGCAACTTGATCATGAACATGTTGCACAATCTTGGGAGAGGATGAAATTAATGATTTGCAATTGCCCTACACATGGATTAAATTTATGGATGATCATACAAAAATTTTATGCCGGATTGAATTTTGCTTCTAGAAATCTTTTAGATTCGGCGGCGGGAGGCACTTTTATCGAAATCACTTTAGGAGAAGCTCATAAACTCCTAGATAATATTATGGTTAATTATTCTCAATGGCACACCGAAAGATCTACTAGTAAAAAGGTTCATGCGATAGAAGAGATTAATGTTTTCAGTAAAAAGATGGATGAACTTATGATATTGTTTGCTAATAAGAGTGCTCCTATTGATCCTAATGATATGACTTTGTCTACTTTGATTGTGAATAATAATGAATCTATGGACGTGAATTTTGTTGGTAGGAATAATTTTGGTAACAATGCTTATAGAGGAAACTTTAATCCTAGGCTGTTTCCTATTAATTCCTCTAATAATTATGGTAATTAGTACAACAACTCTTATTGAAATTTTAATAAGATGCCCTCTGATTTTGAGATTAGTGTTAAAGAATTTATGATCTCTCAAAAGAATTTCAATGCTTTGCTTGAAGAAAAATTGCCTAAGATTGATGAGTTGGCTAGGAACATGGATAGAATTTCTCTTGATGTTGATTCTTTGAAACTTAGATCTATTCCACCTAAGCATGATATCAATGAGTGTCTCAAAGCCATGAGAGTTTCCATTAATGAGTGCAAAGAATGAACCGCTAGGATGCGTGCTAAGAAAGATTGCTTTGTAAAGGCGTGTTCTTCTAGTTTTCATGATAATAATGATGAAGATCTAAAAGTTATTCATGTGTCCCCTATTAAATCTTTGTTTGGCAATATGAATCTTGATAATGATGGGACTGGAGATGAGTCAACTTTAGTTAAAAGGCGTCCCAATGATTCGGAGTTTTTAGATCTTGATGCAAAAATTGGTAAAAGTGGGATTGGAGAGGTCAAAACTTTACATAGCGATGAACCCACTATTTTGGATTTCAAGGAATTTAATTATCATAATTGTTCTTTAATAGATTGTATTTCCTTGCTGCAATCCGTGTTAAATTCTCCTGATGCTTATAGTCAAAATAAAGCTTTTACAAAACATATCGTTGATGCTTTGATGCAATCTTATGAAGAAAAACTTGAATTATAAGTTTCTATCCCTAGAAAACTTTATGATGAGTGGGAGCCTATTATTTAAATTAAAATTAAATATCATGAATGCTATGCTTTGTGTGATTTGGGTGCTAGTGTTTCCATGATTCCAAAAACTTTGTGTGATGTGTTAGCTTTCCGTGAATTTGATGATTGCTCCGTAAACTTGCACCTTGCGGATTCCACCATTAAGAAACCTATGGGAAGGATTAATCATGTTCTTATTGTTTCAAACATAAATTATGTACCCGTAGATTTTATCGTTCTTATAGATTGCAATCTTTCATGTCCTATTATTCTTGGTAGACCTTTCCTTAGAACGATTGGTGTAATTATTGATATGAAGGAAGGAAATATTAGATTCCAATTTCCATTAAGGAAAGGCATGGAACACTTTCCTAGAAATAAAATCAAATTACCTTATGAATCTATTATGAGAGCCACTTATGAATTGAATACCAAAGATGGTAATACTAAGATCTATTCTCGCTTTTATGCCTAGCTAGGGGAGTTAAACGATAGCGCTTGTTGGGAGGCAACCCAATTTTATTTTTGTTCCTTACTTTTTGCTCCTGTTTAGTATTAAATAATTCATCTAGCTTCTTTTTAAATGTGGTTTTATGTTTTAATTAGTGTTTGTGCCAAGTAGAACCTATAGGATCATCTTGGGTGATAGTTAATTTGATCTTGCTGAAAAACAGAAACTTTTGCGCACACGATAATAATTTTAATAAATCACAGAGACATGATTTTTAGTTGATTCTTTTTGAAGTATATTAATAGACAAAGTTAATAATACTTCCTATTTTTGTAGTGTTTGTAAGGTTCCAGAAATACTCGGAAGTTACAGATTACTACAGACTGTTCTATTTTTGACAGATTCTGTTTTTCGTGTGTTGTTTGCTTATTTTGATGAATCTATGGCTAGTATCGGGGGGTATGAACCATAGAGAAGTTGGAATACAGTAGGTTTAACACCATTATAAATAAATAATGAGTTCATTACAGTACCTTAAAGTGGTGGTTTGCTTTCTTGCACTAATGGAGCTTATGAGATTTCCTGTTGAGTTTGTGTTGTGAAGTTTTCAAGTTTTGGGTAAAGATTTGATGGATTATGGAATAAGGAGTGGCAAGAGCCTAAGCTTGGGGATGCCCAAGGCACCCCAAGGTAAATTCAAGGACAACCAAAATCCTAAGCTTGGGGATGCCCCAGAAGGCATCCCCTCTTTCGTCTTCGTCAATCGATAACTTTACTTGGAGCTATATTTTTATTCACCACATGATATGTGTTTTGCTTGGAGCGTCTTGTATGATATGAGTCTTTGATTTTTCGCTTACCACAATCATCCTTGCTGTACACACCTTTTGGGAGAGACACACATGAATCGGAATTTATTAGAATACTCTATGTGCTTCACTTATATCTTTTGAGCTAGACAATTTTGCTCTAGTGCTTCACTTATATCTTTTTAGAGCACGACGGTGGTTTTATTTTATAGAAATTATTGATCTCTCATGCTTCACTTATATTATTTTGGGAGTATTTTATAACAGCATGGTATTTGCTTTGGTTATAAAATTGGTCCTAATATGATGGGCATCCAAGTTGGGTATAATAAAAACTATCATATAGAGTGCATTGAACACTATGATCAACTTAATACTTGATAATTGTTTTGAGATATAAAGGTGGTAATGTTAGAGTCATGCTAGTTGGGTAATTATGAAATTGAGAAATACTTGTGTTAAAGTTGGCAAGTCCTGTAGCATGCACGTATGGTAAAAGTTGTGTGACAAATCTGTAGCATGGGGTGTTCTTTTGATTGCCTTCCTTATGAGTGGAGGTCGGGATCGCGCGATGGTTAACTCCTACCAACCCTTCCCCTAGGAGCATGCATAGTAGTACTTTGCTTCGACGGCTAATAAACTTTTGCAATAAGTATATGAGTTCTTTATGACTAATGTGAGTCCATGGATTATACGCACTCTTACCCTTCCATCATTGCTAGCCTCTACGGTACCGTGCATTGCCCTTTCTCACCTTGAGAGTTGGTGCAAACTTCGCTGGTGCATCCAAACCCCGTGATACGATACGCTCTATCACATATAAACCTCCTTATGTCTTCCTCAAAACAGCCACCATACCTACCTATTATGGCATTTCCATAGCCATTCCGAGATATATTGCCATGCAATTTTCCACCGTTCCGTTTATTATGACACGCTCCATCATTGTCATATTGCTTTTGCATGATCATGTAGTTGACATCGTATTTGTGGCAAAGCCACCTTCATAATTCTTTCATACATGTCACTCTTGATTCATTGCATATCCCGGTATACCGCCGGAGGCATTCACATAGAGTCATATTTTGTTCTAAGTATTGAGTTGTAATTCTTGAGTTGTAAATCAATAAAAGTGTGATGATCTTCATTATTAGAGCATTGTTCCAAGTGAGGAAAGGATGATGGAGACTATGATTCCCCCACAAGTAGGGGTGAGACTCCGGACTTTATGAAAAATAAAAGAGGCCAAAGAAGCCCAAATAAAAAAATTAAAAAGAGGCCAAAGAAGCCCACAAAAATAAAAAAATGAGAGAGAAAGAGAGAAGGGACAATGTTACTATCCTTTTTCCACACTTGCTTCAAAGTAGCACCATGATCTTCATGATAGAGAGTCTCCTATGTTGTCACTTTCATATACTAGTGGGAATTTTTAATTATAGAACTTGGCTTGTATATTCCAATGATGGGCTTCCTCAAAATTCCCTAGGTCTTCGTGAGCAAGCAAGTTGGATGCACACCCACTTAGTTTCTTTTGTTGACCTTTCATACATTTATAGCTCTAGTGCATCCGTTGCATGCCAATCCCTACTCCTCATGTTGACATCAATTGATGGGCATCTCCCTAGCCCGTTGATTAGCCGCGTCAATGTGAGACTTTCTCCTTTTTGTCTTCTCCACACAACCTCCATCATCATATTCTATTACACCCATAGTGCTATATCCATGGCTCACGCTCATGTATTGCATGAGACTTAAAAAAGTTGAAGCGCGTTAAAAAGTATGAACCAATTGCTTGGCTGAAACCGGGGTTGTGCATGATGGGAGTATTTTGTGTGACAAAAATGAAACATGGCCTAACTATATGATTTTGTCGGGATAAGCTTTCTTTGGCTTTGTTATTTTGATAATACATGATTACTTGTTAGTATGCTTGAAGTATTACTATTTTTATGTCAATATGAACTTTTATCTTGAATCATTTGGATCTGAACATTCATACCACAATAAAGAAAATTACATTGAGAAATATGCTAGGTAGCATTCCACATCAAAAATTCTGTTTTTACCATTTACCTACTCGAGGACGAGCAGGAATTAAGCTTGGGGATGCTTGATACATCTCCAACGTATCTATAATTTTTTATTGTTCCATGCTATTATATTACCTGTTTTGGATGTTTATGGGCTTTACTAAGCACTTTTATATTATTTTTGGGACTAACCTATTAATCGGAGGACCAGCCCAAATTGCTGTTTTTTTGCCTATTCAGTGTTTCGCAGAAAAGGAATATCAAACAGAGTCCAAACGGAATGAAACCTTTGGGAGAGTTATTTTTGGAACAAACGCAATCCAGGAGACTTGGAGTGGACGTTAAGAAGTAAATGAGGTGGCCACAAGGCAGGAGGGCACGCCCCCACCCTCGTGGGCCCCTTGTGGCTCCCCTGACCGACTTCCTTCGCCTATATATACTCTTATACCGTGAAAACATCCAGCAGCACCACGAAACCCGATTTCTACCGCCGCAACCTTCTGTACCCATGAGATCCCATCTTGGAGCCTTTTCCAGCGCTCCGCCGGAGGGGGAATCGACCATGGAGGGCTTCTACATCAACGCCATAGCCTCTCCGATGAAGTGTGAGTAGTTTACCACAGACCTTCGGATCCATAGTTATTAGCTAGATGGCTTCTTCTCTCTCTTTGAATCTCAATACAGTGTTCTCCTCGATCTTCTTGGATATCTATTCGATGTAACTCTTTTTGCGGTGTGTTTGTCGAGATCCGATGAATTGTGGGTTTATGATCAAGTTTATCTATGAGAAATATTTGAATCTCCTCTGAATTCTTTTATGTATGATTGGTTATCTTTGCAAGTCTCTTCAAATTATCAGTTTGGTTTGGCCTACTAGATTGATCTTTCTGGCAATGGGAGAAGTGCTTAGCTTTGGGTTCAATCTTGCGGTGTCCTTCCCCAGTGATAGTAGGGGCAGTAAGGCATGTATTGTATTGTTGCCATCGACGATAAAAAGATGGGGTTTATATCATATTGCTTGATTTTATCCCTCTACATCATGTCATCTTGTCTAATGTGTTACTCTGTTCTTATGAACTTAATACTCTAGATGCATACTGGGTAGCGGTTGATGTGTGGAGTAATATTAGTAGATGAAGAATCGTTTCGATCTACTTGTCACGGAAGTGATGCGTATATACATGATCATGCCTAGATATTCTTATAATTATGCACTTTTCTATCAATTGCTCGACAGTAATTTGTTCACCCATCGTAATACTTATGATATCTTGAGAGAAGCCACTAGTGAAACCTATGGCCCCCGGGTCTATTTTCCATCATATAAGTTTCTGATCTACTTTATTTTGCAATCTTTACTTTTCAATCTATATCATAAAAATACCAAAAATATTTATCTTATTATTATCTCTATCAGATCTCACTTTTGCAAGTGGCCGTGAAGGGATTGACAACCACTTTATCGCGTTGGTTGCAAGGTTCTGGATTGTTTGTGTAGGTACAAGGGACTTGCGTGTAGCCTCCTACTAGATTGATACCTCGGTTCTCAAAAACTGAGGGAAATACTTATGCTACTTTGCTGCATCACCCTTTCCTCTTCAAGGGAAAACCAATGCAGTGCTCAAGAGGTAGCAACCTCTCTGGTGGTGTCGTGTAATGCTCCGTGCGCCCTCTTCCCCTCCTCGTCTGAGGGTATTACCATGAGGGTCCTCCCTATGCGCGCGGTGGGACATGGCTGTCGTGCATCACGATTTATCAGGTGCCTCCCTCACCTCCGCCCGGGTTCAGTTCTGGGTCAGTTGTGATGAGGGGAGTGTCGCGGCGCAACAATAGCAACCGCATCACAAGGCGCTGCGAGAGACACCGGTGTGAGACTAGAGGTCGTCCGCTTCCACGAGTTCCACCAGTTCCCAAACCCGGGGCCCTAAGTGAAGGTTTTACTCCAAGGGCACAAGGGGCATAGGAGGAAAGAGCGCATGAACTACAACGTTGATGCTAGGCCCAGCTCATCGAAGACCAGGCGATGGTGTACTGATCACCAATCTCACTCTGGCTCCTGATGCCTTGCTAGTTGAAAGCACAAGTGCTCCCTGGGTGATTTTGGTAACTAATGCCAACATATCTCTTGTTGGACTAATGCTTTTATCTAGTATATTTCATATGAGTTCAACAGTGGAGTGGCATGGACAAGAGGATTTGGAACCCCTTCAAGATGCTAAGGACAGAAGATTGGCAAAAGCTTAGAAGCTCAAGACTCTTCATTTTCATTTTAGAGATCCAAGATCACATTGAGTCCATAGGAAAGCCAATACTATTAAAAGGGGATGAGGTGTTGCTTAATGGCTTGCTTGCTCAAAGTGCTTAGTGATATGCTCCAAAGCCCTCAACTAGTTTCTCATTTCCACATATGTCCCAAACCTAAAGTCAAACTCGGCCCCACCGATTTGATCTATCCGACGCCACCGAGTTCATTTGGCATAGCCACTACTAGAAACCCTAATCAGTTCAATCTCACTAATGGGATCTCGGTCTCACCGAGATGGGCTTGGAAACTCCCTATTGCCTGTTGCAATTATTTCATTCTCACTGAGATATGCAACCGGTCCCACCGAGTTTGCTTGACGAACTCTCTGTTTTGCTTATTACCAAAGTCGGTCTCACCGAGTTTGCGTAACCCTAGCACATCGGTCCCACCCAGTTGATCATATCGGTCCCACCGAAAAGCCTAACGTTCACGTTCTGAACTAAATCGGTCTGACTGAGTTTCATGATTCGGTCCCACCGAGTTTGGTGAATTGTGTGCAACGGTTAGATTTTGCATGGAGGCTATATATACCCCTCCACCCACTCTTCATTCATGGAGAGCCATCAGAACATGCCTACACTTCCAGCATTCATTTTCTGAGAGAGAACCACCTACTCATGTGTTGAGACCAAGATATTCCAATCCAACCAGAAGAATCTTGATCTCTAGCCTTCTGAAAGTGCAACTATCCCTGGGTGGTTTTGGTAATGATTAACAACATATAGCTCATTGAACTAATGCCATTACAAGATACATATTTCAGGAAAGTTCAATGATTGGCATGGCATGGATAAGGAATGTGGACCCCTCAAAATGCTAAGGACAAAAGATTGGCTCAAGATTCAAAGTCCAAGACTCCACATTTTCTATTTTAGTGATCCGAGATCACATTGAGTCTATAGGAAAGCCAATACTATTAAAAGGGGATGAGGTGTTGCTTAATGGCTTGCTTGCTCAAAATGCTTAGTGATATGCTCCAAAATCCCTCAACCAGTTTCTCATATCTACATATGTCCCAAACCAAAAGTCAAACTCGACCCCACCGATTTGATCCATCCGGCGCCACCGAGTTCATTTGACATAGCCGCTGCCAGAAACCCTAGTCTTTTCGGTCTCACCGATAGGGATCTCGGTCTCACCGAGATGGGATTGCAAACTCTCTGTTTCCCTTCATAACGTTTCGGTCTAACCGAGATGAGCGATCGGTCCCACCGAGTATGCAATGCAAACTCTCTGCTTCCTTTTTGTAACGCTTCACTCCCACCGAGATGAGCGAATCGGTCCCACTGAGTTTGCCTGACCAACTCTCTGGTTAGCTTATTACCAAAGTCGGTCCAACTGAGTTTGAGTAATCGGTCCAACCGAGATTACGTTATGCCCTAATCCTAATGATATCGGTCTCACCGAGATGACATGTCGGTCCCACCAAAATTGCCTAACGGTCACATATGCACTGAATCGGTCCGACCTAGTTTTCTGATTCGGTCCCACCGAGTTTGGTATAATGTGTGTAACGGTTAGATTTTGTGTGGAGGCTATATATACCCCTCCACCCTCTCCTCATTAGTGAGGGAAGCCATCAGAACGTGCCTACACTTCCACTACTCATTTTCTGAGAGAGAGCCACCTACTCATGTGTTGAGACCAAGACATTCCATTCCAACCATATGAATCTTGATCTCTAGACTTCCCCAAGTTGCTTTCCACTGAAATAATCTTTCCACCAAATCCAATCTTATGAAAGTGAGCTGAGTGTTGGGGAGACTATCATTTGAAGCACAAGAGCAAGTTGTTCAGCATCAATACACCATCTATTACCTTTTGGAGAGTGGTGTCTCCTAGATTGGTTAGGTGTCACTTGGGAGCCTCCGACAAGATTGTGGAGTGAACCAAGGAGTTTGTAAGGGCAAGGAGATCGCCTACTTCGTGAAGATCTACCCTAGTGAGGCAAGTCCTTCATGGGCGATGGCCATGGTGGGATAGACAAGGTTGCTTCTTCGTGGAACCTTCGTGGGTGGAGCCCTCCATGGACTCGCACAGACATTGCCCTTCGTGGGTTGAAGTCTCCATCAACATGGATGTATGATGGCACCACCAATCGGAACCACGACAAAAACATCTGTGTCTCCTATTGCATTTGCACTCTCCAAACCCTTCCCTTTACATTCTTGCAAGTTGCATGCTTTACTTTCCGCTTCTCATATACTCTTTGCATGTTTGCTTGAATTGTGTTAAGATTGCTTGACTTGTGCTAAGTTGTTAAAATCTGCCAAGAACTAAAATTGGGGAAAGGTTAAGTTTTTATTTGGTCAAGTAGTCTAATCACCCCCCCCCCCTCTAGACATACTTTCGATCCTACAACTGGTATTAGAGCTTTGGTATCCATTTGCCTTGATTTCTATAGCATTTGGTGATCATAGCCTTGGTTTCCCAACCTAGGAGAGTATGGCGTCTAGCGAGGGAAATTACCACCGTAGAGGTCCTTACTTTGATGGTACTAATATTGCTAGTTGGAAGCATAAGATGAAAATGCATATTCTTGAACATAACCCCGCCATTTGGTCTATTGTGGGTATTGGCTTGCAAGGTGAATTCTTCAGTGGGAGAGAACCGAACCGTGAAGCTACCGCGGAAAAGTTGAAGATGCTGCAATACAACGCTCAAGCTTGTGATATCCTCTTCAACGGATTATGCCCCAAAGAATTCAACAAAATCAGCCACCTTGAGAATGCAAAGGAAATTTGGGATATTTTGATTGACATGCATGAAGGTACCGAATCCATCAAGGAATCCAAATTGGATGTGCTTCAAAGTTAACTTGACGAGTTCAAAATTAAGGATGGTGAAGGTGTTGCTGAAATGTACTCTAGGCTTGCTCTCATCACAAATGAGATTGCCGGCTTAGGAAGTGAAGAGATGACCGACAAATTCATCATCAAGAAGATCCTAAGAGCCTAGGATGGAAAATATGATACCGTGTGCACATTGATCCAAATGATGCCCAATTGCAAAGATCCCAAGCCAACGGAAGTCATTGGAAGAATTATTGCTCATGAGATGTCACTCAAGGATAAGAAGGAGCTTCACAACAAGTCAAGTGGTGCTTACAAAGCCTCATGTGATGCTCCTACATCATCAAGTGAGAAACAAACCTTCAATGAGGAATTGAGCTTAATGGTGAAAAACTTCAACAAGTTCTACAATAGTAGAAGCAAGGAAAGGAGTTCCAAGTCAAGGTCCTACAATGACAAAAGATCTTCGAGTCGTGAACGTAATTTCTACAATTGTGGAAGACACGGACACTATTCCAATGAGTGTATGGCTCCTTACAAAAGGAGAGAAGATTCACCCAAAAGAGAAAGTAGAAGAGAAGAATCAGCACCAAGAGAGAGGAAGAGTAGAGATGATCGTTATGAATGAAGAACATCCCGGAGAAGCAAGGCTTTGGAAAGGAGGGACAAATCATCAAAGAGCTACACAAAACGAAGACATCAAGATCGTGTTGGTGAATGGGTATCCGGCTCCGACTCCGACAATCACTCCGAGAGAAGCTATCACTCCGACTCCGAATATACTCAAGATGAAGGTGTTGCCGGTCTAGCACTCGTGTCGACCAACTCCTACGACATATTTGACTCACCAAATGAAGGAATTGGAAGATGCTTCATGGCTAAAGGCCCAAAGGTATCACACCCCCAGTATGTTGATTTCAATAGTGATGAAGATGACTTGTTAGGTGATGATGATTTACTTGTTGACAACTCTAGTGATGAATACTATGATGAAACGTCAATTAATCATGCTAATCAAGATATAATGAACGACAATGACAAGGAGAAGATTGAGCGCCTAACTAAAGAACTAAACACTCTTAAGTCAGCTCATGAAACTATCTTGGAAGATCATTGAGAACTTTTAAAGACTCATGAGAAGTTATGCTTTGAAAAGCTCAACCTTGAGCAAGAGCATGAGTTTTTAAAGGCAATCAATGATGATCTTCACAAGAAAAGTTCTTCTTACATTGACAAGTGTTTACTCTTATCTAAATACATGCCACAAGTCAAGTCTAGTAACAAGAGCAAGAAAGATTCTTCTTCTAGTAGTAACAATAATCATGCTAAATCCAATGTTATTGCTTCTAGTAGTTCTCTTGATTCCACTAATGATTCTCTTAGCCAAGTTACACTTGAGCAAGAAAATAGCTTATTGAAGGGAATTATAGAGAAGGGTGTCTACAAGAGCCTTGCCGGGAGTAAGCAATTTGAACAAATTGTACGCAAGCAAGGAAGCCACCAGAAGAATCAAGGTGTTGGTTTTGAACGAAAGTTCAATGCCAATGGAGTTGAGTGGGAAGAAGATCAATACCCCAAGACGAAGTTTGTTCCCCAACAAGAGAAGTATGATCCTACTTCCTTCCAAGGGACACAAGCTCAAGATGATCTTCCACCACAAGACCACAAGCAAAAAGGCAAGGACAAGCTTCAAGAGGAGATTGATGCATTTGAAGAAGCTCTCAAGGCCTTGGTCAAGTGGGTTCCCAAGTCCACATCAAGCTCTACTTCATCAAGTTCCACTACTACCCCAAGGATTCCCATCAAGATGATGTGGATCCCAAAGAAGAAGAACTAGAGAGTTCTTGAGGGTGACTCCACCAATATACTTCACTGATATCATTTTGGCAAGGACAAGTGCAATCAACTTCCACATCTTGCACTAGTTCAAAGAGTCACAGACCCTCTTGTTGGTAAGACAAGGGACAAGGTAACCCAATGCTTTCATGGACATCATCTTGTGTGTGCATCACTCTATGTCTATGGATATTCTTGCTTGTTCCTTGTGGGACTAACCCATGTAGGTATTGAAAGTGCAATTCACTCCAATGGATTGCTCCAAATGATCAACAGCATTGAGCATCCACATCTTCAACATCTACATGAAGTCATCATCGACAAAACCCAAGGTTAGTTCATCCCTCTTAGGGGGGATCTCACATCTAGGGGAGCTTTACTTTAAAGAATTGAGCTAAAGCAACTCTAATGGTGTGAACACAACAATGCTTTATGTAAAAGTGGCAACCCCACTTGTGCTTAAACGATGAGTATGACCTATGATCAAATGTTCTCATTTGACTCCTAAGTCAATATACTCATATATAGATGACCTAGTCATCGCCAATTGTTTGATAGATGCTAGAATTGGTTGTGCATGCTTTGCCACATATTTAATTTGCCATTTTATTGTGTGAGCATGTTGGTTGCATATTTTACTCATTGAAGGACATCCACTTGTTGTTTTGATTGTTTGGGTCTCTTTTTCTTTTGCCAAGTGGATGGACAAGAATGCCTAAGAACCTTCTCTGCTATCTATGATTTTCTCATCTCAAACTCTATTCATGCTACATCACAAAGTTTGATCAAGTTAGATTCAAACCACTCTGTGTGAGGAGCACTCGGAGTCCCCGATTCGTCATAGACTTAAACTTCCAAAACCTATTTGTGCATTTCGGTCTGACCGAGAAATCCATTTTGGTCAAACCGAGTTCACTAAGTTGTTCTAGGTTTCCATCTCGGTGCAACCGATTTGAACACTTCGGTCACACCGAGTTGCAGCAACCGCTTGCAATTCTGCAATCTCGGTGCCACCGAGTTGTTCCACTCGGTCACACCGACAGGGTCGGGATATGAATACCCACAGGTGAGACTTTGGAAATTTCTTCAAATCTTCTCAGCCCGCGGGTGTCCTGCTCTGCCTCCTCGGGTCTCCCCATCGTCTCCTCGCCACCAATGACCTCCTGCCATTGGACTCTGCCGCCGTCAACGGATTCTGCTCCATCGTCGCCACCGTAGCCAACACTCGCCGCTCTAGGGTATGTGTTCGACCCCATGTGCTATCTTTTTCACTCTGATTCCTAGGACAAGGACAATGATGTACTTATTGCCACGAATGAGATTAATCTATCCAGCCAAATCTTCCTTAGGTCTAGATTGATTTGAAAATTTTAGGGTTAGCACTCCGTAGAACTCATCTCGGACCAACCGAAATGTAGAAACCGGTCTCACCGATTCAGCTTAGGCCATTGCACTTGCGCTTTTCGGTCTGTCCGAAACGTGCAAATCGGTGTGACCGAGTTCAGGATTCTGTGAAACCCTAGCAATCTCGGTGCCACCAAACTGTGACTCGGCCCAACCGAGTTCACTAGTTTAGGTTCCAAGTGTTGCTTCAGTATCACCGAGTTTGTCAATTCGGTAGCTCTGAGATCACTTCTGTAGAGAACTAAAACTAATCTTTTTGACTCAATTTGTTTTGCAAAACCTCTATACTTTGTGATGCTCATCTACTCTACCTCATCTACAACCTATTCATTGGGTCTGCTGATAGTTGCGTGCAAGATGTCTGACCAGAGTGACAGCCAGAATAGGTCTGAACAGCTAGGACAGATGAGTGAGGGCACTAGTCCCTCCAGTAGCTATGATGAGGGCAACAGGAGCACACCTAGTAACCTGCCCAAGGCAGCTACTAGAACAAGGAAGAAGAGAACTTCTGATTCAGAGGATGAAGATTATGTTGCAGCTGAGGATGAGGCCATTTCCAAGAGGAAAGTGGTGAAGAAAGAATTTGGCACTACTGCATCAACTAAGCCAGGCCTGAACAAGAAGGCACCTGCCAAGAGAGTTCCTATGTCAAAGGCCAGAGCCTCCACTCATGAAACTTCCAAGTCAACTGGAGGAGAGGCTGCTGGTGAAGAAAAGAAGAAGAAGGAAAGAAAGAGAGGAAGATGGTGCAAGAAGGTGGATCCCATGGCAGAATTTGAAAGGCACTCATCTGATGAATAAGATGAAGAGGAAGAGGATGCTGCTCCGGCACCTAAGGCACAGAAGCTCGTGGGAGATGCTATAAAATCAGGGGCTGCTGCTAAGTCCAAAACTACCCCGAAAGCGGCTGCTACTGTTCCCAAGACTGCACCCAAGAGGAGTACTAGGAACATACCTACTGAGGAGAAGAACGAGGCCCCAGTGCCTAAAGCTGCAGAAGAGGAAGCTGAAGCCCAAGTGCTAAGGAAGCTAAAGCCCAAGATCCCAGATCATAATGATGCACATCCTGTTGCAGAGGATATGAGGTTCAGGAAGGATGCATGACTGAGACAGTGGAGAAAGGCTGACCCATATGCTGTCAGGAGGAGAACTGTTGTGGATTACAGGTTCCACACAAAGGAACAACAAGATTTCTATGAGACAATCCTGCTTGACAAGAAGCCCATAGTGTGTGACATGAGATGGGTGGACTGAACCTACATAAGAGAGAATGAAGAGCACTTCCCAGGTGTCTATGACAGCTTCAAGGCATGTGAGGTTGAAAAGTTTGTTGGCCAAAAGCTCACTAAGTGGAATGATGAGCTGATCATGTAATTCTATTCAACTGCTCATTTCTATCCAGATGGCAAAATTGTGTGGATGTCAGAGGGTACAAGGAACCAATCTACAGTTGATGAGTGGGCTAGATTGATCAATGCGCCAGAAGCCCATGAAGATGACTTGGATGTCTATGCCAATAAGAAGGATCACAACTCAATGGCTAGCATGTAGAAGGAGATTCCTGATGCAGACCTAGAGACACACAAGTTTGGCTCTGTGAAACACTTGCTGTCAGGGCTGCCAACAATCAATACTATTCTGAGGCACACTCTATTTCCAAAGTCAGGAGATCACAGAATGATCAAAGGACACTCCATCAACTTGCTGCATATATTTGATGTCCCTCAAAATTTCAAAGTGATGAGTCTGATTGTGGAAACAATCCAGAGGATAGCTGCAGATTAGAAGAGATCTTGTGGGTATGCTCCACAAATTCAGGTGCTCGTCAACTCCAAGATGGGCACAGGAACATATTTGTTGGACAAGGAGCATTTACCACTCAAGCCAGACTTTTAGGACAACATTGTTGTCATGAATGAAGAAGATCCATCATCAGTGCAAGCACATGAGAAGAGAGAGAAGGCAAGGGCAGAGAAAGCTGCAAAGATGCCAACAGCTGAAGAGGCATCTCAAGTATTCTTGAAGAGCAAGCAAGATCAGCTTGGATATCTGATTTCCTCCACCTTGAGGATTGGGAAGGGCTTGGGCACCCTGACTCAAAACTAGGAGAGCTTGGAGAGGATAATTGAGCAGAAATTCTATGATCTTGATGTCAAGGTAACTGAGATTCAGTCAGTAGTTGAGCAACTTCAAGAGAAAGTGGAGGAGAAGAAGGGCAAGTCTACTACATATGCTTTCACTAGAGTGCCCAGGAGTCAGAGGTCTGCTGCAGTGCCTATCCCAGACACAAGAGCTACCACATCTGCATCAACAGCCACAGCTTCAGTGCCACCAGCTCCAACCACATCTACAGATGCTTTAGTCCTTGGAGTCATCTCTACACCACCTCATGAAGACCGAGCCTGAGAGACGCATAGCACTATGCATATTTTTAACTTTTTGGTATTTGTTGCCAAAGGGGGAGAAATATGTATAGATCATAGTCTTCAAGAGAGAGTGTGTTGATTTTGTCTCTCTTTGCATCTTATTTGCTTGAACTTTATTGTGTGTTTGCTTCATACATTATGTCTTTTGTGAGATACTTGGATGATCATGTGTTTGATCATATGCTACCTTAATGTGTGCTTGAATGATATTATCCTTCATATCCATTTATGATCATTCACTTTTCTTGGTGATGAGTGCATGTGTTCAATCATTATCATTTTGAGAGCTCCACCAAGATGTATGTGACATGGAAGAGTGACCCATGATCCTAACACATTGTGCATTTGCAGTCCAAAGCAAATGTTAAATAGTGCACAAATTTAGGGGGAGCTCTTGTTTGTCACATACTTCTCAAAGTGATGATGTATTTCAATCTTATTATCATTTGTCGAAGCTTTGATCTATATGTTGTCATCAATTACCAAAAAGGGGAGATTGAAAGTGCAACTATCCCAGGGTGGTTTTGGTAATGATTAACAACATATAGCTCATTCAACTAATGCCATTACAAGATAAATATTTCAGGAAAGTTCAATGATTGGCATGGCATGGATAAGGAATGTGGACCCCTCAAAATGCTAAGGACAAAAGATTGGCTCAAACTTCAAAGTCCAAGACTCTACATTTTCTATTTTAGTTATCCAAGATCACATTGAGTCTATAGGAAATCCAATACTATTAAAAGGGGATGAGGTGTTGCTTAATGGCTTGCTTGCTCAAAATGCTTAGTGATATGCTCCAAAAGCCCTCAATGACTTTCTCATATCCACATATGTCCCAAACCAAAAGTCAAACTTGGCCCCACCGATTTGATCCATCCGGCGCCACCGAGTTCATTTGACATAGCCGCTGCCAGAAACCCTAGTCTTTTCGGTCTCACCGATAGAGATCTCGGTCTCACCGAGATGGGATTGCAAACTCTCTATTTCCCTTCGTAACGTTTCGGTCTAACTGAGATGAGCGATCGGTCCCACCGAGTCTGCAATGCAAACTCTCTGTTTCCTTTTCGTAACGCTTCGGTCCCACCGAGATGAGCGAATCGGTCCCACCGAGTTTTCCTTACCAACTCTCTGGTTAGCTTATTACCAAAGTCGGTCCAACCGAGTTTGAGTAATCGGTCATACCGAGATTACGTTATGCCCTAACCATAATGATATCGGTCTCACCGAGATGACATGTCAGTCCCATCGAAATTGCCTAACGGTCACATATGCACTGAATCGGTCCGACCGAGTTTTCTGATTCGGTCCGACCGAGTTTTCTGATTCGGTCCCACCGAGTTTGGTATAATGTGTGTAACGGTTAGATTTTGTCTGGAGGCTATATATACCCCTCCACCCTCTCCTCATTCGTGAGGGAAGCCATCAGAACGTGCCTACACTTCCACTACTCATTTTCTGAGAGAGAGCCACCTACTCATGTGTTGAGACCAAGACATTCCATTCCAACCATATGAATCTTGATCTCTAGCCTTCCCCAAGTTGCTTTCCACTCAAATAATCTTTCCACCAAATCCAATCCTATGAAAGTGAGCTGAGTGTTGCGGAGACTATCATTTGAAGCACATGAGCAAGGAGTTCATCATCAACACATCATCTATTACCTTTTGGAGAGTGGTGTCTCCTAGATTGGTTAGGTGTCACTTGGGAGCCTCCGACAAGATTGTGGAGTGAACCAAGGAGTTTGTCAGGGCAAGGAGATGGCCTACTTCGTGAAGATCTACACTAGTGAGGCAAGTCCTTCGTGGGCGATGGCCATGGTGGGATAGACAAGGTTGCTTCTTCATGGACCCTTCGTGGGTGGAGCCCTCCGTGGACTCGCGCAGCCATTACCCTTTGTGCACTACAACAGGAACCCCCCTTCAGCAATGCATCAATGTGTTGCCTTTTGTCAATATAGGCGTTGCTAAGGTCTACACCAACATATTTATATGTGTTGCCGTTGGTGGCATTGGAAGAGTCTACAACAACGTATACACATGCGTTGGTAACTGGTGCGTATAAGTGTTGTAAGATAGCAACATATAAACTAAAGCCTAACAACACAACATATGCATTGGTGATTACCCTGCATAGATGGATTAGTTGCTACATAGTCCCTCCGTTCCTAAATATATGATGTTTTGGTAGTTCAATTTGAACTACCAAAACATCATATATTTTAGGAACGGAGGGAGTAGAATATTAGGCAATGCTGCTAGTATACAGGAAGAAAGACCTCATATATTAAATCAACAATGTTGTTTTACAAAGAACACATTGTTGCTTTACAAAGAACGCTATCAGCTTGTACACATGTGTTTTACAAAAACATGTGCACTCTATACAGAAACAGGTCGAAGCTTCCTTGAAGGAAACAAAAATAACTAAGCTCATCACATGAGCATCTAGACTGACATGTTCAGCTTTCATTAACTAAAACCAAAATCATCAGTTTCTCCTGGCATCCATAACTCCATATCCTGAAGATAGTTCATGCCAATTGCAGCTATAGTAAACTGCATATGCTTCATCTCTCTGCTAGCAATGCATGAAATACGAATAGTTAATATAGTACTTTGGGTAATAGTAAGTTCTCGATGAATTTAGGTGCAAGTACCAGCCAAGAATTTCTTTCTTATTTCGAGGTTATCCCTTTGGAGTTATGTAAAAATTTAGATTCACACAATATAAGAAAAGGAAAAACATGCAAGTAATAAAAAATAATTGAGGCAATATTCCTGTAAATTTGGTAAAGTGAATGCCCAGCCACATATTCAATTAATAATGTTGACTGCAATGGGTGAACAGATTGTGCTAAATGCGGAAGAGGTGATAAAGCTAACCACAACTTATGCTTGTAAATACTGGGTCATGTTCAATTATACAATCAGAAATTGTAGGAAACAAAATACAAATTATAAAAGGCTCAATGTTACTTTGGAGCTTACCTTTTTATTGGTTTGCACTTCCGAAGTCAGAGCATAGCCATAGGCACAGAGTAGTTGTTACAGTTAATTATCCTACAATCATATGCATCAATAATCAAGATTCTTGAGAAAGAGAAAGAGAAAGATTCTTGAGAAAGAGAAAAAAAATTACTATTGCACAACATTAAAAACACATACACAAATTACAATAGAAATTACCTCTAGTGATATTATTTTTCTAACCAAGAAATCACATCTGAAATAATCTAGAAAGAGTTGGCACCAAACTAATCAATCTTTTCTAAAATGATATCAAATACATGGGGTAAACGTTCTGGGGGAGAGAGATCAATCTAAATGAACAATTAACATGACATATAAAGATGAATCCATATACACACGCCGCCTGCACAAACAAAAAGAGAGAAGGGATCAATGAACACCACACCTACATGACGTCATTGACGTACTGCCATCATCTCTGGTCATATTTACCTTCCCAGCTTGCAGCACTCATCAAATGCGCAATCTGATTACCTGAGGTAGATTTATATCTTTAATATTATGTGTAAACCTGCAAGACTATAGTTCACTAAGTAATAACTTAAAATTCACATACTGGTGAGAATAAAAGAAGTCTCGTGAAGCATTTTTTGTTGTGATGCATCCTTCTGATCTAAAAAAGATTGCAGTTCATCATAATATGCGAATAAATACAAACATATGAGAATTTAGAAGTACCTAAAGTTAAACAAAACCATCAAATCGATCAAATTTACATACACACTTACGCATGCTAGCAAGTGTGAGATGTCTAGACTATGATTCATATACCTTTTTAATATGCAGGTCTGTATAATCATGCTTAATATTACTGAATAAGAAGTAGTTATGCACTTGGAATATTACTGCCTTCTTGACGACAGAAGCTTTAGTAACATGAGTGAATAAATAATGCGTGATCACCCTTGTTTCCATGGAAAACTAGATTCTCTACTGATAAGCCTCAGAGGATGCAAGCATTGATATAAACAAGATTGGTGGACAATAGTCATCCGAGGCAAAATACTTGCTTTGTTCTGCAGTGTAATCTAGCACTCTAGAGTATGATATACATCTAGAGAAATAAGTACATATGGATATACAAATACGACTATGGTTTGAACTACTAAAGCAGAAGATCACCAGCAGAAACCTGCATAGCAAAATTAGAGGATCAGGTTTCCTTCAACAACAAAAAGAAGAGAACACTAGCCATAATTTAACTAAAGTAAATGGTCCACCCATAGCACGAGTGGAAGGTTAGAGAAGATAGGGAACCAAATTCCAATGGAATTATAGAAGCCACCCTATTGTTAAATCGGGGGGAACATATTAGTGGAAATAATAGGATTGTCACGTTCTTCATGGAGATAATCCAGGTGAGCGATGAGGTAGGCAGTAGGCGACCATGGCAACCTCCCTGGGAGAGAGCGGCCGTAGTTATTGGTATATCCAGCCATCATCTACGACGCCACGACGACAAACCCTTGGTATCCATGCCACATAAAGCACCAGAGAGGATAATAAAATAGGGGAGAAGTGTTTCACTAAACTACCGGCGCCAGAGACGAGGTAGATGTGGTGGAACAGCGCCATCCAGCCTGTGGCAGTGATCGCACGTCCGAAGATGCGGGGGTAGTGAGCCGACCAACCGGAGGGGCAGCAGCTGCGACCACGACCCGTGGTGACTAGGTTGATGCAGGGGCACGAGCAGGGTGTTAAGGACGTCGCGGTGGTGGAGGATCGGCGGGAGCACTAAGGGGAGCAGGGCCGGCGAGCTATGCCGCGGGAGAGCGCCGGAGCTCGCCCAAATCATAGGAGGCGACGGTAGCGGTGCACGCGGCATCGTGGTTATGGAGCCCTGGTAGGAGAGGAATCGGGGGAGGGGGGAAGAGATGGATAAGGAAAATTGTTTTTTTAACAATGTTTGGACGGAGGAGGTAAATATGGAGGTGGGCACGTGGAAGTTAGCTGCTATTTTGAAGGGAACGAGGTGATCAGTGCTAAATGGGGAGGTGGGAGGTTTAACTAAACAACGCATAGTTTGTTATCATTGGTAGATATGCGTTGCTATATGGGGGTTCTTGTTGTAGTGGTGGGTTGAAGTCTCCATCAATGTGGATGTACGATAGCACCACCTATCGGAACCACGACAAAAACATCTGTGTCTCCTGTTGCGTTTGCACTCTCCAAACCCTTCCCTTTACATTCTTGCGAGTTGCATGCTTAATTTTTTCTCCTCATATACTCTTTGCATGCTTGCTTGAATTGTGTTAAGATTGCTTGACTTGTGCTAAGTTGTTAAAATCTGCCAAGAACTAAAATTGGGAAAAGGTTAAGTTTTTATTTGGTCAAGTAGTCTAATCAGCCCCCCTCTAGACATACTTTTGATCCTACACCTTCCCCAGGTTGCTTTCCACTCAAATCATCTTTCCACCAAATCCAAATCTATAAGAGAGAGTTGAGTGTTTGGGAGACTATCATTTGAAGCACAAGAGCAAGGAGTTCATCATCAACACACCATCTATTACCTTTTGGAGAGTGGTGTCTCCTAGATTGGTTAGGTGTCACTTAGGAGCCTCCGTCAAGATTGTGGAGTTGAACCAAGGAGTTTGTACGGGCAAGGAGATCTCCTACTTAGTGAAGATCTACCCGAGTGAGGCAAGTCCTTCATGGGCGATGACCATGGTGGGATAGACAAGGTTGCTTCTTCGTGGACCCTTCTTGGGTGGAGCCTTCTGTGGACTCACGCAACCGTTACCCTCCGTGGGTTGAAGTCTCCATCAATGTGGATGTACGATAGCACCACCTATCGAAACCACGGAAAAAATCTTCATGTCTCCAACTGCGTTTGCATACTCTAATCCCATCCCTTTACATTCTTGCAAATTGCATGCTTTACTTTCCGCTGCTCATATGCTCTTGCCATGCTTGCTTGAAATGTATTGTGAATGTTTAGACTTGTGCTAAAACTCCACCGCAACTTGAAGAAATTAAAAACTGCTACTTTTCTTTATTGAGGGTCTAATCACCCCCCCCCTAGACACCTCTTCTCGATCCTTTCAATTGGTATCAGAGCCTTGGTCTCCATTGCTTTGGTTTAATCACCATTGGAGGAAGATGGATGAGTCTATGTTGGGGAGTGTTAGACGTAGAGTGCCTATACTTGATGGAGAGTTCTTTCATGAGTGGAAAAATGAGATGCTTGTGATTTTCAATGGATATCATTTGAACAAGTACATTACTAGCCCTTGTGCACCCCATGTTGATCCTTTGCATCCTACCCTTGATGAATCTATTGACATGATCCGCCACCTTAGAACTGTTAATCTTATCACTAGAGGTTTGCCTAGAAACTTGATTGGTTGCTTGCCAACTCTTGCTTGTGCCTACACTATATGGAGATTTCTTGAGGAATGATTTCCAAACTATTCCTTGCTAAATCTAGATATGATTCTTCATAAGTCTATTGCCTTGAGTAAGATAAATTTCAATGATCCTTAGTTTGGTGATTGTCTATTTGAGCTTACTAACCTCATGCGTGCCAAAGGAGATGTTGGAATCATTAGCAATATTATCTCTGAAGCCATTAGAATTCATAAAGATGAACATTGTGATGATAATTTATCTAATGAATCACTCTCTCTAGGAATTGATCCATCACAAGACGATGTTGAACATGGATACTATGATGAGGATGATGATAGTGACTTTGATCTCGATGAGTCTATGAGACACTTTGGTCTTATGGCTAATCTTCGCGACTACATAGCTGGAGGAAAGGAATGGGTTCTTGATAGTAGATGTACCGATCACATGACCGGAGACAAGGATATGTTTCGTGAGCTAGCTGAAAATGACGACCCTCGAAAGTATGTCACCTTTGGTGATAACTCAAAGGGTAAGGTGGTTAGCCTTGGTAAGGTGGCCATATCACATGATAGCTCCATACAAAATGTTATGCTCGTTGAATCTCTTGGCTATAATCTACTTTCCGTATCTAGACTTGCTAACTTTGGCTTCAATGTCCTATTTACTGAAGTAGATTGCCAAGTGTTTCGTAGAGATAATCACAATATGGTCTTTACCAGTATTCGTAGAGGTGATCTTTACATTGTTGACTTCACTAAAAAGGCTCAACCCAAAGCTTGCTTAATTGCCAAATCCTCTAAAGGCTAGTTGTGTCATAGAAGGTTAGGTCATGTGGGCATGCGAAATCTTGATAAGATTATTAAAGGTGATCATATCCTTGGAGTAAAAGATGTTATATTTGACAAGGATAGATTGTGGAGTGCTTGTCAAGCAGGAAAACAGGTTGGAGGAAGCCACCACGTGAAGAACATCATGGCCACGAGAAGACCGCTCGAGCTACTTCATATGGATCTCTTTGGTCCCAACACCTATAAAAGTCTCGGTGGAAACTCATTTGGTCTAGTCATAGTCGATGATTTTTCAAGATTTACGTGGGTATTCTTTCTTGATGATAAATTGCAGGTCCAAAAGATCTTCAAGAACTTCGCTAGGAAGGCCCAAAATCAATTTGAAGTGAAGATCAAGAAGGTTCGTAGCAACAACGTAATGGAGTTCAAGAACACAAATGTGGATACCTTTCTTGACGAAGAAGGGATTTCACACGAGTTCTCGGCTACGTACACACCTCAACAAAATGGAGTTGTTGAGAGGAAGAATGTAACATCCCAAATTTTCAATTTGGAATGTTATACATAGATCATCCATGCATATCCTATTTTATTGCATTTCCGTTCCGAAATCCTCGAAATCCAAAGCAACTCAAGGACCCTCGAAGAGAGTTGAGGATTTCCCGATTTTTCATATTTGATTTTGTATCAAATAGTGAAACGAGGATTTTTGATTTCAATTATTTTTCTCTCTGAAAAATATTTCTTATAAAAATATATGAGAGGAGATAATATGACTTCTCCAAAACAATTGAAATATTGAAGGGAAAATGTTAAAATCATTTGTTAAATTTTATTTGAGTTTATTTGGATTTTATTTGCATTAGAAAATTTGCACGTTTTCAAAATTGCATTTTAGGGCCAAGAAAATGTTCATCTCATTCTAAATATTATATTTAGACGATGAAAATTTGTTTTGGCATTTTTAGGTTTTCATTTTATTTTTATAGGATTTATTTTCTGCCGGCGAAATCTTTTTTTAAAAAAAAACTTTCCCCACCCGACTGGGCCTAAGGCCCAGCCGAGCAGGCCGGCCCAGCCGCCGCCGCCTCCCCCGCGCGCGCACCCGCCCCGCCGCCGCTCGAACCAGAGTCTGAGCCGGACTCCATCTCCGCCGCCGCCTTGGCCCCTCCTCCAAGTCGCCGGCCCCCTTTATATACGCCGCCACCCCCGCCCCAAACCGCCACCACCACCAGTCCCACCGCCCCAAGCCGAGCGTCGCCGCTGCACTCGCCGCCGCCGCCTCCGTGCCTCGCTGCCGCCACAGCCGAGCGCCACCGCCGCCGCCGCTTGCCGCCCCGACGCTGCCAAGCCCGCCGCCCCGAGAGTCGCTGCCCCGCCGCCCAACCCTGCCTCGCCGGAGCCACCTCGTCGATGTACCGCGCCGAACCGTCACCGCCGTTTTTTTTTAAAAAACCGTTCTGTATTTTTTAGAAACCCTAGATCGTTTTTTTAGTTTCGGTTCGCCGGTTTTTCTCGGTTCGTTTATTGAATGGACGTTCGTCCGTATGTTTGTTTAAACGAATGGTTTTCCTCCGTTAGTTACAGATAACGAACGCTCATTCGTTAGTCTGTTCGTCAGATTTCTTTTATCGAATTTATCCGCGATTATTTTTCAGTCGCGATTTCTGATCCGATCTTAGATTCTGTTTTTCTTCGCGCTCGTTAGTCGAAATCAGGTGATTCAAACGCCTAGAGTTTCGTCTCGAGACCCTCTTTCTTTTTAATCAACTTAAACAAAGTTTTGGTACTATAAAATTTGACCTTTGTTCAGATTAGTAAACTGATCTTGTTTCTTTCGCGTTTGAGTTTCGTTGCTCCGTTTGATTTGATTATTTTTTTGCAAACCGGAGTTCTTAAGTTGAACTTTCTGGTTAATCTCTTTTATTTGGAGTTTTACTTGTGCATCTTTGCTAGTTGCTTATGTATGTTATTCTTTGTTTGCGACAGAATTCCCGGAGTGCGAAGCGTGTTACTACGAGTCTCTAGGATTCACGGATCATCAGCAAGGCAAGTAACACATTGATCATACTCTTTCCATACCCAGTTTTCATTGTATTAGTTCAATCCTCAAACATTGCATGATTAGGATGTCTTTAACTTGTGGGTTGGGAAGAAGTTGCTGAGGTAGAACCTATTGCCATGTTTATTATCAAACCCTTGGGAGTTACTTCTATGCGTTGCTTATTTTGCCATGCTATGCTTGTAGACGTGGATTGGGTTTGAGTGTATCCATGACAAATGTGAGATTATTAATTAATGGATTACTTAAGGTGGCAGGTTAAATACACATCTGGGTGGATTGAGGCACCTAGGGAATCCAGTGTTGTCTGTTTTATTTTTGGAAATCCCGGGGTATCCATGCGATCTTCCTATGGACTGCCACCCAGGCTCAAAGGGAACTGAGATTATTCATGCTAGAAACTTCCGTGTGCAGCCACAAGCTATTATGGGCTCTAGCATAGTTGAGTAAGTTACGTGAAGCTCTTGAAGAGGTAGATCAGCAGGTAGTGGGTTTTGTAGGTTTGGTATGGTCTATCCGGAGTAGAGAGTTAATGTTTCTGAAAGACTGTGTCTCGGTCATCCATTTCTCAAACGTCATGTAGTGCGAGAAATCCAACGGAGGCGATCGAGTCTTGTGGGGAAAAGTGCGCAAACCTCTGCAGAGTGTACAAACTAATCATGGTTAGCCGTGTCCCCGGTTTTGGACAATTTGAGTATCTAGTACTTGAGTATTCACATGTATCTCAACACTCTTAATTAATATTGTTGGGTTGTTAATAACTTTAATTCGGGATTGAGAGGGGGTTTACTTTCTCAATATTTTATCAACCAACTTTGTAGTTAAATAAAATATATTCCTTTGTTGTAGGGAAAAATTTGCTGTCCGCAAAAACTATAACCCTAGATCTTTCCACCAACCATATATGCATGTAGTGATAGCATTATTCTGTTTCCACTCTCCTGTGTTATATTGCCAGCATATTCCATGTGCTGGCCCATTTTCGGGCTACAACGTATTATGTTGCAGACTTTTCAGACGAGGAGTAAGGTTTGTTAGGTCGTTGCCGTGCAGCTCAGCTATGCCGTTGGAGTTGATGGACTCACTTTATCTTCCAAGCCTTCCGCTGTTATCGCATTAGATGGCCTTAAGCCATATTATTGTAATAAGTTCCCTTTTGAGACATTCGATGTAATAAGTGTGTGATTGCTACTCTGTTATAAATCCTTCAAGTATTGTGTGTGTCAGCATTACTGATCCAGGGATGACACTGAGGCACGGAGACTTGACCGTTTGAGGTCGGCTCGCTACAAGATGGTATCAGAGCACACACTGATTGTAGGACACGACCACTAAGATAAACCATAGGTCACTCTTCTCTACTCATTTCTGACTCCTCTTCCTTTTCCACTCTTTAGGATGACGGAGAAGAAGAACAAGTTCGCGCAACCGGATGAGGATACACCTTTTGGACGCCACTTGAAGGAAGTCACTAGGTACTTGAACATTGGAATACCTAGTTTCACCGGGATGTACAACGCCACCTTACCAGAAGAAGAGCGCTGGATGGTTCAAGTACAAGTTCCAGGAAGAACGTTCTCGCCAACTTCTAAACCCATAGAATTTTCTTTCGAAGCACCAACCTGGAATGCATTGGAGAAGTGTACAACAGGGAACTCAAGGACACTACCTATCAAATATGTGGGCGCCGAGATGAGCAATGGGAGATGATCAGCACCATGAAGGATAGATCTGTCGCAGCTTTTATCCAGGAGCTAAACCAACACATTCGACGCCAGGAGAACCAAATGTGCGCCGACATGATGGAATTGAAGAAGGCAAAGACTAGGATCATCGATCTAGAGGAAGAACTCAAGTTCACACGCAATGGATATGAGGAGGAAATCAAGACACTACTGGAGAAGAACGACGACCTCGTTAATAAGATCGGGATATTCATGGGAGGACCAGCACCGGGAGACGAAGACGACGACCCCACCTGCCCAGACAACTACATCATCATTGACGACACTGATTCTGATCTGAGTGATGATGACTATGAAGACGAAGCTGGAGCAGACATCATGGAATCTTCCACTGATCAAAATTTCTAGATGACCACCATACAATATTAGTATTCCCCCCCCCCCCATGTATCAAATATAGTTGAGCACTTTTGCGATAGTTTTAGACCGATGTATGCCCTTGCTTGATTGATTGAGTGAAATGATTGTGTTTGCCTCATGTGCATATGGGTAGTGCTTTCTCACTAGACGTTTTCCTCTATTCTAATCTCTTCCATCTAAACCCTCAGATGCCTCCGAGACGTGACACCGGTTTTGCTTTCCCACCGGAGCTCACCCAATTGATCCAGTAGCAAAATGCTTTGATGCAATTGCTAGTTCAGAACCAGGGCAACAACAACAGTGACAACAACAACAACAATCCGCCACCAGTGGACAACCTAGCCCGTTTTCTAAGGTTACAACCGCCGGTGTTCTCCAGTAGCACCGAGCCAATAGTTGCAGATGATTGGCTACGCCGTATCGGAAGGGAGTTAACCACCGCAGGGTGCACAGATGCGGAGAAGGTGCGTTTTGCCGCACACCAACTGGATGGACCTGCAACAGCATGGAGGGAAAATTTCACAACCACCTATCGTGTCGACACTGTCACATGGGCTCAGTTTCAGCAGGCCTTTCATACTGCCCATGTTTCCACTGGAGCTATGCAGATGAAGAAGCGGGAGTTTTGCAACTTACGCCAATGGAACCGTACTGTTGGCCAGTACGTGGATGATTTTAGCAAGTTATCACGCTATGCCCCTGATGATGTGGCCACAGATGCCGCAAAGCAGGAGAAGTTTATGGAAGGGTTGAATGATGAGATGAGCATGCAGTTGATGGTGGCAACCTTCAACAACTACCAGGAGTTGGTAGATAAAGCTCTTATGATTGAAGGGAAGCAGCAGCAGATTGAGAGCCGTAAGAGGAAGTATGGACAAGGGAAGTATAATTCAGGAGCTCAGCAGAAGCCTCGCTTAACACCGAATTCGGGAGGACTCATTCATAACCATGGAGGTCATAACCACCCTAGAGGAGGATCGCATAATCACAATGACGCTAAGAATGGAAATTGGAACGGAGCTAACAATAATTGCTCCAATCCAGCCGCACCCGCCAAGAGAGACCTAAGTCAAGTTACTTGTTATAAGTGCGGGAAGACAGGGCACTATGCCAATGACTGTCCTGAAGGAAGGAATGGAAACGGAAACGGGAGCGCTAGAAAGAAGCCTAATCCATTCAACAAAGGACAAGTGAACCACGTTAACGTAGAGGAGGTTGAAGAACAGCCAGACGCGGTAATAGGTAAGTTTTTGGTTAAGTCATTTACCGCTCTTATTCTTTTTGATACTGGTGCATCGCATTCATACATATCAAGGGGATTCATGGATAACTTTAACCTACCAACCCAAACCCTAAGAACCCCTCTTTTAGTGAGCTCACCTGGAGTAGAGTATATGGCTAGCTGATGGTGTAACCAGATACCCCTAATCATTGGGACGCATGTTTTTCCGTCTGACCTAATTATCTTGGAGTCACAAGGATTGGATGTGATATTAGGTATGGACTGGATTTCAAGGTATGGAGGAAGTATTGTCTGTGCTAGTAAGTCAATTTATCTCACCACCCCGGAGGGAAAAAGGATTAAGTACGTATCTAGGCATGTTCCTAGGAGGACCCAAGTGAATGCCCTCACGGGAGTTGTGCAGGAGGAAGTGCTTGTAGTAAAGGATTACCCGGATGTTTTTCCAAAAGAGTTACCCGGCATGCCACCGGATTGAGACATTGAGTTTTTGATAGAGTTATTGCCAGTTACAGGGCCCATATCCAAGAGACCCTATCGGATGTCCGCAAATGATCTGGAGGAAATTAAGAAGCAAGTCAAGGAGTTGTTGGAGAAAGGTTATATTCGAAGGAGTTCATCACCTTGGGGGGGCTCCAGTACTTTTGGTGGAGAAGAAGGATAAATCCCTAAGGATGGTTGTTGATTATCGAGCCTTGAACGAAGTAACCATTAAGAACAAGTATCCACTACCGATGATCAATGATCTGTTTGATCGGCTGCAAGGAGCTAAGGTGTTTTCGAAGATTGATCTGCGATCAGGATACCATCAGTTGAAGATCCGAGAGAAGGATATACCAAAAACAGCGTTCACTACGCGGTATGGATTATACGAGTATACGGTCATGTCGTTTGGACTGACAAACGCCCCTTCCTATTTCATGAGTATGATGAACAAAGTGTTCATGGAGTATTTGGACAAGTTTGTTGTGGTGTTTATCGATGATATTATGGTATACTTGAAGAATGAAGAGGAGCACAAGGAGCATCTGCGATTAGTTCTCGAGAAACTCAGGGAACACCAGTTATACGCCAAGTTCAGCAAGTGCCAATTTTGGTTGAAGGAGGTTGGATTTCTTGGGCATGTTATATCAGGAGAAGGTATAGCAGTGGACCCTAGCGGTTCAGTCGATCACTGAATGGTTGGCACCCACTTCAGTTGGCGAGATTCGTAGTTTCCTTGGACTCGCAGGATATTATCGGAGATTCATTGAGAATTTTTCCAAGCTGGCAAAACCAATGACTGAACTGTTGAAGAAGGATAATAAGTTTATATGGACAGAAGATTGCGAGGCAAGTTTCCAGGAGTTGAAGAAACGTTTGACTACAGCCCCAGTACTAATGTTGCCAGATATACATAAGGAGTTTCAAGTATATTGTGATGCCTCACAATTGGGACTGGGATGTGTGCTTATGTAGGATGGAAAAGTTGTTTCGTATGCCTCACGACAACTGAAGCCCCACGAGTTGAACTATGCCACCCATGATTTGGAGTTAGTAGCTGTAGTGCATGCATTAAAGACTTGGAGACATTACCTTATTGGGAACCGTTGTGATGTGTACACAGATCATAAGAGTTTGAAATATATCTTCACCCAAAAGGAGCTGAACCTTAGACAGAGAAGATGGTTGGAACTTATAAAGGATTATGATATGAAGCTACACTATCATCCAGGGAAGGCCAATGTTGTAGCAGACGCTTTAAGCCGGAAGAGTTATGCTAACATACTTGAAAGTAAGGGATTGCCAAAGGAGTTAGCCGAGGATATCATGGAACTTCGATTGGAGATTGTTCCACGAGGTTTCGTTGCAACAATGGAGGTTCAGTCGACCTTGTTAAACAAAATTCGAGAAGCTCAGAAGGAGGACAAAGAGATTGCGAAATAAAGGAGAAGATGAGCGAAGGAAAGGCCAAAGGTTTTCGCGAGGATGAGCACGATACCTTATGGTTTGAGGACCGAGTTTATGTGCCCAACAACCCAGAGATCGGGAAGTTAATACTTCAGGAGGCTCATGACTCACCATACTCGATACACCCCGGAAACACCAAGATGTATTTGGATTTGAAGGAACGTTTCTGGTGGACTGGTATGAAGAAGGATATCGCTGAGTATGTAGCCGTATGTGATGTATGTCAAAGAGTGAAGGCAGAGCATCAGAAGCCAGCAGGACTGTTGCAGCCTATGCCGATACCCGAATGGAAGTGGGATAAACTTGGCATGGACTTTATCACCGAACTACCCAGGACCAAGGCAGGATATGACTCAATATGGGTAGTAGTGGATCACTTGACCAAAGTGGCACATTTTATTTCGGTGAAAACCACTTATACAAGTGCAAAATTGGCCAAAATATATATGTCCAGGATCATATGTTTGCATGGAGTTCCGAGGAGCATCGTATCAGATAGAGGGACGCACTTTACTTCAAAGTTTTGGCATCAGTTACGCCAGAATTTGGGTACGAGATTGGAGTTCAGTACAGCATTCCACCCGCAGACAGATGGACAGACCGAGAGAGTCAACCAGATACTGGAAGATATGTTGAGAGCTTGTGCGCTAGACTATGGATCTAGTTGGGATGACAATTTGCCCTACGCTGAATTCTCATACAACAATAGCTACCAAGCCAGTTTGAAGATGGCACCGTTCGAAGCTTTGTATGGACGTAGATGCCGAACACCATTGATGTGGGATGAGGTAGGAGACCGACAGTTGTTTGGACTAGACTTGATCAAAGAGTCTGAGGAGAAGGTTAAGTTGATTCGGGATAGACTGAAGATAGCTCAGTCCAGGCAGAAAAGTTATGCAGACTCGAAACGCAAGGAGGTTACCTATGAGATTGGAGACACAGCATATCTGCGAGTATCACCCTTGCGAGGGGTGAAACGATTCGGAGTTAAGGGAAAATTAGCCCCGAGGTTTGTAGGACCATATCGTGTTTTGGCAAGGATGGGAGAAGTTGCCTACAAGTTGGAATTACCTGAAGGATTGTCAGGAGTTCACGATGTGTTCCATGTCTCACAGCTGAAGAAGTGTCATGCTGAGATGGCCGATATACCGTTAAAAGATACCGTACCCTTGGAGGCAATTCAGCTGGATAGTGATTTGACGTATGAGGAGAAACCAGTTAAGATTCTTGAGTTTGCCAGCCGAGTCACTCGCAGCAAGGTTATCAAAATTTGTAAAGTTCAGTGGAGCCACCATACCGAGGATGAAGCCACCTGGGAACGAGAGGATGATCTTCGTAAGGTCCACCCGCACCTATTTTCTGACCAACCCGAATCTCGAGGGCGAGATTCATCTTAAGGGGGGTAGGTTTGTAACATCCCAAATTTTCAATTTGGAATGTTATACATAGATCATCCATGCATATCATATTTTATTGCATTTCCGTTCCGAAATCCTCGAAATCCAAAGCAACTCAAGGACCCTCGGAGAGAGTTGGGGATTTCCCGATTTTTCATATTTGATTTTCTACCAAATAGTGAAACGAGGATTTTTGATTTTAATTATTTTTCTCTCCAAAAAATATTTCTTATAAAAATATATGAGAGGAGATAATATGACTTCTCCAAAACAATTGAAATATTGGAGGGAAAATGTTAAAATCATTTGTTAGATTTTATTTGAGTTTATTTGGATTTTATTTGCATTAGAAAATATGCATGTTTTTAAAATTGCATTTTAGGACCAAGAAAATGTTCATCTTGTTCTAAATATTATATTTAGACGATGAAAAGTTGTTTTGGCATTTTTATGTTTTTATTTTATTTTTATAGGATTTATTTTCTGCCAGCGAAATCTTTTTTAAAAAAAAAAACTTTCCCCGCCCGACTGGGCCTAAGGCCTAGCCGAGCAGGCCGCCCCAGCCGCCGACGCCTCATGCGCGCGCGCGCCCGCCCCGTCGTCGCTCGGACAGGAGTCCGAGCCGGACTCCGTCTCTGCCGCCGCCTTGGCCCCTCCTCCAAGTCGCCCCCCCCCTTTATAT
>NC_041389.1:262908869-262929882 GCF_002162155.2 Triticum dicoccoides
ATCTTGTTTAATGCGAGACGGTTATTCATTTAAATCAGAGAATAATGGTTGTTCTATTTATATGAGTAATATCTTTTATGGTTATGCACCCTTGAAGAGTGGTCTATTCTTACTAAATCTCGATAGTAGTAATACACATATTCATAATGTTGAAACCAAAAGATGCAGAGTTGATAATGAAAGTGCAACTTATTTGTGGCACTGTCGTTTAGGTCATATCGGTGTAAAACGCATGAAGAAACTCCATACTAATGGACTTTTGGAACCACTTGATTATGAATCACTTGGTACTTGCGAACCGTGCCTCATGGGCAAGATGACTAAAACACCGTTCTCCGGTACTATGGAGAGAGCAACAGATTTGTTGGAAATCATACATACCGATGTATGTGGCCCGATGAATATTGAGGCTCGTGGCGGATATCGTTATTTTCTCACCTTCACAGATGATTTGAGAAGATATGGATATATCTACTTAATGAAGCATAAGTCTGAAACATTTGAAAAGTTCAAAGAATTTCAGAGTGAAGTTGAAAATCATCGTAACAAGAAAATAAAGTTTCTACGATCTGATCGTGGAGGAGAATATTTGAGTTACGAGTTTGGTGTACATTTGAAAAATTGTGGAATAGTTTCGCAACTCACGCCACTCGGAACACCACAGCGTAATGGTGTGTCCGAACGTCGTAATCGTACTTTACTAGATATGGTGCGATCTATGATGTCTCTTACTGATTTACCGCTATCATTTTGGGGATATGTTTTAGAGACGGCCGCATTCACGTTAAATAGGGCACCATCAAAATCCGTTGAAACGACGCCTTATGAACTGTGGTTTGGCAAGAAACCAAAGTTGTCGTTTCTTAAAGTTTGGGGCTGCGATGCTTATGTGAAAAAGCTTCAACCTGATAAGCTCGAACCCAAATCGGAGAAATGTGTATTCATAGGATACCCAAAGGAAACTGTTGGGTACACCTTCTATCACAGATCCGAAGGCAAAACATTCGTTGCTAAGAATGGATCATTTCTAGAGAAGGAGTTTCTCTCGAAAGAAGTGAGTGGGAGGAAAGTAGAACTTGACGAGGTAACTGTACCTGCTCCCTTACTAGAGAGTAGTTCATCACAGAAAACTGTTTCAGTGACACCTACACCGGTTAGTGAGGAAGCCAATGATAATGATCATGAAACTTCAGATCAAGATACTACTGAACCACGTAGATCAACCAGAGTAAGATCCGCGCCAGAGTGGTACGGAAATCCTGTTCTGGAAGTCATGCTACTAGATCATGATGAACCTACGAACTATGAAGAAGCGATGGTGAGCCCAGATTCCGCAAAGTGGCTTGAAGCCATGAAATCTGAGATGGGATCCATGTATGAGAACAAAGTATGGACTTTGGTTGACTTGCCCGATGATCGGCAAGCGATTGAGAATAAATGGATCTTTAAGAAGAAGACTGACGCTGATGGTAATGTTACTGTCTACAAAGCTCGACTTGTCGCAAAAGGTTTTTGGCAAGTTCAAGGAATTGACTACGATGAGACCTTCTCACCCGTAGCGATGCTTAAGTCCGTCCGAATCATGTTAGCAATTGCCGCATTTTATGATTATGAAATTTGGCAAATGGATGTAAAAACTGCATTCCTGAATGGATTTCTGGAAGAAGAGTTGTATATGATGCAACCAGAAGGTTTTGTCGATCCAAAGGGAGCTAACAAAGTGTGCAAGCTCCAGCGATCCATTTATGGACTGGTGCAAGCCTCTCGGAGTTGGAATAAACGTTTTGATAGTGTGATCAAAGCATTTGGTTTTATACAGACTTTTGGAGAAGCCTGTATTTACAAGAAAGTGAGTGGGAGCTCTGTAGCATTTCTGATATTATATGTGGATGACATATTACTGATTGGAAATGATATAGAATTTCTGGATAGCATAAAGGGATACTTGAATAAAAGTTTTTCAATGAAAGACCTCGGTGAAGCTGCTTACATATTAGGCATTAAGATCTATAAGAGACAGATCAAGACGCTTAATTGGACTTTCACAAAGCACATACCTTGACAAAATTTTGAAGAAATTCAAAATGGATCAAGCAAAGAAAGGGTTCTTGCCTGCGTTACAAGGTGTGAAATTGAGTAAGACTCAATGCCCGACCACTGCAGAAGATAGAGAGAATATGAAAGATGTTCCCTATGCATCAGCCATAGGCTCTATCATGTATGCAATGCTGTGTACCAGACCTGATGTGTGCCTTGCTATAAGTTTAGCAGGGAGGTACCAAAGTAATCCAGGAATGGATCACTGGACAGCGGTCAAGAACATCCAGAAATACCTGAAAAAGACTAAGGATATGTTTCTCGTATATGGAAGTGACAAAGAGCTCATCGTAAAAGGTTACGTTGATGCAAGCTTTGACACTGATCCGGACGATTCTAAATCGCAAACCGGATACGTGTTTACATTAAACGGTGGAGCTGTCAGTTGGTGCAGTTCTAAACAAAGCGTCGTAGCGGGATCTACATGTGAAGCGGAATACATAGCTGCTTCGGAAGCAGCAAATGAAGGAGTCTGGATGAAGGAGTTCATATCCGATCTAGGTGTCATACCTAGTGCATCGGGTCCAATGAAAATCTTTTGTGACAATACTGGTGCAATTGCCTTGGCAAAGGAATCCAGATTTCACAAAAGGACCAAACACATCAAGAGACGCTTCAACTCCATCCGGGATCTAGTCCAGGTGGGAGACATAGAGATTTGCAAGATACATACGGATCTGAATGTTGCAGACCCGTTGACTAAGCCTCTTCCACGAGCAAAACATGATCAGCACCAAAGCTCCATGGGTGTTAGATTCATTACAGTGTAATCAAGATTATTGACTCTAGTGCAAGTGGGACACTGAAGGAAATATGCCCTAGAGGCAATAATAAAGTTATTATTTATTTCCTTATAATCATGATAAAATGTTTATTATTCATGCTAGAATTGTATTTTCCGGAAACATAATACATGTGTGAATACATAGACAAACAGAGTGTCACTAGTATGCCTCTACTTGACTAGCTCGTTAATCAAAGATGGTTATGTTTCCTAACCATGAACAATGAGTTGTTATCTGATTAACGAGGTCACATCATTAGTAGAATGATCTGATTGACATGACCCATTCCATTAGCTTAGCACCTGATCGTTTAGTATGTTGCTATTGCTTTCTTCATGACTTATACATGTTCCTATGACTATGAGATTATGCAACTCCCGTTTACCGGAGGAACACTTTGGGTACTACCAAACGTCACAACGTAAATGGGTGATTATAAAGGAGTACTACAGGTGTCTCCAATGGTCGATGTTGGGTTGGCGTATTTCGAGATTAGGATTTGTCACTCCGATTGTCGGAGAGGTATCTCTGGGCCCTCTCGGTAATACACATCACATAAGCCTTGCAAGCATTACAACTAATATGTTAGTTGTGAGATGATGTATTACGGAACGAGTAAAGAAACTTACCGGTAACGAGATTGAACTAGGTATTGGATACCGACGATCGAATCTCGGGCAAGTAACATACCGATGACAAAGGGAACAACGTATGTTGTTATGCGGTCTGACCGATAAAGATCTTCGTAGAATATGTAGGAGCCAATATGGGCATCCAGGTCCCGCTATTGGTTATTGACCAGAGACATGTCTCGGTCATGTATACATTGTTCTCGAACCCGTAGGGTCCGCACGCTTAAGGTTACGATGACAGTTATATTATGAGTTTATGCATTTTGATGTACGGAAGGTTGTTCGGAGTCCCGGATGTGATCACGGACATGACGAGGAGTCTCGAAATGGTCGAGACATAAAGATTGATATATTGGAAGCCTATGTTTGGACATCGGAAGTGTTCCGGGTGAAATCGGGATTTTACCGGGTTACCGGGAGGTTACCGGAACCCCCCGGGAACCACATGGGCCTTCATGGGCCTTAGTGGAAAGGAGAAAGGGGCAGCCCAAGGGGGCTGCGCGCCTCCTCCCTTCTCCTAGTCCTATTAGGACTAGGAGAGGTGGCCGGCCACCCCTCTCCCTCTTTCCCCCTTGGGAATCCTAGTTGGAATAGGATTGGAGGGGAGTCCTACTCCCGGTAGGAGTAGGACTCCTCCTGCGCCTCCTCCTCCTGGCCGGCGCACCCTCCCCCCTTGGCTCCTTTATATACTGAGGCAGGGGCACCTCTAAACACACAAGTTGACACAAGTTGATCCACGTGATCGATTCCTTAGCCGTGTGCGGTGCCCCCTGCCACCATATTCCTCGATAATACTGTAGCGGAGTTTAGGCGAAGCCCTGCTGCTGTAATTCATCAAGATCGTCACCACGCCGTCGTGCTGACGAAACTCTTCCCCGACACTTTGCTGGATCGGAGTCCGGGGATCGTCATCGAGCTGAACGTGTGCTCGAACTCGGAGGTGCCGTAGTTTCGGTGCTTGATCGGTTGGATCGTGAAGACGTACGACTACTTCCTCTACGTCGTGTCATCGCTTCCGCAGTCGGTCTGCGTTGGGTACGTAGACAACACTCTCCTCTCGTTGCTATGCATCACATGATCCTGTGTGCGCGTAGGAAATTTTTTGAAATTACTACGAAACCTAACAGAAGCGTGTTACTACGAGTCTCTAGGATTCACGGATCGTCAACAAGGCAAGTAACACATTGATCATACTCTATAATACCCAGTTTTCATTGCATTAGTTCAATCCTCAAACATTGCATGATTAGGATGTCTTTAACTTGTGGGTTGGGAAGTAGTTGCTGAGGTAGAACCTATTGCCCTGTTTATTATCAAACCCTTGGGAGTTACTTCTACGCGTTGCTTATTTTGCCATGCTATGCTTGTAGACGTGGATTGGGTTTGAGTGTATCCATGACAGATGTGAGATTATTTATTAATGGATTACTTGCGTTGGCAACTTAAATACACATCTGGGTGGATTGACGCACCTGGGGAATCCAGTGTTGTTTGTTTTATTTTTGGAAATCCCGGGGTATCCGTGCGATCTTCCTATGGACCACCACCCAGGCTCAAAGGGAACTGAGATTATTCATGCTAGAAACTTCCATGTGCATCCACAAGCTATTATGGGCTCTAGCATAGTTGAGTAAGTTATGTGAAGCTCTTGAAGAGGTAGATCAGCAGGTAGTGGGTTTTGTAGGTTTGGTATGGTCTACCCAGAGTAGAGAGTTAATGTTTCTGAAAGACTGTGTCTCGGTCATCCGTTTCTCAAATGCCATGTAGTGCAAGAAATCCAACGGAGGCGATCGAGTCTTCTGGGAAAAGTGCGCAAACCTCTGCAGAGTGTACAAACTAATCATGGTTAGCCGTGCCCCCGGTTATGGACAATTTGAGTATCTAGTACTTGAGTATTCACATGTGTCTCAACACTCTTAATTAATATTGTTGGGTTGTTAATGACTTTAATTCGGGATTGAGAGGGGGTTTACCTTCTCGATATTTTATCAACCAACTTTGTAGTTAAATAAAATATATTCCTTTGTTGTAGGAAAAAAATTTGCTTTCCGCAAAAACTATAACCCTAGAGCTTTCCACCAACCATATATGCATGTAGTGATAGCATTATTATGTTTCCACTCTCCTGTGTTATATTGCCAGCATATTCCATGTGCTCACCCGTTTTCAGGCTACAACGTATTATGTTGCAGACTTTTCAGACAAGGAGTAAGGTTTGTTAGGTTGTTGCCGTGCAGCTCAGCTATGCTATTGGAGTTGATGGACTCACTTTATCTTCCAAGCCTTCCGTTGTTATCGCATTAGATGGCCTTAAGCCATATTATTGTAATAAGTTCCCTTTTGAGACATTCAATGTAATAAGTGTGTGATTGCTACTCTGTTATAAATCCTTCGAGTACTGTGCGTGTCAGCATTACTGATCCAGGGATGACACTAAGGCACAGAGACTTGACCGTTTGAGGTCGGGTCGCTACAAAGAACCTGACTCTTATTGAGATGGTGAGAACGATGCTTGATGAGTACAAGACGCCAAAACACTTTTGGGCGAAAGCAGTTGATAGAGCTTGTCATGCAACAAATAGCTTGTATCTTCACAAGCTACTTGGCAAGACGGCATACGAGCTTCTCACCGGTAACAAACCCCAAGTTGGATACTTTTGAGTATTCGGCTCAAAGTGCTATATTCTTGATAAGCATCGCCGCTCTAAATTTGCTCCTAAATCTCATGAGGGTTTCCTACTTGGTTATGGCTCAAACTCTCACACTTATCGTGTCTACAACAATTTCACCGAAAGGTTGAAGAGACGGTAGATGTGAAGTTTGATGAATCTAACGGCTCGCAAGTAGAGCAACTGCCAATTGATGTAGGAGATAAAGACCCTTCGGAAGCAATCCAAGACTTGTCTATTGGCAAGATTCGTCCAACAGAGGTGAAGGAGAGTACCTCATCCGTCCAAGTGGAAGCTTCTACCTCACAACAAGGTGAACCAAGAGTTGACACGGAGGCATCCACAAGTGGGACACGCCAAGATGTAGAAAACGAGGAAGTACACCAAGATGAACCTCATCAACCTCCTTCTCCACCTCGATAAGAGAATGACAACGTCAACAATGAAGAACTCCAAGATGATGAAGAAGATGTTCCACCCCAATCCAAGCAAAAGCTCTCACGAGTTCAAGCAAGAGTCTCAAGAGACCATCCCGTTGAACAAATCTTCAATGATAAACAAACCGGGAGAATCACTCGCTCTAAAACTCGTCTGGCAAATTTTTGTGAACATTATTCATTCATCTCTAGCATTGAACCTATGAAGGTTGAAGAAGCATTGGAAGATCTGTATTGGATAAATGCCATGCATGAAGAGCTACACAACTTTGAGAGAAACCAAGTGTGCACATTGGTCGAGAAGCCCGACAACAACCACAACATCATCGGTACCAAATGGGTGTTTCGCAACAAGCAAGACGAAGATGGACAAGTCGTTTGCAACAAAGCACGTCTCGTCGCCCAAGGCTACACTCAAGTCGAAGGTATGGACTATGGTGAGACATACGCCCCCGTTGCTAGACTTGAGTCCATCCGCATCTTACTTGCCTATGCTAATCACCATGATATTACCTTCTACCAAACGGACATTAAAAGTGCTTTTCTAAATGGTGAAATTGAGGAGGAAGTTTATGTTAAATAACCTCCTGGCTTTGTTAATCCTAAGAAACCCGACCATGTTTACAAACTTAACAAAGCTCTTTATGGTCTTAAACAAGATCCTAGAGCATGGTATAAATGATTGACCAACTTCCTTATTGAAAGAGGCTTTGAGATTGGAAAGATTGATTCCACTCTTTTTACTAAAAGGGTTAATGGTGAATTATTTGTGTGCCAAATTTATGTTGATAATATCATATTTGGTTTGACTAACCCTCATTTTAGTGAAAAGTTTGGAAGAGCTAATGTCGAAGAAGTTCGAGATGTCTATGATGTGTGAACTCAAGTTCTTTCTTGGTTTGCAAATCAAGCAAACTAAGGAGGGCACCTTTGTTTATCAAACAAAGTACACCAAGGACTTATTCAAGAAGTTCAACATGCAAGAGCAAAGGTATGAAAACACCCATGCCTGCTAGTGGACATCTTGACTTGACTAAGGATGGCAAATCGGTTGACCAAAAGGTTTACCGCTCTATGATTGGTTCATTGTTATATCTATGTGCCTCCCGTCCCGATATTATGCTAAGTGTGTGCATGTGTGCCCGATATCAAGCGACCCCCAAAGAATGTCATCTTAAGGCTATGAAAGGGATAGTGAGATACTTAATTCATACACCAAATTTTGGCATTTGGTATCCTAAGAGGTCCTCTTTTGATCTTGTTGGCTACTACGATTCAGACTATGCCGGTGACTAGGTTGATAGAAAGTCCACTTCGGGTACTTGTCAATTTCTTGGTAGATCTCTTGTGTCTTTGTCCTCCATGAAACAAAACTCGGTATCCTTATCCACCGCTGAAGCGGAATACATTGCCGCCGGTTCATGTTGTGCTCAATTACTTTGGATGACCCAAACTCTTAAAGATTATGGGATCTATGTGAAGCATGTTCCATTGCTTTGTGACAATGAAAGTGCTATTAATATTGCTCACAATCCCGTGCAACATTCTCGAACTAAGCATATTGAAGCTTGTCATCATTTCATTCGAGATCATGTTGCTAAAGGGGACATTGATCTTAAGCATGTTCATACCTATAAGAAATTGGTGGATATATTCACCAAATCGCTTGATGAGAAAGTATTTTGCCGTTTGAGAGGAGAATTGAACATCATTGATGCTTCAAACTTGGAGTAGATACTCCATTTGGATACATGCAAGGCATGAGCCTTTGACTAATCCTTGATATTTCTCTTATGATGATGATCATATGTCTTGGATATATATATATTTGCACCCTTGCATGCTATCTAACCCTTTTAGATACTTGGATGAATCAAAATCTATGAGATTGCAAATCGCTCACATCTTGAGCAATCTCTACATCACCAAGTCTCTACAATATGGTGGTTGAAGTCAAGGAAGCATGAAACCTTTCAACATATCCTTTGACAATTTCTTTCTATCAAATTCATGATTATCATTTTGGATACACAAGTGCTCTTCCTTGCAAGACTAACCCATGTAGGTAGATGAACTCAAACAACAAGTGATGCTCCCAAACCATTGAGGAGCTAAATCAACCTTGAGCATCCCACACAAGTTCAAATCTATTCGACTCATCGATTGGAGCTAAGAGGACAAGAATCATCGATTGGAGCTAAGAGGACAAGAATCATCGATTGGAGCTCTATTCGACTCACATTCAAGAAGAACCAAACCTCTTCGATGTGATCTCTCTCTCCAATCAATGATGCTAAACCAAACCTATTCGACTCACATTCGGTCAAACCAAACCATTTCGATGCCACACAAGAAAACAACTCGGTGTTACCGATTTCAATGCTGAGAAGACAATTTGCCATTTGCATCATGCATATTTTTTTCCATCTCCAATCGATGATTCTTGTCCATTCTATGTGATCTCTCTCTCCAATCGATGATGCTAAACCAAACCTATTCGACTCACATTCCAGAAGAACCCTTCTTGGAAATTGATGTCAAAGGGGGAGAGAGAGATCACATCAAAGCTTAATCACATCAAAGGGAGAGAGATCCCAGATGCTTAGTATTCAAGAGGAGAGAAGTCACATGTCTTTAAGAGGGGAAAAGACATGTATATGTTATGATTGTTTTGTTTTGGTTTCTCATGTTTTGCTCGGATTTTCTTTTCCCTACCTTTTTCCCAATATCTCATATAAGATTCAGGGGGAGAAAGACATCTAAGGGAAGGAAATCTTTGAATTCATTGCATATCTTTTACCTTTTGGGGACATGTCTATATCAAATAGAGTACCCAGTACTCACTCTCTACATGTCATCCCGATCTTGGAACTCTTGTGGTTTGCTGTTCTTGCTCTGTTTAGTAGATGTTTCTGTGTTATCTAACCTTGTTTACTCAGGTTCATCTCTTCCAAAGCCAGCTCAAGACCACAAGGTAAGTATATGCATCACACTCATGTGCATGAAGATCTCTTGCTGATGTACATATTGTTTGCAAGAAGGACTCATGAACATTTCCTATGTTCACATCATTTGCTCTGATGCATATAGCCAAGATACATGTAACTCATTGCTTGCTCTGCCATGCTTATGCATTCACATGCTCTTTCATTCCATATTTACATGATTGCATACATGTAGGGGAGCCTATGCATGTTACATGTCCTTCCAAAGCTTTACTTTCTATTCTCTATATCCTTTTCTAAAGCTTTGATGTATGTTGTCATCAATTACCAAAAAGGGGGAGATTGAAAGCACAAGTGCTCCCTGGGTGATTTTGGTAATTAATGTCAACATATATCTTGTTGGACTAATACTTTTATCTAGTATATTTCAGATGAGTTCAGTAGTGGAGTGACGTGGACAAGAGGATTTGGAACCCCTTCAAGATGCTAAGGACAAAAGATTAGCAAAAGCTCAGAAGCTCAAGACTCTTCAATTTCATTTTAGTGATCCAAGATCAAATTGAGTCCATAGGAAAGCCAATACTATTAAAAGGGGATGAGGTGTTGCTTAATGGCTTGCTTGCTCAAAGTGCTTAGTGATATGCTCCAAAGCCCTCAACCACTTTCTCATTTCCACATATGTCCCAAACCTAAAGTCAAACTCGGCCCCACCGATTTCATCTATCCGACGCCACCGAGTTCATTTGACATAGCCACTGCTAGAAACCCTAATCAGTTCGGTCTCACCGATGGAATCTCAGTCTCACCGAGATGGGCTTGCAAACTCTCTGTTGCATGTTGCAATTATTTCGGTCTCACCGAGATATGCAATCGGTCCCACTGAGTTTGCTTGACCAACTCTCTGTTTTGCTTATTACCAAAATCGGTCTCACCGAGTTTGCGTAATCGGTCAAACTGAGTTGAGGTTTTACCCTAACCCTGGCACATCGGTCCCACCGAGTTGACTATATCGGTCCCACCAAAAAGCCTAACGTTCACATTTTGAACTAAATCGGTCTGATCGAGTTTCATGATTCGGTCCCATCGATTTTGGTGAATTGTGCGTAATGGTTAGATTTTGTGTGGAGGCTATATATACCCCTCCACCCACTCATCATTCGTGGAGAGAGCCATCAGAACGTGCCTACACTTCCAGCATTCATTTTCTGAGAGAGAACCACCTACTCATGTGTTGAGACCAAGATATTCCAATCCAACCACAAGAATCTTGATCTCTAGTCTTCCCCAAGTTGCTTTCCACTCAAATCATCTTTCCACAAAATCCAAATCTGTGTGAGAGAGTTGAGTGTTTGGGAGACTATCATTTGAAGCACAAGAGCAAGGAGTTCATCATCAACACACCATCTATTACCTTTTGGAGAGTGGTGTCTCCTAGATTGGATAGGTGTCACTTGGGAGCCTCCGTCAAGATTGGGAGTTGAACCAAGGAGTTTGTACGGGCAAGGAGATCGCCTACTTCGTGAAGATCTACCCGAGTGAGGCAAGTCCTTCGTGGGCGACGGCCATGGCGGTATAGACAAGGTTGATTCTTCGTGGACCCTTCGTGGGTGGAGCCCTCTATGGACTCGCGCAACTGTTACCCTTCGTGGGTTGAAGTCTCCATCAATGTGGATGTACGATAGCACCACCTATCGGAACCACGGAAAAAATCTTCGTGTCTCCAATTGCGTTTGCATACTCCAATCCCATCCCTTTACATTCTTGCAAATTGCATGCTTTACTTTCCGCTGCTCATATACTCCTGCCATGCTTTCTTGAAATGTATTGTGAATGTTTAAACTTGTGCTAAAACTCCACCTCAACTTGAAGAAATTAAAAACTGCTAGTTTTCTTTGTTGAGGGTCTAATCACCCCCTCTAGACACCTCTTCTCGATCCTTTCACTAGTCCGCCCTAGGATCGAACGTTGTCGGGCTCACCGCCTAGACCCTCCTATGTGGGCCCTCCCTATCCTTCGATGGCGTGTGCTGCTGTCCCATGGGAGATGGGTGGGGGCGCCTTCCGTTGCCATGCTTTCTTGGGGACGATCATATGCCGATGGATCTGACTATGATGGGTGTTGTTATCGCTGCGCATGCTTCTTACGCACCAGCATGCACATCGAATGACCTGAGCCTTAACCCCTTACCAGGCGTGCTAGATGTCGAATGGTGATTGTTGATATTAGAGCTAAGTTGCAACTTCTACATTGTTCGGCCAAGGGTTCAAACTCCACACACATGATAAGCAATTTACCCAAATTTAGGCCACCGCGATGGTGTGATACTCTACTCATATTTTACTGTTCTTCGTATATCAATTTCTCGCGACCCCTCTTTGAAAATACTCCTCCTCTTTTATACGCCGGGTCGTAGTTGACTTCTACCTTGAATCTGCATGACGCTGCCAACCTGAATTGTAGGTCTCCATTTTTTATGACGAAAGGGTGTGCCCCATGTTGCTCGCATGTTGCCCATCGTCATCGGGTGCACCATGGCATGGTAGCATTGTACCGGATGCTACCTTTGGACACGTCGTGTCTTGTAGCGGTCGGGGAGCACTGCATACTCTGTACTGGCCCTCCCGGAGGTCCCCAGGAATACAAAGGACCAGTCACGGATGCCCCAACTAGATCCCAAATGCACCCCTCGAACGGGGCACCCTAGCACACCCGTCCACTGAGGTGACCTTTGTCTTATTGGTGGAAAACCTGGCGCCCACTCCCATCGGGGACATGAATTCTGCGCGAGCAACCACCTCGCTCAAAAAGCGTGCTTATGCGAGAGAACTGGGGGAGCCCCCTTCCTCGTATCACTGACAACTACCCACTATAAAAATAGTAACTTAGACTAGTAACATGTGCTACTTGTGAGCTGCGTTGGGTTTTCCCCGAAGAGGAGAGGATGATGTAGTACAGTAAAGATAAGTATTTCCCTCAATTATGAAACCAAGATTATCAATCAATTAGGAGAATCACACAACAACTCGTTAGCAGCACCTGCACACAAAATAACAAATCCTTGCACCCAACGCGAACAAGTGGTTGTCAATCCCTTGGCGGTTATTTGCAAGATTAAATGTATGGTGATAGATAGATCGAACAAAAATACAAAATAAAATAAATAAAGTAAAATTGCAGCAGGTATTTTTAGGATTTTTAATATATGATGGAAGTATACCCGGGGGCCATAGTTTTCACTAGAGAGGCTTATCTCTTGAAAATAGCATACGGTGGGTAAACAAATTACTGTTGGGCAATTGATAGAAAAGCAAATAATTATGAAGATATCCAAGGCAATGATCATATATAGGCATCACATCCAAGACAAGTAGACTGACTCTTGAACGCATCTACTACACATCGACCGCTATCCAGCATGCATCTAGAGTTTTAAGTTCATAAACAACGGAGTAACGCCTTAAGCAAGATGACATGATGTAGACAAGATAAACTCACGTATGAATAAACCCCATCTTTTTACCCTTAATTGCAATGATACATACATGTCATGTCCCCTTCTGTCACTGGGATTGAGCATGGCAAGATCGAACCCATTACAAAGCACCTCTCCCATTGCAAGATAAATCAATCTAGTTGGCCAAGCCAAATCAATAGATCAGAGAGAAATACGAAGCTATAGTAATCATGCATAAAAGAGTTCAGAGAAAACTCAAATAATATTCATGGATAGATCTAATCATAACTCACAATTCATCGGGTCCCAACAAACGCACTGCAAAAAGTGATTACATCGGATAGAACTCCAAGAACATCAAGGAGAATATTGTATTGAAGATCAAATAGATAGAAGAAGCCATCTAGCTACTAACTACGGACCCGTAGGTCTGTAGTAAACTACTCACCTATCATCAAAAGGGCGGCAATGTTGATGTAGAGCCCCTCTGTGATTGAATCCCCCTCCGACAGAGTGCCGGAAAAGGCCTCCAGATGGGATCTCTCGAGAATAGGAACTTGTGGCAGAGAAAAAGTATTTCATGGGTCCTTTGTTGGTTTTATGATTTTAGAGAATTTATAGAGGCAGAGTTAGGTCAAACGAAGCCACGTGGGCCCCACAGGCCACCAGGGCGTGCCCTGGTGCCTCATTTGGAGTAAATCTGCTCGTCCCCTCCCGAAGCTTCTAGGGTCTCTTATGTCTAGAAAAAAATCACCAAAAAGTTACGTCGCATTTGGACTTCGTTTGATATTGATATTCTGAAAACCAAAACAGACAAAAAACAACAACTGGCACTTGGCACTAAGTTAATAGGTTAGTCCCAAAAAATGATTTACAATTGCTTGTAAATGTATATAAAACATCCCAGATTGATAATATAATAGCATGGAACAATAAAAATGTATAGATACGTTGGAGACATATCAAAATGTTACTAGTCCAAGTTACTAACCACTATGACCAGCCTATATTTTTGTTGACAAATACCAATCCAGGAAATCTGCTAGTCATGCCAACATGGATCACAATTTCATATGTACTCTCTCAATTCACTATTATAAGATGTTCTAACTTTTCAAAATCGAATATATAAAAATGTGTTTAGTGTTCGTTCATTCATTTTAGTCAGTATGTAGTTCATATTGAAATAGCCTAAACATCTTATAATACTTTTTTTTGAAATTCACATCCCCACTTTATAAGACTAGATCGGGTAGTTCATCTGATACAATACTAAGAATACAATCTGGGGGAGCTAACTCCCACGAAACCAAAACTCCATTACATAAACCAAAATGAGCTAACTCATGGGCCACTTTATTCGTGTTCCTCCGGACCCAGGTAGCTTTAAACTCACCCAAATTCCTGGCCATTGTCTTGATCTCTTCCACCATGATACCAACTGACGACAGATTCCTTTCTTGCTCATTCAGCATCCTGGCAACAGCAAGACAGTCGGTCTCTAGATGCAGTTTTGGTATGTCTCGTTGCAGTGCCAGTAGGACCACCCGCCTGCATGCCATCAGCTCTGTCACCTCTGCCGTCGATATATCCGATAGAAAAACGCTTCCGCTCCTCTGAACGCGCCATCTTCATCTCTGAAAACAACTCCCCACCTCTGCCTTGTCCCGACCGAGACGTAGCGCCATCAACGTTGGCTTTGAGCCAGCCAGCCGCCGGTGGTTCCCATATTGCATGTTGGGTCGTTCTTGTTGAGGTCCACTTTTCCATAAGAGCTGCTACCCTCCTCGCCACCATATCCGCCTCTTCAATACGCTTTCCATCCCGTGTGTCATTCCTCACCAGCCAAAGAGCATATAAACCCTAGACCATCATAGACTTGTCATCGTCGGAAGCATCCGACATCCACTGAAGCATCCAGGACGCAATCGAGCTATGAGTGCACAACGATCGAGGTGGGGTCGCCACCCTTGCACCCAATACCGAGCCCAACTCCTTCCAGAAGTGCATAGAATGATAGCAGCCCCAAAACCTGTGATGCATTGTCTCTTCGCGTCCACATGCCGGAAAGAACACACCAAGCTTGATTCTTCTACGAAGTAGTTCCGAGCCCACCGCGAGGCCATTTCTAATTAGTCTCCACACATGGATCAGCGCCTTACCCGGCGCATTTGTGCCCCAAAGCGCCAGCCACCCACAGTGTGTTGCCACTGATGAGGACGAGCCGGGCTGTCCCGATCTCGCCCTTTTCTTTTCCATACACAGGTGATAAGCCGACTTAACCGAAAATTGTCCATTCTTCGTGAAATTCCATGCCAAGATATCTTCTGTACCCGGGCCCCCAACACAAATCTGTAGGATATCATTTACGTCGTCCTCTGAAAACATAGCCTCCAGCTTGGGTCGATCCCACCCCGTAGCTTCGTCATTTAGAAGGTCGCTCACTCGCGTAATCCTCGGCACAAACACTTGGCCTAGTGGCCTTAGGCTGCCCTTACGTGGAATCCAACTATCATGATGAATGCAAATGCTCGAGCCGTCCCCCACTCTCCATATAAGTCCTTCTAGCAGAAAATCTCGGCCATGCAAAATGCTTCTGAAAGTGTAGGAAGCACCAGTCAGACAAGTTGCATTGAGAATTGTTCCATGATCAAAATAACGTGCCTTGAGGACGCGCGCACACAGAGAGTAGGGGACTTGCATAATTCTCCATGCTTGTTTTGCCAGTAACGCTTGGTTAAAAGCCTCCATATCACGAAACCCCATTCCTCCCTCCTATTTGCTCGCACACATTTTCTGCCATGCCATCCAGTGCACCTTTTTCTCACCGTTTGCTTCACCCCACCAAAAGTTAGAGGAGATAGATGTCAGGTTCCTGCACAATTTCTTGGTGAGCTGGAAGCAACTCATAGTGAATGTTGGGGTAGACTGGAGCCCCGATTTAACCTACACTTCATGAGCCTTCTTAGATAGCCCTTGCCCCTTCCATCCTGTGACCTTACCCTTTGCACTCTCCCGGGCATATTTAAAAGTTCCCTCCTTGGACTTTGCCACAGCGGTAGGCAGCCCCAAATATTTCTCACTCAGAGCTTCAGAATTAATCCCGATGACTGCCTTAAGTTGTTCTTTGTTCTCCTCTGTGCTCCCCTTCCCAAAGAATATAGACGAATTTGGCATATTAAATTTCTGTCCTGATGCCAACTCATAGTCCCCTAGAATTGTTTTGAGGGCGAGGAGATTACTCTCAGATCCTTCAAGAAACACAATACTATCATCCGCAAAGAGGAGGTGAGTAACCATGGGGCCGGTGCTCCCAAAAGAAACCCCTCTTATATCACTAGCACTTTGTGCATTTTTTAGCAGCGCCGAGAATCCCTCCACGCAGAACAAGAACAAATACGGCGACAGAGGGTCACCTTGTCGAAGGCCCCTCATAGGTAAGAAAGAATCTGAGATCCCCCATTGAGCTTCACCGTAAATCTTGCCGACGTCACACATCTCATAATCATTTGAATCCATGCTGCATTAAAACCAAACCTCTCCATCACCCTTTCCAGAAAAACCCATTCTACCCTACCATACGCCTTCATCATATCCAGCTTGACCGCACACGGAGGCTTCCTCCTACTTCTCTTTCTGATAGCGTGGACACACTCATATGCCACCAAGACGTTATCTGTGATGAGCCGCCCTGGAGCAAAAGCACTTTGCTCTTCTGAGATCAACATCGGGAGGATTCTCTTTATTCTATTGGCAAGTACCTTTGTTGCAATTTTATATAGCACGTTACATAGGTTGATTGGTCTGAATTGATACATCAACTCCTGTGAGTTGACTTTCGGTATCATCACAATGACCGTATCATTGAAACATTCTGGTGTCGCCAGTCCATACAAAAAATCCTCCACCACCTTGCACACACCCTCCTTAACTAACGACCAGTGTCGTTGGTAAAACTAGGCCGGGAAATCGTCCGGTCTCGGGGCCTTCATAGGGCCGATCTAAAATAGAGTTGTCTCAATTTCAATATCAGAGATCATGGTTGTAAGTTTTCCATTCATCTCCTCCGAGACGATCATGTCGATGTGTTGCAGCACGTTATCCGCTGCATTTGAGCCCTCAGTTTGGAACAATGTAGCATAAAAACTCGCTGCCAGAGCACGCATCTCTTCATCAGAAGTACACCCCTTGCCATCCTCCCTACGGAGAGCCTTTACCGTATTCTTTCTCTTCCTATGAGAAGCCTGATTCTGGAAATACTTGGTGTTCTGACCGCCCCATTGCAACCAGTCTATACGTGATCGTTGTTTGTAGTAGATCTCCTCCTTTTCATAAAGATCATGAAGCTAACTCCCAATAGCATTTACCTCCTGAAAAAACCCGGTCACTAGCGACCGTTCTTTATCTTCCTTCAGCTGCGTTTTTAGCTTAGAAATCTGTCGACGCAGGGAGCCAAAAACCTCTTGACTCCACGTCTGCATGGCCTTGGAAAGAGAGCCCAATTTACTACTCATGCTTGCCGACGCCCCTTGTTGCTAATTGGCTTGCTCTCATGCACGTACAATCATTTGCTCGTAATCCTCGTGCCTTGTCCATGCCTCTTCAAATCTAAATCCCCATCGCTTCTTCTTCCTGACTGCATCCAGTGATGCCGCAGCCCTGATGACCAGCGCCGCATGGTCAGACTCCTCGGTGAGAATATGTTCAACCGCCATTTCTGGGAAAAGGTGCATGAACTCATCATTGCATGTAGCCCTATCAAGACGAACTTGAATGTTGGCCCCTTGATCTTGCTTGTTGTCCCTCATGAATGGGTAACCCGTGAAACCCAAATCCGCTAAGCCACAATCACCAAGGCACTCCCGAAAGTCCTCCATTTGGTTGAATTTCTCGGATTTCCCCCTCGCTGCTCTGTCTAAAAAAGAATCTTATTAAAATCACCTGCACAAAGCCAAGTTAAACTATCTTGTTGCTTTAAGTAACGAAGGGCATCCCATGTCTTCAGCCTGTGCTCCATCCGAGGTTCTCCATAGATTCCGGTGAATCTGACGGTCCTTCCCTCAAAAGAAATTTCTGCATCAATATAGTAATGGCACCACGGCCTAACAATGACAGAGATATGATCCCTCCAAAGCAAAGCTAATCCTCCACTCCTCCCCTCGCAGTCCACGACAACGCCATTGCGGAACCCTAAACTCCATTTAACTTTTTCCATTGCTCGCGCCTTCTTCTTTGTCTCGCTCAGGAAAACCACCGCTGGGTTGTATGACCGTATCAGGTCCCTTAATTCGCCCACTGTTGGGTCCAACCCCAATCCCTGACAGTTCCAGACAAGGAGATACATTGCTCCCGGCGGCCCCGGCTTCTGGGGTCCGCCGATCTAGCTCCGTGATCACCGATACGCTCAAAGACTGACGACACTTTCTGTCGTTTTTCACCAACGAGTGCATCGCCTCCCTCCTTCCGAGCCCCCTCTCCTACATGCACCCACATCTGTCTAGATGGCCGCTTCTTCTCTCTGGGAGCATACCAATATTGGTCCTCTCGCCATCGAGAAGAGACCACATCTCTTCTACTTTTACGAACATAATACCTCGGCCTCCGATACTGCTCCCTCTATGCTATCCCCCCCGTCCCCGCCTTGCTGCCTTTCTCGATATTCTTGACTCTTCCTTGGGGAGATGACACCCTCTCTCCCTTTTTGGTGTAATTCATTCCTCAGCACTCTCTCCCTTTTCCCCTCCAAATCTTGACGTAGATCCTTCTCCTTAGTCCCCGCCGCACCAGTGTGCGTTTTTTGCGGGCTTAGAACCTCCTCTTGTTCCTTCCCTTTCTTCCTAGACCCACCAGTGTGGGAGTCAGCCGAGGGAGTATAGTCTCTATAGAGGGATCTGCGTGTTGGGAGGTCTCATACATACACTTGCCTTTTCGGGCCGTTGTCTCCTCCACTAGACATTGAGCTCTCCCTACTAAAATTCTTGCTTGAGATTCCCTGCCATTGCTTCTTCTCCTGGTGGCTCGACGCGGCCCTACCCGGCGAGGCACGCAACCATTCTCCCCACCGAGACAACGGATAAACCGGTGGGTCGTAGACTCCATCAACATGCACCAGTCTACTGCAGTCAAAACAAAAGTGGGGAACTTTCTCATAAGCAAAATCAAACCAAGTTTTCTCTTTGTCATCGGGCTTCTTCTTCAGGTAGAAACCGCGAACAAGCGGTTCATGCAGAGCAATCCTCGCCCGCATCCTGAGTTGAGTCCCCCTTGCTAGTCCATCCTCTCCAACATCTACCTTCACTACTGTCCCCAGCCAGTTTCCAAGGGCCTCTCCAAACGCCTTCGATCTTTTATCCAAGGGTAGATCATCAACCCTGACCCAGGCCTCAATCGGATCGAAAATCATCTTGGACGGTCTGGTCTCCCCATCATATTCCTTCAGTGCCACCACGTTGAAATCAAACTGCCATGGGCCATTATGGAGAACATGCTTCCAGTCCCCCTCGCTGCCAAATCTGATCATGAACATATTACCTCCTAGCATCTTGAATTGGGCGTCCCTGTGTAGACCCCAGGCGCGCTGCATAGCTCTCTCGAACGCAAGCTTGATCAGTGGCCGCGGGGAGAAGGATTTGCCAACGACAGCCCACTTCATCTCTCTTTTTGTCCTTGGGTCAGGATCTTCAAACACAAATCCGGCCGCCTCCTTCTCAGCGTTGATACTATCTAATTGTCTGTGCGTTGGCACAGGCGCATACATATTCTAGTGGCTCAACACTAATTATATTCGACACATCCCTTGCATCCACCATATTCTAAAATTTGATATGTTTTAATTTGATTTGAATATAGGTAGGAGAATGTAGAGATAGTTTTGATTTGGTTGATATTTTGGTGAGATTTAATTTGATATGGGTATGCATAGGGAAAGTAAACATTTTTTCGATTTAGTTGAGATTTTTGGAAGATACGATTTGATTTCATTTTATTGAGTTAATGTAGGATGTGATTTTGAGAACATACCGATTTGGTTTAGATTATTCCAAATTACTACATTTCTGTTGATTTTTATTTTGTGTGGCATGGGTTGAGAGTATCAAAAAATCAAGAGAAAACAACGAAGGGAGGGGTGCGTGAGGAGGGTGTGTGTGGAGGGAAGAAACAAGGAAGAGGGAGGCGACGTGGCCAACTCCATTTTAATAATAAAGACTAAGACGATGCATGTGCGTTCTATTAGGATACAAATAGTTTATTATGTTAGCTTGTGATTTATCTGTCTGTACTAATACGATTGTATAAATAAAGGACCTTTGATAAGTGACGCACAAACACAGGCAACTACAAACGTGTTTGATGGCAAGTATAGTGACGCGAGGATGGCAACTCTAGTCGTAAAGCATGTCAGTTTTTTTATATGGCAACCTTCAGGTTTTTTTTTGTTCTTTTCTTTTTGTTTGGCAATTTTAGTTGTAAAAAATGCTAGATACAGATTGCTTAGTGACATGTGTGGCATTTGTCATTTAAGTAAATAAATGTTTATCAAATTTAGCTCATGATTTACCTTATATGTTGATGAGAAATTTGGTAAGTAAATTAAAGTAAAATCGATTCAGAAAATAAACAAATTAAGTGATTAATTATCATACCGGAAAGATTGGAAGAAGGGGTCGTGAGGAAAAAATACATAAAATCTTATATATATATATATATATATATATATATATATATATATATATATTAAGATTGAGATAGAGATATAGATTTTCAAGCGGCGGAGATAGAGATAGAGGCTTTTAAGCGGCGGAGATAGAAAGAGTGAATGGAGGGGGAGTAGCTGAGATTCACAAGAAGGATTCGGACAATAAATAAATATTTTTTTAAAAAATAGCATTTCATTTGTTTTTACAACAAAATCTTTCTAGCACATTCCATGTCCCCAGCAACATGGCCACAGTGCACACACATTCCCCTTTTGGACCAGAGCACACAGTCTTTCT
>NC_041389.1:262930220-262945299 GCF_002162155.2 Triticum dicoccoides
AATCTCACTCCCCCACCCAACCAAAAGCCAAAACGCACACCGCCACGGCCATTACCACGGCGAGTTATGGACGCCGGCGCGCTCCAGCTCGCCGCCGCCGCCGTTGCCATCGTCGTCGCCGCGTTGGTATGCAGATGGTTCCTTGTGGCGTGCGCGGTCGGGGTCCGGAAGCAGAGGCCGCGGCTACCGCCGGGTAGCACGGGGTTGCCCCTGATCGGCGAGACGCTGCGGCTGATCTCTGCATACAAGACGCCCGACCCGGAGCCCTTCATTGATGAGCGCGTGGCGCGGCACGGGGGCGTGTTCACCACCCACATCTTCGGCGAGCGCACCGTCTTCTCCGCCGACCCGGCCTTCAACCGCCTCCTCCTCGCCGCCGAGGGCCGCGCCGTGAGCTGCAGCTACCCTTCCTCCATCACCACGCTCCTCGGCGCGCGCTCCCTGCTCCTCACACGGGGCACCGCCCACAAGCGCCTCCACTCGCTCACCCTCACCCGCCTCGGGCGCCCCGCCTCGCAGCCCCTGCTCGCGCACATCGAGCGCCTCGTGCTCGCCACCATGCGCCAGTGGGAGCCCACCGCCACCGTGCGTCTCCTCGACGAGGCAAAGAAGATCACCTTCAACCTCACCGTCAAGCAGCTCGTCAGCATCGAGCCCGGGCCCTGGACCGAGAGCCTCCGCCGCGAATACGTCAAGCTCATCGACGGCTTCTTCTCCATCCCCTTCCCTTTCGCCTCATTCCTCCCCTTCACCACCTACGGCCAGGCCCTCAAGGTGTTTACTCTTTTGCCTCAGCCCTTCCCCTTCCCCTTCCCCTTCGTATGGACATTGCGGTTTGCACAAATTGGTCTCCGCGTTCCCGTAACTGATTTATATTCTATTGTCAAATTTGCTCTAGTCGAGGAAGAAGGTGGCCGGAGCGTTGAGGGAGGTGATAAGGAAGAGGATGGAGGAGAGAGGAGAGGAGAAAGGAGTGAAGGAGGAGATGGACGGAAAGAGGGAGAAGAAGGACATGGTGGAGGAGCTTCTTGAGGCGGAGGGTGGGAGCTTCTCGGAGGAGGAGATGGTGGACTTCTGCCTGTCCCTGCTCGTTGCTGGGTACGAGACCACTTCCGTCCTCATGACGGTGGCCGTCAAGTTCCTCACCGAGACGCCGGCGGCGCTGGCACAGCTCAAGGTATGGGATGAATCATGAGGATTTGTTTGGTAATTTGTCAATTCTTGTGCACGTGTGGTAGTGCGTACTGTCAAATAAGGTCGGACACTAGGGGATTCGTCAACCGATTTCGTAATATCTTATTATAATTGGGAGTTAGGTTAGGTAAACCTTTTGTACATCAGCTCTTCTCCAAAAGAAAATTTGCTGTGCCGGCTTGTTGTTTTAGGTCAGGATCAAGTACAGTTTTGTTAATTCAGATGATAGTACTTAACTAAAAAACTATTGTTTACGTTTGTAGCTAACTGTTAGCATCTTGGTTTGGGACAGGGGTGATGTTGACTGATTCTTTATCTTCTTGTAACCTAAGAATGGATCTGCTATGAACACAAATCCTACCGACTTCTTCCAAAAGCATGTTTGCTCATTTTTCTTCTTTTGTTTATCAACACACCAGTAACAGCAAAAAGTGTGAATCCTTACCACAAAGCCAGGAACCGTAGTTAGACTGAATATATGAACTTCTTCAGCCGATGTTGTTTTCAGTAAACGGATACATATGCTTATATTGATATTCTGTGTTTTCCTTTTTTGATCAGCTTTTGAGGATTTCATCGACACTATGTTTGCATGTTGGGCTGATTGGCTTTATAATATAAAGCGGGGCTAGCGCCTGTTTTGTGATATTCCTTTTTTTTTAACGCTGTTTTGTTTTGTGATATTCTGTGTCAATATAGGTGCAATTAATACAGATGACTTGCTGATTTTACAGGAAGAGCATGAAAATATGACAAAGATGAAAGGTGAAAATCAACCCCTAGAGTGGGTCGATTACAAGTCAATGACCTTCACCCAATGTGTAATGATTTCAATGCCCCCATATTTCTTAAAGTTGATATGCATATCATACATACCGCCGCATTTGTTGACAATAACATCTAAGCTCACTGGGATTTTTCACATCATAATAAGGAAATTGCCACTTTCGCAGGTGATAAATGAGACACTTCGTGTGGCTAACATAATCGGTGGGGTATTTAGGCGAGCAAACACTGATATTCATTTTAAAGGTACTTCAGTAAATCCACACTTAAGTATTCAGAACCTTTTGATCAGGAATACTTCCCTAGTGTGTGTAACATTTGCTTTTATTCATCATTCTATTAGGTTACACTATCCCGAAGGGCTGCAAAATATTTGCTTCGTTCCGAGCTGTGCACCTCAACAATGAACACTATGAGAACGCCCGGACGTTTGACCCATGGAGATGGCAGGTACCCTTTACGGTGCTGTTGGTCAACGTATTCTATTATATCTTGGCTTACGCTAGTAGAAAAGTAAAGTAAAATGCCTGCATAACCGTACTATTTTGTGGTACCATGTACTCCCTCTGTCCAGAAATACTTGTCATCAAAATGAATAAAAGGGGATGTATCTAGATGTATTTTAGTTCTAGATACACTCCTTCTTGTCCATTTTGACGACAAGTATTTTCGGACGGAGGGAGTACTTACTTTGTTGCTGGTGCAGAGCAACAACAAACTTCAGAACGAGGTAGGGGCCAACTTATTTACTCCCTTTGGCGGTGGACCTCGGTTGTGCCCTGGCTACGAGCTCGCTCGGGTTGTCATCTCTGTTTTCCTCCATCATCTTGTAATGCGCTTTAGGTAATCCACCTTCATCTTCATCTTCATCTTCAGCTCGAGTTTGGCTATACGATCTAGATGTTCTGGAATTGAAATTCCAAACTAAGATGCCGCTTTGATTTCTTCTTTGTGCATAAATTTGGCAGCTGGGAAGCGGCCGAGGAAGATAGGCTCGTCTTCTTTCCCACCACTCGAACCCTCAAAGGATATCCGATCAATCTCAGGCGGCGATCGAAGTCTGTTTGACGACCTCACATTGGTCTTCGGCTGCTCTTATCTTGAAAGCGAAATTAAACATAGATGAAGGAAGAGAAAGGAAATCGGGTAAAATAGCTACTAGTAGTCTACTTTTGTTCCTTTGGGTGTATCATTTGTAACCTGGTATTTACACAACAGCAAAGTTGTGCTGCTTGTAAAATGTGTGGCCTGAATAGTTGGTGTGTACCGGTTACAAGTGACATTTTGTCGCGTATTTGGATATATCCAAACTTATGAGATGCGTCGTACTATTACCAGCAAGATGCGTTGCTAAGAAACGAGAGGATACGGCCGTCTCCTCGTAAAACACTCTGAACTATCGATCCTTGTCAAGCATGTCTCTGTCAGCTTATCACTGACTGTCCACACTGCTTGTTTCAGAACGAACTGTTCTTAGTACACAATTTATTCATTTATTACACACGTACGCACAAGCACATCTGAACAACATCATAGTGGTTGATTTTTTCTGTTTACTCTACAGTCGCTTTTAGAAACACTGATTACACACACACTTGCACCACTCACAAACAAGAGCCTGAAGATTTAAAATTGACAATCGCCTTCCACTGAAAACATAATCCGTATTGGAGCAACTCTAACCGGTCCCTTAAAAATAGAGTAAACGGCAGAGTAAATCCTTAGTGGAGTAAATTTACTCCACTAAGTTTGACCATTTCTAACCGATCCCCTAAAATTAGCAGAGTAAAGTTATTTTTTGATTTATGCATTTCATCGAACATCTAACATGCGTGTCTGCGACGATGGTGACCACACCAAAAACGCCGGTGACCACCGATGCGCGCCATACCACGGCCTTCCACCCGGTGCTCTCGCCCTGCCGCAACGTGATTGGCCGCCATCACTGTCGTGCTCGTGCTTGGTGAGGATGGAGGGCGGCGCAGGACCGCTGCCGCCGCGACGATGGCTGCGAGGGGCCCGGACTCTGCCACCGCCGCACGTGTGGCTGGAGGTGGAGGACACGAAGAAGAGCTTCGGGTGCGACAACGAGGAGCAGTAGGCACGACTTCTGCAGCGCAGGTCGGTCAAGGCGGAGGCGGCGCAGCCACGACGGAGTAGCTTCAACGTGGTCTGGCGGGAGCGACGGTGCGGGGGGCGTGGCTGGACCGCGCGTGGGAGATGAAGAAGAGCTGGCACGAGCGTAACGGCTGCGCCCCTGACGCCGACACTCCGTGGTAGGGAAGCAGGCCGGCGAGTCCTCGTCCTCATGCGCCTCCTCCTCCCCGCACCACCACTCGTCTGCCAGCGTCACGATGGACATGGAGGAGGCATGCATGGACCTCGGCCTCGAGCTCCTCTCCGACGGCACCGTTGAGATGCAATGCTACGGCCTTTCCACCGGCAGTAGCCCTGCCCACAGCCACGCAAGCAGCGACGACGCGTGGGGGAGTGGCCGCTACGGCGCGCAGGGAGTAGCGGCGGGCGGCGGAATCGCGCAGGGGAGTAGTGACGGGCGGTGGCGGCGCGCATGAGTAGCAAGGGAGGCGAGAGAGAAAGCAGAAATTTTACTCCGTTCCCTTTTCATGGAGTATATTTAGGAAGAAGTTTGGGTACATGAGTAAGATTTTACTTCCTTGCTACGGATAAGGGATCGACTAGGTACATGTCAGTGAAGTAAAACAGAAATTTTACTCCACTAACCGGTTATAAGGGCCGACAAGAAATGCCCTTAATAAAACACTAAGACGTCAAATCTGAAATATGATCCGTGGGCTGAACATAGTACAACTAATAATGTACTCCCTCCGTTCCTAAATATAGGTCTTTCTAGAGATTTTAATAAATGACTGCGTACAGAGCAAAATAATTGAATCTACACTTTAAGATATGTCTATATATCCGTATGTGATTGTTCATTTGCAATATCTAAAAGGACTTATATTTAGGAACAGAGGAAGTATACTGCTATTTTCTTTTTGAGAAATTCTTCATTCACATTACGAATCAGTATAAAGTAGTTGACTCTTACAAGCACACTGAAACGCAAACACAAAGGACCATGAACGGAGGAAGTATACGGCTATTGACTATATATGTTATAATCACTAATAAATTGATTATAAAACCAGTATTTTCTTCATCTTTTCTCTGCGTCCTTCTCCACATCTATTATACGGGAAGCACGTGTTGTGATAGACTCTCGTATGAGAGCTCATTCTCTTTATTTTTCACCTCTCTCTTATCAACATAGGAACGTACGCAACTTGGGGCGCTGCCCGTCACCGTGCGCGGACACTTCCAGCCGCGTCCGCGGGCGCTTGACAACTCATATTAACTATTTGTGGTTGTAGAAGCTATAAGATATTTTAGATATTTTAGTATAAATTATGTACGGACTTCAGCAGTGAATAAACACATTAAAACATAACTATCTACATCCAACTTAGAAAATCTTTAGAACATTTATAATTCAGAATGGAGGAAGTATTTATAAATTCACTTGTCTTTTATTTTTATTATTTTGGCAGGCTGGTTTGAAAAGACCAATCAGAGAGGCGCCCCAGCCCAGTTGCTTTTATTTTGTCAGTTAACTACCCATAGCCGGGCTAGTTCAACAAAATTTCACGCTTTGCATTCAGGGCATCTTCGGCACTGACCCTTAAACCCCCCGTAAATCGGAGATAAATATGGAGAGATTTACGGAAGTTCGGTTTGCTGTCACGTCCGCTTCTAAATGCTGTGGCCCATCAAAAACACCTTCCCCGCTAGCATGAGCTTCCCGCCCGTCGTCTAGCTATCCGCATTCATGTCGCTGTAGAGCGCACCGCTTCACACTGAAGACGGCTCAGGGCGAACGCGACCTCTCACTGCCTCTGCCATTGAAATGGTGCGCCGGCCGAGGGCGTCGCCCGCTGCACATCCGGCTGAACACGCCTCCTCGACGCATTCAAACGCCTCTCATTAAACCCTAGTGGAAGCCGAGAAATCTACTTTGGCCCCACATCCGTTCACGAGCGGACCGACATTAAAAGCAATGTCGTGCAAGCTCCCTCCGTCTGCCCTCTATTTAAATGAGGCCGGACGCTAGGCAACAATTGCACCACTGTGCCACTCCCCATCTCCTCCTTTCACCATTTTCTTCACTCTTTCGATGGCATCCGATGAGCCAGAAAAACAGTTCTCTGGCATAAAAGTCAGCTGGGTGGCCCGCCGAGCCCGTCGGATACGAGCGACGCAGCTCGCTGCTCCACCTCCCCCGCCTAGCCCGATGGAGCCAGTTGCCGCCCCAAGCCGGCGCGTGGTTCAACAACTTGCTGCTCGAAACCAACTCGCGGAGGAGTGGCGAGTTGCTCCATCCCAGCATGATGGGGAGCACGACGGCACGGGCATCGCCACCTCCAGTGCCTGTGACCGCGCCATTCACCACCGACGCACGCGTAGCCACGCTATGCACACAGAGAGAGAAGCCGGATGCGCGAATGTTAACGTGGTGGCGGCCCGCACGTCCGCATCCACCGCCATCATCGAGGAGAAGTAGAGCACGGTAGGCCGCCATCACTTGTATCCCATGGAGGCTAGCGTCGGCGCGTCGCCGGCTTGTACAGTCGGTAACTTGTCTAATCTTTATCTCAGACCATCCTGGGCACAGTCGTCTAGGCTCCACGGAAGCACCTTCACCTTCGGCTGAAGCATCCTCTTTGCCACTCCAATAAGCGGCGTAGTCGGACATAGGGGAGATACGGGAGAAGAATATGCCTCTGGGACTCTCGGCAGTCCAGGCGGGCTGCCGGACATGGGAAGACAAAGGGATCCGCCGCGGTCAGCCATAGACAAGTGTAGTGTATCGTGTCGTGGAAGTGAAGCTACGCGCGACGCCGGACATGGGAAGACAAAGGGATCCGCCGCGGTCAGCCATAGACAAGTGTAGTGTATCGTGTCGTGGAAGTGAAGCTACGCGCGACTGTACGTGCACATGATTTTATCTTTTTAGTTAAAATATGTCTAAAATGTAACTGTACAACATCCGTCATATTTATACGAAATCCGGCCGAGTTTGCACGAATTTCATCCGATTTATTAAAAAAGAGTTTGAAATATATATGACGGCCTTTTACATCCGTGTCTGTGGATTGGTCCCTTTACATGATTGGAGAAAATTTACCGGTTACATTGTAGATATTGTAGATGCTAGTAGTACCTACAGAACAGCGGCGACAACCATTATGTGCATACTATACTGACGTAATCGATCGATGGCCTGAGTTGTGTCGCAGGGGTTTGCCTCGCTCAAAGAAAAGAAACCGCTACTCTTACCACTACCAGTGTTGAAGTTGCAGAGTAGTAGGAGTAAACAGTAAGCTGCAGGTAGCCGACACTGCTCCGTGCGTCCTCCGACGACCCGTCACATCGAGAGGCTTGTCCGTAGCTGTTGTTGCAACCGATGCTGCACACTCCATCACTTGCCCGTTCCCGTCCCAACGCGGCAGTACCAGCTCAACTATATGAGTAGTACTCTTTTTGTTTCTCTTTAGTCAGCATTTAAAATTTAGTCAAATTTAACTATTAAAAAAAATATTAGCATCTACAATGCTAAAGCTATTTGGTATGCAAATTAATTTCATGATACGTCTAATAATATTCATTTTATATTACAAATGCTGATATTTTTGTATAAAGTTAGTCAAACTTGGTAAAGTTTGATTTCAATCAAATTTGATATGCTAACTAAAAAGAAACGAAGAGAATATAATAAAGAGAAAAATATAGTCCTCAGGTTCAGGCTCAGTGTAGAGAAAGGGAGAAATGTGTATTGTGTAAAAATGCTTTTTATATTACAAGATAGAGGGAATACTACCTCCATCTCGGTGAATAAGTCATTCGCGTAGTTCTAGGTCAACGATTTAACTATCTAAATATGTATTATATGTGACAAAATATATATATTTAGAAACTACATTCGTGTAGAAATCTAGTGATATACTTTTCATGACATATAACACATATTTAATTGCTCAAATCGATGACCTGAAACTACGCGAATGACTTATTCACCTAGACGGAGGTAGCAGTAATCTTGGAAAGTGGATGGGACGAGTGGGATATTATCGTCGAAAGTGCACCCTTCAGCTGTACCTAAGTTGAGAACTACACACACTATACTATATATTGGAATAAAGGGAGTAGTAGGTATATCCCATGGATGCAAGTATAAGAGCATCTCCACTCGTTCGGCCCCCCAGCGCATTCGGCTATTGCGTTTTGGCGTATGTGCCGGCGGTTTTTTCGCCCTGTGGGCGATCCAGTTCCTAGTCATGCCCCCAGGTTTCGGCCCTCGGACGCCCATAAATTCAAACTTGTCTTTCCCGCTGCCAAAAAAGCGCCACAAGTTCGGCGACCATCATGCCATAGTTCGGCGATCAAACGTACACGAAAGTTCGGCGATCAAAAGGAAGGACGCGGACAAAGGAACGCATCAAACGGCGGGCTCCTCTTGTGTGGGACTGGCTGGTGTCAGCCTGCTCGGCGTGGCTTCATCGCTCGGGCTGGTGGTCGGCGGCGTGGCTTCATCGCCTGGGCCGGTGGCCGGCGTTGGGGTCGGCGTGGGCATGGTTTATGTGCTCGGGATGGTGGTCGGCGGCGTGGCTTCATCGCTCGGGTTGGACATCGACGTTGGGATCGGCGTGGGCGTAGAGGTGGTGGTCGAAGCCGACCTGGGCATCTGGTTCAGGATGAGGCCGCGCCTCGACCTGCTCGTCCATCATCGACATGTCTGCCGACATCAAGAACGCCAGGTCGGTGTTCCTCTTCTTCGCGGCGACGTTGGTCCTGAGAAGGTCGAGCTTGATGGCACTGGTCGTCATCAACGCCGACCACCTCGCGTCGGATTTCTCCTCCCTCTTTGTGGCGCTGTTCTTGGCGTCGGTGATGCACTGCTCGATCCATGCTTGAAGCCGTTCGGCAGCGGGCGCCGCGTCCCTCGCCGCCTTGGCTCTTTTGTTGCCATCAAGGCGCCCATCGGCCGCCCCCGGGCAGGCGCGTCCGGCTTGTACGTCTCCTTGGCCTTGGCGAGCGTGAGCCGCACCTCCCTCCACTTCTCGCATGACTCGATCCTGGAGAACACATGAAGGAACTTGAACTCTCTGTTGTCCTGGCAGTACATGTTGAACATCCGAACCATCTGCACAACTGAAGAACAAGTGTCGACGATCACCATGGCGAAAAAGAACCGAGACGGCGGCTGGGCATACCCGACCCTCAATGTTGGTGCCGCTTTTTGGGGCGAGCCGCAACCTCCTCTACAATCCGATGCAATTTGTTGCAGGCCGCCTGGATGATCACCCAATGGTTCGCCATGGCCTTGATGCCGCTCTCCATGTGGATGTTCGCGAAGTAGGGGGCGACCAACTTGCGCTCGTCGAACGCCGTCTTGATCCTTGTCCAGTACGTGTCGGTGTTCTGGTTCGTGGCGGTGATCGGGTCGATGCTGACGGTCTTCCATGCTTTGGCGAGACACTCATCCTCCTTCGACGTCCACTTCACGTGAGGCTCGCCCGTCCTGGTGTTCGCCGCCCTTTCTTCTTTCTCCCTTTGGTCATCGGCGCCGGCTCCGCCTCCTCCTCCGCCTATTCTTCCTCCCCCCTCCTCCTCGGCATCATCGAGCTCGTCGTCCATGTCAGCATCCATCGTGGCATCTTGTGCGTGGAACCCGGGGCAGGATGCGGCGGCAACCGAGCCGCTCATGATGATCTCGTCCATGTCGGCCTCGGCATTACTGAACTGCGCGTCGAACCATGTCCAAACGGCAGGGCGCCCCGGCGCAGAGGAGGCGCAAGTGAGGCTGAGTATGCCGTCGGCTAGTAGATGTACTGAGTGTTGAGGCCGGCGATGAATGCAGGGGAAGGAGTGCGCTGGTCAGGGTTGAGGCCGGAGGGCAAGGAATGCGACGGCGCGCCATGCGAGAAGGTGATGTTGGGGTTGAACCCGCTGTGCGTGTCGCCATTGGAGTAGTCGGGCGGTGGTACGTACCCCCATTGCGGTGGGGGCGGCGAGAGGTTGGCCGGCGACGCGACACTTCCTTGGCTCCCCACGCGGCTTGTTGGCAGTGGCCGGGCGGCAGATTCATTATCCCCGCGCGTGACACCTCTGCCTGCTCCGTCGCCGCATCCCTGGCCCTCTTCACGATAAGCCTGTTCCGCCTATCGGCGGTGACCGCTTCATGGCGCTGAACGTCTGGCCTCTACTCAGCGTTGGACACGCCCGGTGGTTTTGCCATCGGCGCCCACGACTTCCTCTACTTCGGTTGGGCGGCATCAGCGGCGGCGGCGCGAGGAGCAACATATTTCTTCGGTGGCATGGCGACTGGTCTGATGAGGAGAATGGCGGGAACGGCGAGGGAGACAGGGGAAGCAATGGGGGAAACGGAGGGAAAGGGCGGAAAAACGGCAGGAATATGCGTGGTGTCGCCAACAGCGCGGGCCCATGTGCCTTTTTGCTTCGCCCAGTGCCCCCAGGCGCCCCCCGAGGGGCTGGGTTCGGCTCGGGTTCGCTGGTTGTAACTTCGGCCCAAACCGACGATAAATGAGGAGTTGGGGGCGCGACTGGGCCAAATTTTCGACGCCGGCGCTAAAAAAGGCGCCCCGGGGAGCCTTTGGAGGGTGGGGGGAGGCGAGTGGAGATGCTCTAAGCGCGCACATGCAGGCACGGACGGAGAGGGGAAGCGTGCCCGAAACACTTGCAAATCTGAAATGAAGTCCTTGAAAAAGTTGGCTAAGTTTCCCTGCAATGGCAAAAAGAAACCCAAATAATAAGTGCACACGATCAGGTGCGTGGCACTCCGGCCTTAATGTTTTTCTATGGTAATTTTAGTCACGCAAGGATGGCAAATTTCAACAACCTTCCTACAAGTTTGTGTCAAAAACAAAACAGAAGCACGAAATTGCCATGCTTGCCAACTAAAATTGTCATTCTCACGTAACTAAACTTGCAATTGAAAATGTTCGGAGTTGCCATGTGCCCGTACTTGAAGTTCAGCAATTAGGTGGGTCCAAAGGAAATCTACAAACTATACTATTTTTATGGCAATGTATACTATTAAAGAGGAGTTGATACTCTTTGTAAAAAAAGAATTGATACGTCATCGTTTAGCACGTAGTTATTAATGTACAAAACAATTTAGAAACCAAGCGCGGAATCAATTTGAAAATCAAGTAATTAATATATTTATTGAGCCAAATAATTAATTACACATGTATTTAGGTCTATTTAAATAGGATTTTTTACGTCAAATCATTCTGGAAATAGTATAGATAATTAATAATTAGTCTACTGGTTTTGCAAATAATTAATACCGGTAGAGATTTTTTTTCCATCCAACCGTATTTCCGCTAATAGTATAGATTCTTTCAAAAACATCCACCCTAAATAATTAGTTACCAACGTCGTCACAATGCACTCAACGGCACCATGACCGAGGACAATCGGTCATACGGTACCACCCTTCAAATATTGTTTCACCCCATAGCAATGCACGGGTATTTGGCAGTTATAAGAGCATCTCCAACGCTGACCATCAAACCGCCCGTATCCATCCGTACGTAGTTGTCCGAACCCCACAAGTCATCCAGCGTCGAACTCCATCGGTCTATTTCGCTGTCCGGACCACAATTTCCCTGCAAATCGGAACCAGACCTTGGGGAGGGGGGCTTTGCGGGAGTCCAGAAACAAACCATCTAGGACTCCGACACCCCAGGCCCACTTAAAACTAAGATGAAGCCCGCGCTTTTGTAGCTGGCTGCACTGTTTCCACAGCAATACTCCCAACACTCTTCTTTGATCCCGTCGCTCTCCACCCAATTCCCGCCCTTTTTCACCAACTATCTTCTTCCCTCCCCCCAGAGATGCATGGACCCGGAGAATACCCCGCCAAAGACGAGGGTGGTGGAGAGCATCACGCTCGCTCGCAGGATCAACTCGGCGACACGGCAAAATCACCGTGTCAAAGCGAAAGCCGCAAAGGAGGAAATTCTCAAGAAACATAAGGCCGACAGAGGGCGTGCTGGTGGAGGACGTGGTGGTGGGCATGCTAGTCACGAATGTGGTGGAGGTCGGACCTAGACCGCAACGCCCTCGCCATCGTGCAGACAACGCCATGGCCGGACCATTACTAGGCTCAGTACTACTACGATGCAAAGCAGCTGGGTAGGTAGTCCCCCGGATCCGCCGCCATGCCATTCATCGTTGATGTCAATGGGGCACCTCTACTTTTTTTTGGAGTGTTCATTGTTCCAGCTTGTCCGGACATGGGCGCCGGGTGTGGAGCAGCTGGTGCCCGCACGCTGTTTGCTGGTATGCCTAAAGTCGGCGGGCCGGTGTACGACTGCACAAGCAGGGAGATGTCCGATATCATCCACGAGGGAGAGAGAGGAGGAGGTTGCTAGGACGATGGTTGGGTAGATGACTCAAAGCCCACCTAGGCCGGCTCATACTCCCAGCCAGGAACATAGTACACCCAGTCCGACATGTCCACCAAACCGGGCATGGAAATACCACATAAGGATTGGGCTGCGAGACAGCAGGAGGAGGACTAGGAGGACGGCGAGGATGATGATCCGGTTACTGCCGTTCCAAAGAAGAGGGGGTAGAGGAGAAGCTTCAACATGCGAGAGGACGAGCTGCTGTGTGACGCATGGTTGACCACTAGCCTCGATCCAGTTGCTACTATTTTGCTTAGTCTTTGTCTATGATGACAAGGGCATGAATTATTCTATATGCATTTGTCCACATGACATGACTCAAGCCAGTGACAAGAATGTTCAGGGTGACTTGTACATTCGCGAGAGAGGTCTAATGGGAGATTCTAAGGATCTCAATCCACTCTATGACATCATGCATCGCACCTACCACTCTATTCTTATCCCCAAGGTGGGGAACCAGGATCAGATTCATGGCTAATGGTTCATCTTAAGCTTGCTACTCACATTGACAAGGAGCAGGGTATTCCACTTGACGTCCCCAACTATCTGTGGCAAGAGATGTTCTATGTTGTGATGAACAGGAAGGTACCCACTCTTACACTATACATCATGGCTTTTCTGAATGAGAAGTAGGCTGAGCGTAGGCCTAATGAGCCTTTGACCTCCCCTAGCAACCTTGTTGTTCATGAAGTCAAAAAGTTGAAGAGGAAGAAACGTAGTGAGCCCCATGTGACCCAGGATGACAATGAGGTGCTTGTTGATTCTAGTGATAGTGACTTCGATTTACCCCCTAGGAGGAAGCCTAGCTATGTTGTTAGACTGCAAAACAAGGTCAAAATGGCCTTCTGTCTTTGGACTAACATCCAACACAGGATGTATGAGGCACACCGAGATGAGAAGCTTGCTTGTCACCGCCTGATTTCTATGATGAGGGCTTTGAACATTGCTACTTAATGTGGTTCTGAGAGATCATCACACTAGAGGACATATGTATCTCCACTCACAACTAATGGATAGATAAGGATGATGGTGATGCACCTGCCAACTCCACAACTAACATCGAGCACGAGCGAGCTCTAGTTTTTCGAGGTCATGAAACTGATGATGATGAGGAGGCATAGGAGTCCTAGGATGAGCGTAAGGACGAGGATGGATCGTTAGGGGCGTTAGCATTGTTCGGAAATGTAGTAGAAAACAAAAAAAATCTCCCTACGATCACCCAGGAATAGTATGAAGATGCATTAACGGTTTGGATTCGATCATTACCGATTCTGAGTTGCAGCACAAGAAGACGATTCAGTGTAGATCCTACTTGGAGTCCCCCGAGCCGTAGATGAATGATCCCGCGAACTGCCGATGAATAGTCCCTAAAACGGAAGACCGAAAGCACGACCTCTCTATGAGTTGCAAGCGTACGGTCTTCATGATTCGGCAGCGCTTCGCTATCTAGAGCTAATCATAGTCGGAGAATTAGAGGGAGGAGATTAGAACCACACTAGGCTTCTAATTATGGGGATTAGAGGGTCTCCGTCAAGCTCTAATTGACCAACTAGGACCAACTAGAACTAGAGAATTAGAGGTCACTCCAAAACTTGTGTGTTCAAAAGGTGCAAAAGCCTCTAGTATATATAGGTGTAGAGGGATGAGGAGGGGGTGCCACAAGAGGAATGACTCCCCTGATGACCCACAAGTATATGGGATCAATTGTAGTCCTTTTGATAAGTAACTGTGTCGAACCCAACAAGGAGCAGAAGGAAATGATAAGTGATTTTCGCTAAGGTATTCTGAGCAAGTGCTAAAAGTAGCGGTAACAAGTAGTTTGACAGCAAGATAATTCGTAACAAGTAACAAGTGACAATAGTAGCAAGAGTGCAGCAAGGTGGCCCAATCCTTTTTGTAGCAAAGGACAAGCCGAAAGTACTTTTTATAATGATCAAAGCATTCTCGATGGCACATGGGAATTCTCGTCTAGTCACATTCATCATGTTTAGTTGATTCGCGTTCACTACTTTGATAATTGGGCCATTTGCATTTCTGTCCCTAACTCGAACCACCTAATCAGATATACCCCTAATTCGAAAGCCTACTAAAAAATTCCCCTCCGCCGTTATGTGCCCTTACAGAAATGCCCCTCCGAGCCGTTACCGTCCAGTCAAGGTTGTTTGACCGCTAACCAGCCGTTTCTTTGACATTTTTACCCCTGTGTCCATGTTCCACTTACTGGTGGGTCCCACTCTCAAAAATTAAAATGAAAAAACACTTTCTCTCACCCCCTCTCTCTCACTGATAACTTACATGTGGGGCCAATCTAGAAAAGGACTATTCAAACTTGATATTAGGCCCACTTTTATTGGATTATTAATATTTTCTGCATATTTTGTTTCAACTAATTGTTGATTAGGCCAACAGTGACCGACGGCGACCACTTGCCGCGGCGGTGGCATGCCGGGAGGCCGCAAGGAGGCTAGACGAGGGAAGCACGCGATAGCCCTGGATCTACCGCATCCAGGGATGTTTTGTTCGGACCATATGGTGGCCGGAGCGGCCGGCGGCGACCATTCCCGCGGTGGCTTTGGATGGAGCAC
>NC_041389.1:262945471-263051307 GCF_002162155.2 Triticum dicoccoides
GCGAGGGGGAGAGGGGAAGCTCCGTGACATTAATGAGCTCACTAGGAGCACGATGACGCCGCCACTGTGGCTCGGGGAAGACCGAAGCGAGGACTTTAACCATGGCGGCCATGGAAGAGCACAGAGCTCGTGGGGAAGACAACCCCAGGTTATGGGGCTTGCTATGGAGGATGCCCCCGGCCTCTGCTGCACACCATGACGCCCAGGGAGCGGCTAGGATCCGTCGGCGTGCTTCAACGGCATCACATCGACGGCGGCAATCCGTGGCCGGAGGCGGGGCAGATGCATCCTGGCGCTCGGTACAGGACTTCTCTGGTCAAATTCGTCGGCTGGGGCAGAGATGTCATGTCGTACGAGCATCCTGGCGAGCTAGCGACGCCTGGGGTTTCCGTTGCCCATGTGTTGGACTGACGACGGCGATAGGGCGGCCTCCAGTGGGCTTGCGGGAGAGGGCCAGAGGAGGGGAGAGAGAAAATGGGCGAACGACGGAGAGAATGAGGGCGAGAGGGTTGTGGCGTCAAGGAAGACCAGCAATGGCGGCGGCGGCCATTCAACACCCTCGCCGGAGTTGAGGGAGAGAGAGTGGCCATCGGCCTGTCGTTGGGAAGGGAGAGAGACGTCAGAGAGAGAGAGAGAGAGAAGTAGCTTGTACTTTTCCCTTTTTATTTTTTTTATTTTTTCTAGTTGGGTCCACCGGTAAGTGTGTGTGAGAGAGAGGGGTGAGAGAAAGGGTTTTTTGTTTTATTTTTTGAGAATGGGCCCCACCCGTAAGTGACACAAGGAGACAGGGGCAAAAATGTCAAAGAAACGGTCAGATAGCGGTCAAATGGCTTTGACTGGACGGTAACGGTACGGAAGGGTATTTCTATAAGGACACTTAACGGCAGAGGGGCAAATTTGAGCACACTTCGAAATTAGGGGCAAATCTGAGTAGTGGGTTCGAGTTAGGGACACAAATGTAAAAGACCCTTGATAATTTGATATGTGGGTGAACCAGTGATAGGGTGATGTTCTTACTTGAACAAGCAGCCCTCTTATGATTACCCCTTCTCAAGCATCCGGAACTACTAAAGAATAATTAAAATAAATCTAACCATGGCATGAAACACATGGATCCAAATCAGCCCCTTACGGAATAACTCATAAACTAGGGATTAAGCTTCTGTCACTCTCGCAACCCCTAATCTACTTATTACACCCCCAATGCCTTCCCCTGGGACCAAATATGGTGAAGCTTCATGTAGTCAACGTTCACAACACCACTAGAGGAAGAACAACATACATATCATCAAAATATTGAACAAATACCAACTTCGCACAATTACTTATAACAAGACTTCTCCCATGTCCTCAAGAACAAACATAACTACTCACAGATCATATTCATGTCAAAGATTAGACGGGTATTGTATATGATTAAGCATCTGAACATATAATCTTCTACCAAATAAACCAACTAGCATCAACTACAAGTTGTAATCAACACTACTAGCAACCCACAAGTACCAATCTGAGTTTTTGAGACAAAGAGTGAATACAAGAGATGAACTAGCATTTGAGAGGAGATGGTGCTGGTGAAGATGTTGATGATGATTGGTCCTCCCTCGATGAGAGGATCATTGGTGATGTCGATGGCTTCGATTTCCCCCTCCTGGAGGGAAGTATCCCCGGTGGACGCTCCGCTGGAGAGAAAAAATGCTCCTGTCCAGGTTCCGCGTCGAGACGGTGGCGCTTCATCCCAAAAGTCTTCTATTGATATATTTTCTAGGTAAAATGGCATCATATAGGATAAGGAGTGCCATGGAGGCCTTTTGGTGGGCCCACAAGCTCACATGGTGCGCCCCAGGGGGCACCTCAGCTTGTGGCTCACTAGTACGGCCCCTCCTGGTGGATCTTCTTCCAGTATTTTTTATTAATTCCAAATAAAAGTTTAGGTCATTTGGAGCTCCGGAGAATAGCTATCTTTGCTGTAGTTCTTTTCAGGTCCAGAATTCCAGCTACCGGCAATTTTCCTCTTCATATAAAACTTGCAAAATAAGAGAGAAAAGTCATTAGAATTGCCTCATGAAGTTAAATATTAACCCAAAAAATTATAAATAATGGTAGGAAAGCATGATGCAAAATGGATGTATCAACTCCCCGAAGCTTAGACCTCGCTTTCTCTCAAGCGAATGTCGAACTCGATAATCATGACCACATGTTTATAGAGAGAGGTGTCAAAAAAAGAAAATACGTACATGGAAGCATCATGATCATTATTATAACAGAAATATATCATCATAAAACTTCTCATGATCAAGTAACAGTTCATCCACAATGCTAAATCATGAACCATAAAATTTCTTGAGAACTAACAAACTATGTTCCTCCGTCATTGAAACAATGCAGTTCATCATTTTTCCAGGAGAGTCTATGTAAGAGATTTTCTTTAGCAAGTTTCACATACTCAACTATCATATAGTGTTCTATGATTGCTAACACTCAAGCATATCTTTGGAACAAATGTTTCAGTCAGACACATAGGAAGATGGGGTTTATTGTTTTCACCTCTCAACTTATTTATCTCAAGGATAATGACAACAATAATAACTCATGATTACCTACATCCAACTGGATATATGTGCCTAGATTTTTCCCTACCACATGATGCTTGCCAAGTGAAGAATAATTAAGAATGGAATAAGGATGAACATTATTGACTCTTGCGTAATAAAATTTGGAAAGTATAAAGATAGGCCCTTCGCAGAGGTAAGCAGAGGTTGTCATCCGTTTTTATTTGGATGTGCAAGCTCTTAATGCAAATGAACGTCACTTTATATTTCCCTTTGTGATAGCAACCTTTATTATGCAGTTCGTCGCTTTTATATCTTTACCACACAAGTTCATACATAGCTTATTTTCGCTTACAATAAAAGATCATACATATTTAGGAGCAATTTTTATTTTTTTTTTGCATTAATGACAACTTACTTGAAGGATCTTATTCAATCCATAGGTAGATATAGTGGACTCTCATGGCAAGAAACTGGGTTTAAGGGTCTTTGTATGCACAAGTAGTATTTCTACTTAGTACAAAATTTTGGCTAGCAAAAGATTATGAGAAACCACTACATGTGAGAGGATCCATGATAATATAACTTCTATGTGAATATAAGCAAACATAACTCATTATGTTGTCTTCCTTATCCAACATGAACTATTTGGTCAAGGAGAAAATATTTGATGGGGCTCACAATCATAAAAGATGTCCAAGATAGTGTATTTATATGTGAAACCTCATCCTTTATTAATCTTTCATGAATTGCATTAATGACCAATGCTATGTTTGTTAATCTTCAACAAATCTTATCAATTATACTTCTTTTATGTGAAGTCATTACTCCCCATGGGATTAGCATATGTTTTTTTATTCTTTTCATTGCTAAGATTGAAACAAGAAAGTAAAACATCACAACTCAAACTACTCTTTAGTATATAACTCTTACACTCTACATAGATAGATAGATCACGAAACAATCACTCGAAACTAATTCATACTAAAACTTTATTCTTCTAAATCACAAAATAACTAAGGACCGAACTAAGTTAGATAATGATGATAAAAGTGTTGGGGAACGTAGCAGAAATTCAAAAATTTTCCTACGTGTCACCAAGATCTATCTATGGAGAGACCAGCAACGAGGGGAAGGAGAGTGCATCTACATACCCTTGTAGATCGCTAAGCGGAAGCGTTCAAGTGAACGGGGTTGATGGAGTCGTACTCGTCGTGATTCAGATCACCGATGATCCTAGTGCCGAACGGACGGCACCTCCGCGTTCAACACACGTACAGCTCGACGATGTCTCCCACGCCTTGATCCAGCAAGGAGAGAGGGAGAGGTTGAGGAAGACTCCATCCAGCAGCAGCACAACGGCGTGGTGGTGATGGAGGAGCGTGGCAATCCTGCAGGGCTTCGCCAAGCACCTATGGGAGAGGAGGAGGTGTCACGGGAGGGAGGGAGGCGCCAAGGGCTCAGGTATGGATGCCCTCCCTCCCCTCCACTATATATAGGGGCAGGGGAGAGGGGGGAGGCGCAGCCTTTCCCCTTCCTCCAAGGAAGGGGTGCGGATAAGAGGGGGGGAGGAGTCCATCCTCCCCAAGGCACCTCGGAGGTGCCTTCCCCCTTTAGGACTCTCCCCTTTTTCCTATATCTTGGCGCATGGGCCTCTAGGGGCTGGTGCCCTTGGCCCATGTAGGCCAAGGCGCACCCCCTACAGCCCATGTGGCCCCCCGGGGCAGGTGGCCCCACCCGGTGGGCCCCCGGGACCCTTCCGGTGGTCCCGGTACAATACCGATGACCCCGAAACTTGTCTCGATGGCCGAAACAGGACTTCCTATATATAAATCTTTACCTCCGGACCATTCCGGAACTCCTCATGACGTCCGGGATCTCATCCGGGACTCCGAACAACATTCGGTAACCACATACAAACTTCCTTTATAACCCTAGCGTCATCGAACCTTAAGTGTGTAGACCCTACGGGTTCGGGAGACATGTAGTCATGACCGAGATGTTCTCCGGTCAATAACCAACAGCGGGATCTGGATACCCATGTTGGCTCCCACATGTTCCACGATGATCTCATCGGATGAACCACGATGTCAAGGACTCAATCAATCCCGTATACAATTCCCTTTGTCTAGCGGTATGGTACTTGCCCGAGATTCGATCGTCGGTATACCGATACCTTGTTCAATCTCGTTACCGGCAAGTCTCTTTACTAGTTCCGTAACACATCATCCCGTGATCAACCCCTTGGTCACATTGTGCACATTATGATGATGTCCTACCGAGTGGGCCCAGAGATACCTCTCCGTTTACACGGAGTGACAAAATCCCAATCTCGATTCGTGCCAACCCAACAGACACTTTCAGAGATACCCGTAGTGTACCTTTATAGCCACCCAGTTACGTTGTGACGTTTGGCACACCCAAAGCACTCCTACGGTATCCGGGAGTTGCACAATCTCATGGTCTAAGGAAATGATACTTGATATTAGAAAAGCTTTAGCATACGAACTACGATCTTTGTGCTAGGCTTAGGATTGGGTCTTGTCCATCACATCATTCTCCTAATGATGTGATCCCGTTATCAACGACATCCAATGTCCATGGTCAGGAAACCGTAACCATCTATTGATTAACGAGCTAGTCAACTAGAGGCTTACTAGGGACATGGTGTTGTCTATGTATCCACACATGTATCTGAGTTTCCTATCAATACAATTCTAGCATGGATAATAAACGATTATCATGAACAAGGAAATATAATAATAACAATTTATTATTGCCTCTAGGGCATATTTCCAACAGTCTCCCACTTGCACTAGAGTCAATAATCTAGTTCACATCGATATGTGATTAACACTCAAGGTCACATCCCCATGTGACTAACATCCAAAGAGTTTACTAGAGTCAATAATCTAGTTCACATTTACCATGTGATTAACACTCGATGAGTTCTAGGTTTGATCATGTTATGCTTGTGAGAGAGGTTATAGTCAACGGGTCTGAACCTTTCAGATCCGTGTGTGCTTTACAAATCTCTATGTCATCTCCTAGATGCAGCTACCACGTTCTATTTGGAGCTATTCCAAATAACTGTTCTACTTGGAGCTATTCTAAAATGTTGCTCCATTATACGTATTCGGTATCTCTACTCAGAGCTATCCGGATAGGTGTTAAGCTTGCATCGACGTAACCCTTTACGACGAACTCTTTTACCACCTCCATAATTGAGAAAATTCCTTAGTCCACTAGTTACTAAGGATAACTTTGACCGCTGTCCTGTGATCCATTCTTGGATCACTCTTGTACCCCTTGACTGACTCATGGCAAGGCACACTTCAGGTGCGGTACACAGCATAGCATACTGTAGAGCCTACATCTTATGCATAGGGGACGACCTTAGTCCTTTCTCTCTATTCTGCCATGGTCGAGCTTTAAGTCTTAACTTCATACCTTACAACTCAGGCAAGAACTCCTTCTTTGACTGATCCATCTTGAACACCTTCAAGATCACGTCTAGGCATGTGCTCATTTGAAAGTACTATTAAGCGTTTTGATCTATCCTTATAGATCTTGATGCTCAATGTTCAAGTAGCTTAATCCAGGTTTTCCATTGAAAAATACTTTCCAAATAACCCTTTATGCTTTCCAGAAATTCTACGTCATTTCTGATCATTAATATGTCAACAACATATACTCATCAGAAATTCTATAGTGCTCCCACTCACTTCTTTGGAAATACAAGTTTCTCATAAACTTTGTATACACCCAAAATCTTTGATCATCATCAAAGCATACATTCCAACTCCGAGATGCTCACTCCAGTCCTCAGAAGGATTGCTAGAGCTTTGCATACTTATTAGCATATTTCAGGATAGACAAAACCTTCCGGTTGTATCACATACAACCTTTCCTCAAGAATCATCGAGGAAACAATGTTTTGACATCCTATCTGCAAGATTTCATAAATAATGCAGTAATTGCTAATATAATTCCAACAGACTCTTAGCATCGCTACGAGTGAGAAAGTCTCATCGTAGTCAACTCCTTGAACTTGTCGAAAAACATCTTAACGACAAGTCGAGCTTTCTCAATGGTGACACTTACCATCATTGTCTGTCTTCCTTTCAAAATCCATATGTACCTAATAGCCTTACGACCATCAAGTAGTTCTTCCAAAGTCTACACTTTGTTTTCATACATGGATCCTATCTCGGATTTTATGGCTTCTAACCATTTGTCGGAATTTGGGCCCATCGCTTCTCCATAGCTCGTAGGTTCATTGTTGTCTAGCAACATGACTTCCAAGACAGGATTACGTACCACTCTGAAGTAGTACGCATCCTTGTCATCCCACGAGGTTCGGTAGTGACTTGATCCGAAACTTCATGATCACTATCATAAGCTTCCACTTCAATTGGTGTAGGTGCCACAGGAACAACTTCCTGTGCCCTGCTACACACTTGTTGAAGTGACGGTTCAATAACCTCATCAAGTCTCCACCATCCTCCCACTCAATTCTTTCGAGAGAAACTTTTCCTCGAGAAAGGACCCGATTCTAGAAACAATCCCTTATTGCTTTCGAATCTGAGACAGGAGGTATACCCAACTGTTTTGGGTGTCCTATGAAGATGCATTTTATCCGCTTTGGGTTCGAGCTTATCAACCTGAAACTTTTTCACATAAGCGTCGCAGCCCCAAACTTCTAAGAAATGACAGCTTAGGTTTCTTTAAACCATAATTCATACGGTGTCATCTCAACGGAATTACGTGGTGCCCTATTTAAAGTGAATGTGGTTGTCTCTAATGCCTAACCCATGAATGACAGTGGTAATTCGATAAGAGACATCATGGTATGCATCATATCCAATAGGGTGCAGTTATGATGTTCGGACACATCATCACACTATGGTGTTCCAGGCTGTATTAGTTGTGAAACTATTTCCACAATGTCTTAATTCTGTGCCAAACTCGTGATTCAGATATTCATCTCTATGATCATATCATAGATCTTTTATCCTCTTGTCACGACGATCTTTCAACTTCACACTGAAATTACTTGAACCTTTCAATAATTCAGACTCGTGATTCATCAAGTAAATATACTCAACATCTACTCGAATCATGTGTGAAGTAAGAACATAACGATATTCACTGCATGCCTCAGCACTCATTGGACTGCACACATCAAAATGTGTTACTTCCAACAAGTTGCTATCTTGTTCCATCTTACTGAAAACGAGGCTTTTCAGTCATCTTGCCCATGTGGTATGATTTGCATGTCCCAAGTGATTCAAAATCAAGTGAGTCAAAACGGTCCATTTGCATGGAGTTTCTTCATGCATATACACCAATAGACATGGTTCGCATGTCTCAAAGTTTTCAAAAACGAGTGAGCCCAAAGATCCATCAATATGGAGCTTCTTCATGCGTTTTATACCGATATGACTTACGTGGCAGTGCCACAAGTAGGTGGTACTATCATTACTATCTTTTGGCATGAACATGTGTATCACTACGATCGAGATTTAATAAACCATTCATTTTAGGTGTAAGACCATTGAAGGTATTATTCAAAAAAACAGAGTAACCATTATTCTCCTTAAATGAATAACCGTATTGCGATAGACGTAATCCAATCATGTCTATGCTCAACGCAAACACCAAATAACAATTATTTAGGTTTAACACCAATCTCTTTGGTAGAGGGAGCGTGCGATGCTTGATCATATCAAGTTTGGAAAAACTTCCAACACATATCGTCAGCTCACCTTTAGCCAGTCTCCGTTTATTCCGTAGCCTTTTGTTTCGAGTTACTAACACTTAGCAACGAACCGGTATCTAATACCCTGGTGCTACTAGGAGTACTAGCAAAGTACACATTCACACAATGTATATCCAATATACTTCTATCGACCTTGCCAGCCTTCTTATCTACCAAGTATCTAGGGTAATTCTGCTCTAGTGGTTGTTCCCCTTATTACAGAAGCACTCAGTCTCGGGTTTGGGTTTTACCTTGGGTTTCTTCACTAGAGCAGCAGCTGATTTGCCGTTTCATGAAGTATCCCTTCTTGCCCTTGCCCTTCTTGAAACTAGTGGTTCCACCAACCATCAACAATTGATGCTCCTTCTTGATTTCTACTTTCGCGGTGTCAAACATCGCGAATACCTCAAGGATCATCATATCTATCCCTGATATGTTATAGTTCATCACAAAGCTCTAACAGCTTGGTGGCAATGACTTCGGAGAACCATCACTATTTCATCTGGAAGATAAACTCCCACTCGATTCAAGCGATTGTTGTACTCAGACAATCTGAGCACAAGCTCAACAATTGAGCTTTTCTCCTTAGTTTGCAGGTTAAGAAAGTCATCGGAGGTCTTATACCTCTTGACATGGGCACGAGCCTGAAATCCCAATTTCAGCCCTCAAAACATCTCATATGTTTCGCGATGTTTCAAAAACGTCTTTGGTGCCTCAACTCTAAACCGTTTAACTGAACTATCACGTAGTTATCAAAACGTGTATGTCAGATGTTCGCAACAACCACAGACAACGTTCGAGGTTCAGCACACTGAGCGGTGCATTAAGGACATAAGCCTTCTATGAAGCAATGAGGACAATCCTTAGTTTATGGACCTAGTCCGCATAATTGCTACTATCAACTTTCAACTAATTTTTCTCTAGGAACATATCTAAACAGTAGAACTATAGCGTGAGCTACGACATAATTTGCAAAAACCTTTTGACTATGTTCAGGATAATTAAGTTCATCTTATGAACTCCCACTCAGATAGACATCCCTCTAGTCATCTAAGTGATTACATGATCCGAGTCAAACTAGGCCGTGTCCGATCATCACGTGAGACGGACTAGTCATCATCGGTGAACATCTTCATGTTGATCGTATCTTCTATACGACTCATGTTCGACCTTTCGGTCTCCGTGTTCCGAGGCCATGTCTGTACATGCTAGGCTCGTCAGGTTAACCCTAAGTCTTTCGCGTGTGTAAATCTGTCTTACACCCGTTGTATGTGAACGTTAGAATCTAACACCCGATCATCACGTGGTGCTTCGAAACACGAACTGTCGCAACGGTGCACAGTTAGGGGAGAACACTTCTTGAAATTGTTGTAAGGGATCATCTTATTTACTACCGTCGTTCTAAGCAAATAAGATGTATAAACATGATAAACATCACATGCAATCAAATAGTGACATGATATGGCCATCATCACTTTGCTCCTTTTGATCTCCATCTTCGGGGCTCCATGATCATCATCGTCACCGGCATGACACCATGATCTCCATCATCATGATCTCCATCATCGTGTCTTCATGAAGTTGCCTCGCCAACTATTACTTCTACTACTATGGCTAACGGTTAGCAATAAAGTAAAGTAATTACATGACGTTTAAGTTGACATGCAGGTCACAAATAAATAAAGACAACTCCTATGGCTCCTGCCGGTTGTCATACTCATCGACATGCAAGTCGTGATTCCTATTACAAGAACATGATCAATCTCATACATCACATATATCATTCATCACATCCTTTTTGGCCATATCACATCACATAGCATACCCTGCAAAAACAAGTTAGACGTCCTCTAATTGTTGTTTGCATGTTTTACGTGGCTGCTATGGGTTTCTAGCAAGAACGTTTCTTACCTACGCATGAACCACAACGTGATATGCCAATTGCTATTTACCCTTCATAAGGACCCTTTTCATCGAATCCGATCCGACTAAAGTGGGAGAGACAGACACCCGCCAGCCACCTTATGCAACTAGTGCATGTTTGTCGGTGGAACCGGTCTCACGTAAGCGTACGTGTAAGGTTGGTCCGGGCCGCTTCATCCCACTATGCCGCCGAATCAATATAAGACTAGTAACGGCAAGCATATTGAACAATATCGACGCCCACAACTACTTTGTGTTCTACTCGTGCAAAGAATCTACGCAATAGACCTAGCTCATGATGCCACTGTTGGGGAACGTAGCAGAAATTCAAAAATTTTCCTACGTGTCACCAAGATCTATCTATGGAGAGACCAGCAACGAGGGGAAGGAGAGTGCATCTACATACCCTTGTAGATCGCTAAGCGGAAGCGTTCAAGTGAACGGGGTTGATGGAGTCGTACTCGTCGTGATTCAGATCACCGATGATCCTAGTGCCGAACGGACGGCACCTCCGCGTTCAACACACGTACAGCTCGACGATGTCTCCCACGCCTTGATCCGGCAAGGAGAGAGGGAGAGGTTGAGGAAGACTCCATCCAGCAGCAGCACAACGGCGTGGTGGTGATGGAGGAGCGTGGCAATCCTGCAGGGCTTCGCCAAGCACCTACGAGAGAGGAGGAGGTGTCACGGGAGGGAGGGAGGCGCCAAGGGCTCAGGTATGGATGCCCTCCCTCCCCTCCACTATATATAGGGGCAGGGGAGAGGGGGGAGGCGCAGCCTTTCCCCTTCCTCCAAGGAAGGGGTGCGACTAAGAGGGGGGGAGGAGTCCATCCTCCCCAAGGCACCTCGGAGGTGCCTTCCCCCTTTAGGACTCTCCCCTTTTTCCTATATCTTGGCGCATGGGCCTCTAGGGGCTGGTGCCCTTGGCCCATGTAGGCCAAGGCGCACCCCCTACAGCCCATGTGGCCCCCCGGGGCAGGTGGCCCCACCCGGTGGGCCCCCGGGACCCTTTCGGTGGTCCCGGTACAATACCGATGACCCCGAAACTTGTCCCGATGGCCGAAACAGGACTTCCTATATATAAATCTTTACCTCCGGACCATTCCGGAACTCCTCGTGACGTCCGGGATCTCATCCGGGACTCCGAACAACATTCATTAACCACATACAAACTTCCTTTATAACCCTAGCGTCATCGAACCTTAAGTGTGTAGACCCTACGGGTTCGGGAGACATGTAGTCATGACCGAGATGTTCTCCGGTCAATAACCAACAGCGGGATCTGGATACCCATGTTGGCTCCCACATGTTCCACGATGATCTCATCAGATGAACCACGATGTCAAGGACTCAATCAATCCCGTATACAATTCCCTTTGTCTAGCGGTATGGTACTTGCCCGAGATTCGATCGTCGGTATACCGATACCTTGTTCAATCTCGTTACCGGCAAGTCTCTTTACTCGTTCCGTAACACATCATCCCGTGATCAACCCCTTGGTCACATTGTGCACATTATGATGATGTCCTACCGAGTGGGCCCAGAGATACCTCTCCGTTTACACGGAGTGACAAAATCCCAATCTCGATTCGTGCCAACCCAACAGACACTTTCAGAGATACCCGTAGTGTACCTTTATAGCCACCCAGTTACGTTGTGACGTTTGGCACACCCAAAGCACTCCTACGGTATCCGGGAGTTGCACAATCTCATGGTCTAAGGAAATGATACTTGACATTAGAAAAGCTTTAGCATACGAACTACGATCTTTGTGCTAGGCTTAGGATTGGGTCTTGTCCATCACATCATTCTCCTAATGATGTGGTCCCGTTATCAACGACATCCAATGTCCATGGTCAGGAAACCGTAACCATCTATTGATTAACGAGCTAGTCAACTAGAGGCTTACTAGGGACATGGTGTTGTCTATGTATCCACACATGTATCTGAGTTTCCTATCAATACAATTCTAGCATGGATAATAAACGATTATCATGAACAAGGAAATATAATAATAATCAATTTATTATTGCCTCTAGGGCATATTTCCAACAAAAAGTGATGGTGATACGATACTGAGGCACCTCCCCCACCTTGGAACAAGCCAAGGGTGGTGCCCATACCCGTGTGCTCAAGTTTCTTTCTTCAGTGATGGGGGTGATGATGTGGCGGGCTTGTCCTGCCACTTGAGAGCATGATTCTCTTCTTTCAATTTATAGATCTTCCGTTCAAGCTCCCAAATCCCATGATGCAACCTGCTCTTGTCTTCCTGCACATCACAAAAGGGAATGAACTAGAACTTAGGATCTTTCACCGTGTTTGGGAGGCTTGACTTCTTGAATTCCACATGCATGTCCCCTGGTTGAAAAGAGGGATGTCTTCTTCTTGCTCGCTTGAGTAATCTATCTATTTGAGACCTCCTCTTCTTCCTCGTCTGTTGGCCATTCATACGGAGCCACATTGCGGTGTCCCTTGGGGTTTGCGATGAAGTGAGAGATGCAACTCTCCCCATCAGAGTCTTGTGACGACATGATGACCCGACCTAAAAATCCTGATAGAAAATTGCACGAAACAAGAATAGAGGAGAATCTTGCGATACAAAGGTCTATTCTAATAACACCCTTACGACCCTTATTCTCATAACACCTAACCTTATTCTGCTAACACCCTAACCCACCTGACCGACGCAAAATAAACAAAAGCAGGTCAACCCCCGGCCAATCCCACTCTTCCCACATCTCCTCGTATCCAACCACCTTCTTCGTCTCCACTCCCCACCACACACCACCGCACCAACCTCCCTCCCTTCCTCCACCAACCCGCGCCGATCTCCTGCACCCCTCCACTCCTTCAACCTCCTCCTCTGCGCCCCTCCACTCCCCCATCGGTTCCCCCTTCCTCCAGCGTGCCACACTCCCTCCCCCCGGCGGCTATACTTCGATAGATCTGGCTGGATCCAGACCCGCCGTCCTGATGCGGCTTGAACTACGTCAGTATTTCCCAAAGAGGAAGGGATGATGCAGCACAACTATGGTAGGTATTTCCCTCGATGATGAGATCAAGGTTATCGAACCAGTAGGAGAACCAAGCAACACTATGTAAACGGTACCTGCACACAAAGAACAAATACTTGCAACCCGACGTGTTAAAGGGGTGTCAATACCTTTCGGGTAACGGCACCAGAAATTGGCACGTGGACGGGAGAAAGTTGTAATAGATTGATAGATGCAAATAATGGCAAATAAAATTCAGCAAGATATTTTTGGTTTTTTGATAATATAGATCCGAAAAAAGTAGCAAATAAATAGAAAGGCAAATAGCAAAATAGATCCGAAAATATATGATGAGAAAATAGACCTGGGGGTCGTAGATTTCACTAGTGGCTTCTCTCGAGAAAAATAACATGCGGTGGGTAAACACATTATTGTTGGGAAATTGATAGAACTTCAAGTAAATATGACGATATCCAGGCAATTATCATTATATAGGCACCGCATCCAAGATTAGTAGACCGACTCCTGTCTGCATCTACTACTATTACTCCACACATCGACCGCAATCCAGCATACCTCTAGTGTATTAAGTTCATGGAGAAATGGAGTAATGCAATAAGAACGATGACATGATGTAGACAAGATCTATTCATGTAGGAATAGACCCCATCTTGTTATTCTTAATAGCAATGATACATACGTGTCATTTCCCCTTCTGTGACTGAGATTGAGCACCGTAAGATCGAACCCATCACAAAGCACCTCTTCCCATGTCAAGAAAAATCGATCTAGTCTGCCTAAATAAACCAAAGATTCGAAGAAGAAATACGAGGCTATAAGCAGTCATGCATATAGGAGATCAAAAGACTCAAATAATTTTCATGGATAAAAACATAGATCTGATCATAAACTCAAAGTTCGTTGGATCCCAACAAACACACCGCAAAAAGAGTTACATCAAATAGATCTGCAAGAGACCATTGTATTGAGAATCAAAAGAGAGAGTGGAAGTCATCTAGCTACTAACTACGGACCCGAAGGTCTACAATGAAGTACTCATGCATCATCGGAGAGGCACCAATGAGGATGATGAACCCCTCCGTGATGTTGTCTAGATTGGATCTATGGTTTCTGGAATTGCGGCGGTTGGAATTGTCTTTCGTCGACTCCCCTAGGGTTTTGGATTTTCGGGGTATTTATAGAGCAAAGAGGCGGTGCGGGAGGTGTCCGAGGTGGGCACAACCGACCAGGGCGTGCCCAGACCCCCAGGCGCGCCCAGGTGGGTTGTGCTCCCCTCGGAGCCCCCTCTGGTACTTCCTTGGCTCATCATGTGTCTCCTGGTCCAAAAATAATCTCCAAAAAGTTTTGCTGCGTTTGGAATCCTTAAAGGATCGAGAAGAGGTGTCTAGAGGGGGGGTGAATAGACCCTCAACACATAAAGTTGGCAATTTTTAAGTTTTTCATGTTGAGGTGGAGTTTAAGCACAAGTTTAACCATTCACAATACATATCAAGCAAGCATGCAAAGAGTATATGAGCAGCGGAAAGTAAAGCATGCAACTTGCAAGAAAGTAAAGGGATGGGATTGGAGTGTGCAAACACAATTGGAGACACGGGGATTTTTGGCGTGGTTCTGATAGGTGGTGCTATCATACATCCACGTTGATGGAGACTTCAACCCACGAAGGGTAACGGCTGCACGAGTCCACGGAGGGCTCCACCCACGAAGGGTCCACGAAGAAGCAACCTTGTCTATCCCACCATGGCTATCGCCCATGAAGGACTTGCCTCACTAGGGTAGATATTCACAAAGTAGGCGATCTCCTTGCCCGTACAAACTCCTTGGTTCAACTCCACAATCTTGACGGAGGCTCCCAAGTGACACCTAACAAATCTAGGAGACACCACTCTCCAAAAGGTAATAGATGGTGTGTTGATGACGAACTCCTTGCTCTTGTGCTTCAAATGATAGTCTCCCCAACACTCAAATCTCTCTCATAGGATTGCATTCAGTGGAAAGATGATTTGAGTGGAAAGCAACATGGGGAAGGCTAGAGATCAAGATTCATATGGTTGGATTGGAATATCTTGGCCTCAACACATGAGTAGGTGGTTCTCTCTCAAAAAATGAATGCTAGAAGTGTAGGCTTGTTCTGATGGCTTCCCTCACGAATGAGGAGAGGGTGGAGGGGTATATATAGCCTCCACACAAAATCTAACCATACACACAATTCACCAAACTCGGTGGCACCGAATCATAAAACTCGGTCACACCGATTTAGTTCAAAATGTGATCGTTAGGCATTTCGGTGGGACCGATGTGCAAGGGTTAGGGTAAAACCTCATCTCGGTTTGACCGATTACACAAACTCGGTGGTACCTAATAAGCAAAATAGAGAGTTGGTCAAGCAAACTCGGTGGGACTGATTGCATAATTTCGGTGAGACCGAAATTATTACAGTGGACAACAGAGAGATTGCAAGCCCATCTCGGTGAGACCGAGATCCCATCGGTGAGACCGAGTTGATTAGGGTTTCTGGCAGTGGCTATGTCAAATGAACTCGGTGGCGCTGGATGGATCAAATCGATGGGGCTGAGTTTGAATTTTGGTTTTGGACATATGTGGATATGAGATAGTGGTTGAGGGCTTTGGAGCATATCACTAAGCACTTTGAGCAAGCAAGCCATTAAGCAACACCTCATCCCCTTTTAATAGTATTGGCTTTTCCTATGGACTCAATGTGATCTTGGATCACTGAAATAGAAAATGTAGAGTCCCGAGCTTTGAGCTTGAGCCAATCCTTAGTCCTTAGAATCTTTGCTACCTCTTGAACACTGCGTTGGTTTTCCCTTGAAGAGGAAAGGGTGACGCAGCAAAGTAGCGTAAGTATTTCCTCAGTTTTTGAGAACCAAGGTATCAATCCAGTAGGAGGCTCCACGCAAGTCCCTCGTACCTACACAAACAAACAAGAACCTCGCAACCAACATGATAAAGGGGTTGTCAATCCCTTCACGGCAACTTGCGAAAGTGAGATCTGATAGAGATAATAAGATAAGATAAATATTTTTGGTATTTTTGTGATATAGATTGGAAAGTAAGGGTTGCAAAATAAAGTAGATTGGAAACTTATATGATAGAAAATAGATCCGTGGGCCATAGGTTTCACTAGTGGCTTCTCTCAAGATAGCATAAGTATTACGGTGGGTGAACAAATTACTGTCGAGCAATTAATAGAAAAATGCATAGTTATGAGAATATCTAGGCATGATCATGTATATAGGCATCACGTCTGCGACAAGTAGAACGAAACGATTCTGCATCTACTACTATTACTCCACACATCGACCGCTATCCAGCATGCATCTAGAGTATTAAGTTCATAAGAACATAGTAACGCATTAGGCAAGATGACATGATGTAGAGGGATAAACTCAAGCAATATGATATAATCCCCATCTTTTTATCCTTGATGGCAACAATACAATACGTGCCTTGCTACCCCTGCTGTCACTGGGAAAGTACACCGCAAGATTGAACCCAAAACTAAGCACTTCTCCCGTTGCAAGAAAGATCAATCTAGTAGGCAAAACCAAACTGATAATTCGAAGAGACTTGCAAAGATGACCAATCATACGTAAAAGAATTCAGAGGAGATTAAAATATTTCTCATAGATAAACTTGATCATAAACCCACAATTCATCGGATCTCGACAAACACACCGCAAAAAGAGTTACCTCGAATAGATCTCCAAGAAGATCAAGGAGAACTTTGTATTGAGATTCAAAGAGAGAGAAGAAGCCATCTAGCTAATAACTATGGACCCGAAGGTCTGTGGTAAACTACTCACAACTCATCGGAGAGGCTATGGTGTTGATGTAGAAGCCCTCCGTGATCGATTCCCCCTCCGGCGGAGCACTGGCGAAGGCCCCAAGATGGGATCTTGCAGATACAGAAGGTTGCGGCGGTGGAAATAGGGTGTCGTGGTGATCCTGGATGTTTTCGGGGTATGTAGATATATATAGGCGAAAGAAGTCGGTCAGGGGAGCCACAAGGGGCCCACGAGGGTTGGGGGCGCGCCCACCCCCCTAGGGCACGCCTGGCACCCTCGTGGCCGCCTCAGCTGCTTCTTGACGTCCACTCCAAGTCTCCTAGATTGCGTTTGTTCCAAAAAGATCGCTCCCATCGATTTCATTCCGTTTGGACTCCGTTTGATATTCCTTTTCTTCGAAACACTGAAATAGGCAAAAAAAAAACAATTCGGGCTGGGCCTCCGATTAGTAGGTTAGTCCCAAAAATGATGTAAAAGTGTAAAGTAAAGCCCATAAACATCCAAAACAGGTAATATAATAGCATGGAACAATAAAAAATTATAGATACGTTGGAGAGGTATCAATCTTGAAGGGGTTCCACATCCTCTTGTCCATGCCACTCCACTATTGAACTTATCTGAAATATACTAGATAAAAGTATTAGTCCAACAAGAGATATGTTGACATTAATTACCAAAATCACCTAGGGAGCACTTGTGCTTTCAATCTCCCCCTTTTTGGTAATTGATGACCACATGCATTAGAGAAAGGCAGGTAAAGCTTTGGAAGGACATGTAACATGCATAGGCTCCCCCTACATGTATGAAATCATGTAAATATGGAACATAAGATCATGAGAGTGCATAATCATGACAAAGCAAGCAATGAGTTACATGTATCTTGGCTAGCAAATGGTGTGAATATAGGAAATGAAATGTACCTTCATGCTCATGAGTCCTTCTTGCAAACAATATGTACATCAGCAAGAGATCTTCATGCACATGAGTGTGATGCATATACTTACCTTGTGGTCTTGAGCTAGCTTTGGAAGAGATGAACCTGAGTAAACAAGGTTAGACAACACAGAAACATCTACTAAACAGAGCAAGAGCAGCAAACCACAAGAGTACACAGATTGGGATGACATGTAGAGAGTGAGTACTAGGTACTCTATTTGAGTGTAGACATGTCCCCAAAGGTAAAGATATGCAATGAATTCAAAGATTTCCCTCCCTTAGATGTCTTGCTCCCCTGAATCTTATATGGGATATTGGGAGAAGATAAGGAATAGAAAATCAAAGCAAAGCAAACACACAAACAACATGAACATGTCTTTCCCCTCTAAAGACATGTAACTTCTCTCCTCTTTGAATACCAAGCAACTGGGGTCCCTCTTTGATGTGATTATTTATCTCTCTTTCCCCATATATGATTAAGCTTTGATTTGAGCTCTTTCTCCCCATTTGACATCAATTTCCAAGAAGGGTCTTCTGGAGTGTGAGTCAAAATAGGTTTGGTCCTTGAGTCACATAGCAAAGTAGCAGGAAAAAATAAGGTGCTGGTAGAGGATAAGAATTATCGAGTGGAGCTGGAACAAAAATTGCAGGATGCAAGTGACAAATAGTTTTCTCAGTGTTGAAGCCGGTAACGCCGAGTTGTTATCTTCGGTGGCACCGAGATAATTGAGTTTGACCGAAAGTGACAAACCAGTGTGTCCGAGTTCAGTACAGATAAAAAGCACTTGTCACCTCAGCTCACTAGGCAAATAGGATCTCACAAGGATTTGCAGGGAATTAACTAAAGGATTTGCAATGAATTGGATGCAGGAAAATGCAGAACAGAAATAAAAAGAACAGAAATCTAGACGAAGTTTTTTTTGAAAAGGAACAAATATGCATGAGACAAATGCAAGAACAAGGAGAAACACTAGAGAACTTCATCTAGAATTGGTTGGCGACAAAGTCACCTATGTTAGAGTATAATGACTTAGGAGTCAAGTGAAGACACTTGATCATAGGTCATACTCATCGTTTAAGCTCAAAACGGGGTTACCATTTTTCGTTTAAGTATTTTGATGTATTCACATCTTGTTAAGCTTCTTTGACCCATGTCTTTGGGTAAAGCTTCTCTAAGATGGAATAACATACCTTGGGTGGTGGTGTTGATCTTGATCATGTAGTTGAACTTGTGTGGGACGCTCAATGTTGATGTAGTTCATTTGGAGCACCACTTGTAATTGGAGTTCATCTACCTACATGAATTAGTTTTGCAAGGAATAGCACTTGTGTATCCAAAATGACAATAATGAAAAATAGATATATATAAATTGTCAAAGGATATGTTTGAAGGGTTTCATGCTTCCTTGTCTTCAACCACCATAATGTAGAGACTTGGTGATATAGAGATTGCTCAAGATGTGAGTGAGTTGAAATCTCATAGATTTAGATCCATCCAAGTACCTACAAGGGTTAGATAACATGCAAGGGTGCAAATAGATCCAAGATATGTGATTATCATCATAAGAGAAAAATCAAGGATTAGTCATAGGCTCATGTCTTGCATGTATCCACTTGGAGTTCCTACTCCAAGTTTGAAGCATCAATGATGTTCAATTCACCTCTCAACCTGCAAAACACCTTCTCATCAAGTGGTTTAGTGAATATATCCGCCAATTGCTTGTCGGTACGAACATGCTTAAGGTTGATATCACCCTTAGCAACATGATCTCGAATGAATGATGACGAACTTCAATATGCTTAGTTCAAGAATGTTGCATGGGATTGTGAGCAATCTTAATAGCACTTTCATTGTCACAAAGCAATGGAATATGTTTCACATATATCCCATAATCTTTAAGAGTTTGGGTCATCCAAAGTAATTAAGCACAACATGAACCGGCGGCAATGTATTCTACTTCGGCGGTGGATAAGGATACCGAGTTTTGTTTCTTGGAGGACCAAGACACAAGAGATCTACCAAGAAATTGACAAGTACCCGAAGTGGACTTTCTATTAACCTTGTCTCCGGCATAGTCCGAATCGGAGTAGCCAACAAGATTAAAAGAAGACCTCTTAGGATACCAAATGCCAAAATTTGGTGTATGTACTAAGTATCTCACTATCCTTTTCACAGCCTTAAGATGATATTCTTTAGGGACTGCTTGATATCATGCACACATGCACACACTTAGCATGATATCGGGACGAGAGGCACATAGATATAACAATGAACCAATCATAGAGCGGTAAAATTTTTGATCAACGGGTTCACCATCTTTAGTCAAGTCAAGATGTCCACTAGTAGGCATGGGTGTACTCATACCTTTGCATTCTTGCATATTGAACTTCTTGAATAAGTCCTTGGTGTACTTCGTTTGAGAGACAAAGGTACCTTCCTTAGTTTGCTTGATTTGCAAACCAAGAAAGAACTTGAGTTCACTCATCATAGACATCTCAAACTTCTCCGACATAAGCTTCCCAAACTTCTCACTAAAATGAGGGTTAGTTCAACCAAATATAATATCATCAACATAAATTTGGCACACAAATAATTCTCCATTAACCCTTTTAGTGAAAAGAGTAGAATCAATTTTTCCGATCTCAAAGCCTTTTTCAATAAGGAACTTGGTCAAGCATTTATACCAAGCTCTAGGAGGTTGCTTGAGACCATAAAGAGCTTTGTGAAGTTTGTAAACATGATTGGGTTTCTTAGGATTAACAAAGTCGGGAGGTTGTTTTACATAAACTTCCTCATTTTCACCATTTAGAAAAGCACTTTTAATGTCCATTTGGTACAATGTGATATCATGGTGATTAGCATAGGCAAGTAAGATGCGAATGGACTCAAGTCTAGCAACAGGGGCATATGTCTCACCATAGTCCATACCTTTGACTTGAGTGTAGCCTTGGGCGACGAGACGTGCTTTGTTGCGAACCACCTGTCCATCTTCAACTTGCATGTGCGAAACACCCATTTGGTACCGATGATGTTGTGGTTGTTGTCGGGATTTTCAACCAATGTCCACACTTGGTTTCTCTCAAAGTTGTGTAGCTCTTCATGCATAGCATTTATCCAATCCGGATCTTCCAATGCTTCTTCAACCTTCATGGGTTCAATGCTAGAGATGAATGAATAATGTTCACAAAAATTAGCCAAACGAGATTTAGAGCGAGTGATTCTCCCAGTTTGGATATCATTGTAGATTTGCTTGACGGGATGGTCTTTGGTGACTCTTGCTCGGACTCGTGAGAGCTTTTGTTTTGGTCGGGGTGGAACATCTTCTTCATCATCTTGTTCTTCTTCCTGGCCTTCTTCATTGTTGACGTTGTCGTTCTCTTGTCGTGGTGGTGAAGGAGGTTGATGAGGTTCATCTTGGTGTACTTCCTCATTTTCTTCATCTTGGTGTGTCCCACTTGTGGATGCTTACATATCAACTCTTGGTTCACCTTGTCGTGAGGTAGAAGCTTCCACTTGGACGGACGAGATACTCTCCTTCACCTCCGTTGGATGAATCTTGCCAATAGACAAGTCTTGGATTGCTTCCGAAGGGTCTATATCTCCTACATCAATTGGCAATTGCTCTACTTGCGAGCCGTTAGATTCATCAAACTTCACATCTACCGTATTTTCAACCTTTCGGGTGAAATTGTTGTAGACACGGTAAGTGTGAGAGTTTGAGCCATAACCAAGAATGAAACCTTCATGAGATTTGGGAGAAAATTTAGAACGACAATGCTTATCAAGAATGTAGCACTTTGAGCTCAATACTCGAAATTATCCAACTTGGCATTTGTTACAGGTGAGGAGCTCGTATGCCATCTTGCCGAGTAGCTTGTGCAGATACAAGCGATTTGTTGCATGACAAGCTGTCTCAACCGCTTCCGCCCAAAAGTGTTTTGGCGTCTTGTATTCATCAAGCATCGTTCTTGCCATTCTTCCTCTCAACAACTCCATTTTGTTGAGGTGTGTACGTAGCCGAGAACTCGTGTGAGATCCCTTCTTTGTCAAGAAAGGTGTCCACATTTGCGTTCTTGAACTCCATTCCATTGTCGCTGCGAACCTTCTTGACCTTCACTTCAAATTGATTTTGGGCCTTCCTAGCGAAGTTCTTGAAGATCTTTTGGACCTGCGATTTATCATCAAGAAAAACACCCACATAAATCTTGAAAAATCATCAACTATAACTAGAACAAATGAGTTTCCACCGAGACTTTTGTAGGCGTTGGGACCGAAGAGATCCATGTGAAGTAGCTCGAGCGGTCTTCTCGTGGTCATAATGTTCTTCACGGGGTGGCTTCCTCCAACCTGTTTTCCTGCTTGGCAAGCGCTGCAAAGTCTATCCTTATCAAATATGACATATTTAACACCAAGGATATGATCACCTTTAATAAGCTTGTCAAGGTTTGGCATCCCCACATGACCTAACCGTCTATGACACAACCAGCCTTTAGAAGATTTAGCAATTAAGCAAGTTCTAGGTTGAGCCTTTTTAGTGAAATCAACAATGTATAGATCACCTCTATGTGTGCCGGTAAAGACCATTTTATGATTATCTCTATGAAACACTTGGCAATCTACTTTAGTAAATAGGATATTGAAACCGAAATCAGCAAGTCTAGATACAGAAAGCAAATTATAGCGAAGAGATTCAACGAGCATAACATTTTGTATGGAGCTGTCATGTGAGATGGCCACCTTACCGAGGCCAACCACCTTACCCTTTGAGTTGTCACCAAAAGTGACATACTTTTGAGGGCCGTCGTTTTCAGCAAGCTCACGAAACATATCTTTATCTCCGGTCATGTGATTGGTACATCCACAATCCAGGACCCATTCCTTTCCTCCTGCCATGTAGCCGCGAAGATTAGCCACAAGACAAGAGTGTATCATTACATCATCAAGATCATAGTCACTATCATCATCCTCATCATAGTATCCATGTTCAACATCGTCATGTGATGGATCAATTCCTAGAGAGGGTGATTCATTAGATAAATGATCATGACAATAATCATCTTTATGAAATCTAATGGCTTCGGAGATATATTGCTAATGATTCCAACATCTCCTTTGGCACGCATAAGGTCACGAAGCTCAAATAGACAAACACCAAACTTAGGATCACTAGTACTCATTTTATTCAAGGAAATTGACTTATGAAGAATCTAATCTAGATTTTGCAAGGAATAGTTTGGAAATCTTTCCTCAAGATATCTCCATATAGTATAAGCACAATTAAGAGTAGACAAGTGACCAATCAAATTTCTAGGCAATCCTCTAATGATAAGATTGATAGTTCTAAGATTGCGAATCATGTCAAGATCCTCATCAGAAGTGGGATGCAAGGGATCAATAATGGGCGCACAAGAGTTGGTAATGTACTTGCTCAAATGATATTCATTAAAAATCTCAAGCATCTCATTTTTCCACTCATGAAAGTACTCTCCATCAATTATAGGAACTCTATGTCTAAGACTCCCCAACGTAGACTCATCCATCTTCCTCCAATGGGGATTAAACCAAAGCAATGGAGACCAAAGTTCTGATACGAATTGAAAGGATCGAGAAGAGGTGTCTAGAGGGGGGTGAATAGACCCTCAACACACAAAGTTGGCAGTTTTTAAGTTTTTCAAGTTGAGGTGGAGTTTAAGCACAAGTTTAACCATTCACAATACATATCAAGCAAGCATGCAAAGAGTATATGAGCAATGGAAAGTTAAGCATGCAACTTGCAAGAAAGTAAAGGGATGGGATTGGAGTGTGCAAACGCAATTGGAGACACATAGATTTTTGGTGTGGTTCCGATAGGTGGTGCTATCGTACATCCACGTTGATGGAGACTTCAACCCACGAAGGGTAACGGCTGTGCGAGTCTACAGAGGGCTCCACCCACGAAGGGGAAGCAACCTTGTCTATCCCACCATGGCCATCGCCCACGAAGGACTTGCCTCACTAGGGTAGATCTTCACGAAGTAGGCGATCTCCTAGCCCATACAAACTCCTTGGTTCAACTCCACAATCTTGACGGAGGCTCCCAAGTGACACCTAACCAATCTAGGAGACACCTCTCTCCAAAAGGTAATAGATGGTGTGTTGATGATGAACTCCTTGCTCTTGTGCTTCAAATGATAGTCTCCCCAACACTCAACTCTCTCTCTCATAGGATTGGATTTGGTGGAAAGATGATTTGAGTGGAAAGCAACTTGGGGAAGGCTAGAGATCAAGATTCATATGGTTGGATTGGAATATCTTGGCCTCAACACATGACTAGGTGGTTCTCTCTCAAAAAATGAATGCTGAAAGTGTAGGCTTGTTCTGATGGCTTCCCTCACGAATGAGGAGAGGGTGGAGCGGTATATATAGCCTCCACACAAAATCTAACCGTTACACGCAATTCACCAAACTCGGTGGGACCGAATCATAAAACTCGGTGAGACCAATTTAGTTCAAAATGTGACTGTTAGGCATTTCAGTGGGACCGATATGATCAACTCGGTGGGACCGATGTGCAAGGGTTAGGGTAAACCCTCATCTCGGTTTGACCGATTACAGAAACTCGGTGGGACCGATTTTCCTAATAAGCAAAACGGAGAGTTGGTCAAGCAAACTCAGTGGGACCGATTGCATAATTTCGGTATGACCGAAATTATTACAATGGTCAATAGAGAGATTGCAAGCCCATTTTGGTGAGACCGAGATCCCGTCAGTGAGACTGAATTGATTATTGTTTCTGGCAGTGGCAATGTCAAATGCACTCGGTGGCGCTGGATGGATCAAACCGGTGGGGCCGAGTTTGACTTTTGGTTTTGGACATATGTGGATATGAGAAAGTGGTTGAGGGCTTTGGAGCATATCACTAAGCACTTTGAGAAATCAAGCCATTAAGCAACACCTCATCCCCTTTTAATAGTATTGGCTTTTCCTATGGACTCAATGTGATCTTGGATCACTGAAATAGAAAATGTAGAGTCCTGAGCTTTGAGCTTGAGCAAATCCTTAGTCCTTAGCATCTTGAAGGGGTTCCACATCCTCTTGTCCATGCGACTCCACTATTGAACTTATCTGAAATATACTAGATAAAAGTGTTAGTCCAACAAGAGATATGTTGACATTAATTACCAAATCACTCAGGGAGCACTTGTGCTTTCAACTCCATTTGGTATTGATTTTATGTGATGTAAAAAACAAGCATAGAAATAGCAACTGGCACTCGGTACTATGTCAATAGGTTAGTCCCCAAAAATGATATAAAGTTACTATAAAATGATTGTAAAACATCCAAGATTGAAAATATAACCGCATGGAACGATAAAAAATTATAGATACGTTGGAGACGTATCAGCATCCCCAAGCTTAATTCCCGCTCGTCCTCGAGTAGGTAAATGATAAAAACAGATTTTTTGATGTGGAACGTTGCCTAACATGTCATCACATATTATTTTCTTTTGTAGCATGGACATTTTGACTTCTATATGATTCAAAGCAATAGTCTAGTTTTGACATGAAGATTTTAATACTCAAGCATATCAACAAGCAACTATGTCCTTTCCAAATAACAAGGCGAAAGCAAGTTATCCCTAGCCCATTATGCTCAATCATTGATCCATTCATGAAACACACTCGCATATTAGCTACACCCAATGCTCAAGTACGATCGTAGTGCCCCTTAGTTGGTGCTTTATAAGAGAGAATGGAGACTCAAATAAAAATAAAAGTTGCATAAAGTAAATAGAAAGGACCTTCACAGAGGGAAGTATGGATTTGTGGAGGTGCCAGAGCTCAAAGCAGAAATTGAGAGGTAAAACTTTTGGGTGGCATGCTTTTCCTGTCAACGAAAACGATCGAGTAGTTCCCAATACTTTCCATGCTAGATATATCATAGGCGGTTCCCAAACATAAATTAAAGTTTGTTCCTTTTTCTACCATACTTTCACATTCCACGGGTAACCGAATCCACGGGTGCCATCCATACAAACACTTTCCAAGGAATTTATTATTTAACAACATAAAGTAAATTTATTTTTATTTTCGGGACTGGGCATCCCTAATACCTTTGCCGTAGTCTCGTGCAATGACAAGTGAATAAACACTCATCTTGAGAATAACACATCGAGAATGGAGAACTATCAGCCACCCCTACCGTTTCACGAGTGGTACGAGCACACAAAAAGGAAATTTATTTTGAAGATTAGAGATGGCACATACAAATTTACTTAGAATGGCACAGAAATACTGCATATAGGTAGGTATAGTGGAGTCATGTGGAAAAACTGGGTTTAAGGATTTTGGATGCACAAGTAGTATTTATACTTAGTACAAGTGAAGGCTAGGAAAAGATTGAGAAGCATCCAACCAAGAAACGAAAAATCACATAAGCGAGCATTAAGCATAACTAACACTGAATAATGCACCACAAGTAGGATGTAATTTCATTGCATGACTATTGACTTTCGTGCTTGCATAGGGAATCACAATCCTTAACATCAATATTCTTACTAAAGCATAATTACTCATTAACATGACTGACATATCACTATCATCATATCACAAAAATATTACAAAGAATCAAGTTTATTTTGTCTAATGATCTTCATGAAAGATTTTATTATATCCCTCTTGAATATCTATCACTTTGGGACTAATTTCATATGTTGCTTTTGGTAGCTCAAACAAATCTAAGTGAAGAACATGAGCATAAAAAGTTTCTTCTCTCAAAATAATATAACTGAAGCACTAGAGAATTTCTAAAAATTACTAACTCTAAAATAAATCTAAGTGAAGCATAAGAGCATTTCTTCAAAAAATAATAAAGCACACCCATGCTCAAAAATATATAAGTGAAGCACTAGAGCAATTCCATAGCTCAAAAGATTTAAGTGAAGCACATAGAGCAATTCCAGCAAATCATGGCATAATTTTGGCTCTCTCAAATAGGTGTGTCAAGCAAGGATATATGACACAAAATAAAAAGCAAAACAAGCAAAGACTCAACTAATACAAGATGCTCCAAGAAAAACTCATGATATGTGATGAATAAAAAATATAGTTCCAAGTAAAATACCGATGGTCGTTAGAAGAAAGAGGGGATGCCACTCGGGGGCATCCCCAAGCTTAGTTGCTTGCTTCTCTTTTAGATAATAGCTTGAGAGGACATGGGGCATCCCCAAGCTTAGGCTCTTCTTACTCCTTATTCCTTCATCCATCATGATCTCACCAAAAAACTTGAAAACTTCAATCACACAAACCTCAACAAAACCTTCGTGAGATCCGTTAGTATAACAAGGCGAATCACTACTCTAAGTACTGTTGAAAACCCATTCATATTTTATTTTTGCATGATATCTAGTGTTATTCAACTTTACTATAGCTTATACCCTCCAATACAAACCATAGATTCATCAAAATAAGCACATAATGCAAAGAAAACAGAATCTATCAAAAAGAGAACAGTCTGTAGTAATCAGGGAACTACATATACTTCTCTAACTCCAAAAATTCTGAAAAAATTAGGACAACATGGGCAATTTGTGTTGGGGAACGCGGTAATTTCAAAAAAATCCTACGATCACGCAAGATCTATCTAGGTGATGCATAGCAACCAGAGGGAAGAGTGTGTCCACGTACCCTTGTAGACCGAAAGAGAAAGCGTTTCAATAACGCGGTTGATGTAGTCGAACTTCTTCATGATCCAACCGATCAAGTACCAAACGTATGACACCTCCGCGTTCAGCACACGTTCAGCTAGATGACGTCCCTCGTACTTTTCATCCAGTTGAGGACGAGGGTGAGTTCCATGAGCATGACGACGTGGCGACGGTGATGATGATGCTACTGGCGCAGGGCTTCGCCTAAGCACTACGATGGTATGATCGAGGTGTGTTACTGTGGAGGGGGGGGGTACTGCACACGGTTAAGAGAAACTTGTGTGTTCTATGGTGCCCCCTTGCCCCCGTATATAAAGGAGCAAGGGGGAGGCCGGCCGGCTCCTAGGGACGGGCTCCAAGAGGAGGAGTCCTACTAGGACTTCCTAGCCCTAGTAGGATTCCACTTCAAGGGAGAGAGGGGGAAGGAAGGAGAGGGAGAGGGAGTAGGAAAGGGGGGCGCCGCCCCCCTTCCCATGTCCTATTTGGACTCAAGGGTGCACGGCCAGCCCTCCTGAGGCCCTCCTCTCTCTCTCCACTAAGGCCCATGGTGGCCCATTAGTTCCCCGGGGTGTTCTGGTAACCCCTCCAACACTCCGGTTTTACCCAAAACTTCCTAGAACTCTTCTGGCATCCGAATAACATGGTCCAATATATCAATCTTTATGTCTCGACCATCTCGAGGACTCTGAACAAACTTCGGTCATCAGAAACATATAACTCATAATACATATCGTTATCGAACGTTAAGTGTGCGGACCCTATGGGTTTGAGAACTATGTAGACATGACCGAGACATATCTTCGGTCAATAACCAATAGCGGAACCTAGATGCTCATATTGGCTCCTACATATTCTACGAAGATCTTTATCGGTCAAACTGAATAACAACATATGTTGTTCCCTTTGTCATCGGTATGTTACTTGCCCGAGATTCGATCATCGGTATCATCATACCTAGTTCAATCTCGTTACCGAAAAGTCTCTTTACTCATTTCGTAATACTTCATCCTGCAACTAAATCATTAGTCACATTGCTTGCAAGGCTTGTAGTGATGAGCATTACTGAGAGGGCCCAGAGATACCTCTCCGAAACACGGAGTGACAAATCCTAATCTCGATCTATTCCAACCCAACAAACACCTTCGGAGACACCTATAGAGCACCTTTATAACACCCATTTACGTTGTGATGTTTGGTAGCACACAAAGTGTTGCTCCGGTATTCGGGAGTTGCATAATCTCATAGTATGAGGAACGTGTATAAGTCATGAAGGAAGCAGTAGCAATGAAATTGTAATGATCATAATGCTAAGCTAACGGATGGGTCATGTCCATCACATCATTCTCCTAATGATGTGATCCCGCTCATCAAATGACAACACATGTCCATGGTTAGGAAACTTAACCATCTTTGATTAACGAGCTAGTCAAGTAGAGGCATACTAGGGACATTATGTTTTGTCTATGTATTCACACATGTACTAAGTTTCCGGTTAATACAATTCTAGCATGAATAATAAACATTTATCATGAAATAAGGAAATAAATAATAACTTTATTATTGCTTCTAGGGCATATTTCCTTCAGTCTCCCACTTTCTCTAGAGTCAATAATCTAGATTACAAAGTAATGATTCTAACACCCATGGAGTTTTGGTGCTGATCATGTTTTGCTCATGGAAGAGGCTTAGTCAATGGGTTTGCAGCATTCAGATCCGTATGTATCTTGCAAATCTCTACGTCCCCTTCCGATACTTGATGACAGATGGAATTGAAGCGTCTCTTGATGTGCTTGGTTCTCTTGTGAAATCTGGATTCCTTTGCCAAGGCAATTGCACCAGTATTGTCACAAAAGATTTTCGTTGGACCCGATGCACTAGGTATGACACCTAGATCTGATATGAACTCCTTCATCCAAACTCCTTCATTTGCTGCTTCCGAAACAGCAATGTACTCCGCTTCACACGTAGATCCCGCCACGACGCTCTGCTTGGAACTGCACCAACTAACAGCTCCACCATTCAATATAAATACGTGTCCGGTTTGTGACTTAGAGTCATCCGGATCAGTGTCGAGGCTAGCATCGACGTAACCATTTACGACGAGCTCTTTGTCACCTCCATAAATGAGAAACATATCCTTAGTCCTTTTCAGGTATTTTAGGATGTTCTTGACCGCTGTCTAGTGCTCCACTCCAGGATTACTTTGGTACCTCCCTGTTGTGCTTATAGCAAGGCACACATCAGGTCTGGTACACAGCATTGGGAATGACTTTCATTTTCTCTCTATCTTCTAGAGTGGTCGGGCATTGAGTCTGACTCAACTTCACACCTTGTAACACAGGCAAGAACCCTTTCTTTGGCTGATCCATTTTGAACTTCTTCAAAACTTTATCAAGGTATGTGCTTTGTGAAAGTCCAATTAAGTGTCTTGATCTATCTCTATAGATCTTGATGCCTAATATGTAAGCAGCTTCACCGAGTTCTTTCATTGAAAAACTCTTATTCAGGTATCCCTTTATGCTATCCAGAAATTCTATATCATTTCCAATAAGCAATATGTCATCCACATATAATATTAGAAATGCTACAGAGCTCCCACTCACTTTCTTGTAAATACAGGCTTCTCCAAAAGTCTGTATAGAACCATATGCTTTGATCACACTATCAAAGCATTTATTCTAACTCCGAGAGGCTTGCAGCAGCCTATAAATGGATTGCTGGAGCTTGCACACTTTGTTAGCACCCTTTGGATCGACAAAACCTTCTGGTTACATTATATACAACTCTTCTTCCAGAAATCCATTCAAGAATGCAGTTTTGACATCCATCTGCCAAATTTCATAATCATAAAATGCGGCAATTGCTAACATGATTCGGACAGACTTAAGCATCGCTACTGGTAAGAAAGTCTCATCGTAGTCAACTCCTTGAACTTGTCAAAAACCTTTCGCAACAAGTCGAGATTTATAGACAGTAACATTACAGTTAGCGTCAGTCTTGTTCTTGAAGATCCATTTATTTTTATGGCTTGCCGATCATCGGGCAAGTCCACCAAAGTCCACATTTGTTCTCATACATGGACCCCATCTCAGATTTCATGGCCTCCAGCCATTTCGCGGAATGTGGGCTCCTCATCGCTTCCTCATAGTTCGTAGGTTCACCATGGTCTAGTAACATGACTTCTAGAGCAGGATTACCATACCACTCTGGTGCGGATCTCACTTTGGAAGACCTATGGGGTTCGGTAGTAACTTGATCTGAAGTTTCATGGTCATCATCATTAGCTTCCTCACTAATTGGTGTAGGAATCACTAGAACTGATTTCTGTGATGAACTACTTGCCAATAAGGGAGAAGGTACAATTACCTCGTCAAGTTCTACGTTCCTCCCACTCACTTCTTTCGAGAGAAACTCCTTCTCTAGAAAGGATCCATTCTTAGCAACAAAGATTTTGCCTTCGGATCTGTGATAGAAGGTGTACCCAACAGTTTCCTTTGGGTATCCTATGAAGACACACTTCTCCGATTTGGGTTCAAGCTTATCAGGTTGAAGCTTTTTCACATAAGCATCGCAGCCCCAAACTTTAAGAAATGACAACTTTGGTTTCTTGCCAAACCACAGTTCATAAGGCGTCGTCTCAATGGATTTTGATGGTGCCCTATTTAAAGTGAATGCAGCCGTCTCTAAAGCATAACCCCAAAACAATAGCGGTAAATCAGTAAGAGACATCATAGATCGCACCATATCCAATAAAGTATGGTTACGACGTTCGGACACACCATTTCGCTGTGATGTTCCAGGTGGCGTCAGTTGTGAAACTATTCCACATTGTTTCAATGAAGACCAAAGTCGTAACTCAAATATTCACCTCCACGATCAGATCGTAGAAACGTGATTTTCTTGTTACGATGATTTTCCACTTCACTCTGAAATTCTTTGAACTTTTCAAATGTTTGAGACTTATGCTTCATTAAGTAGATATACCCATATCTGCACAAATCATCTGTGAAGGTAAGAAAATAACGATACCCGCCACGAGCCTCAACACTCATTGGACCGCATACATCTGTATGTATTATTTCCAATAAGTCATTAGCTCGTTCCATTGTTCCGGAGAATGAAGTTTTAGTCATCTTGCCCATGAGGCACGGTTCACAAGCACTAAGTGATTCATAAAGTGATTCCAAAAGTCCATCAACATGGAGTTTCTTCATGCGCTTTACACTGATATGACCCAAACGACAGTGCCACAAATGAGCTGCAGTATCATCGTCAACTTTGCATCTTTTGGCTTCAATATTATGAACATGTTTATCATCACGATCGAGATTCAACAAAAATAGACCACTCAGCAAGGGTGCATGACCATAAAAGATATTACTCATATAAATAGAACAACCATTATTCTCTGATTTAAATGAATAGCCATCTCGCATCAAACAAGATCTAAATATAATGTTCGTGCTCAGTGCTGACACCAAATAAGAATTATTCAGGTCTAAAATTAATCCCGAAGGTAGATGTAGAGGTAGCATGATAAAGGCGATCACATCGACCTTGGAACCATTTCCTACGTGCATCGTCACCTCGTCCTTAGCCAATCTTCGTTTAATCCGTAGCCCCTGTTTCGAGTTGCAAATATGAGCAACAGAACCAGTATCAAATACCCAGGCGCTACTACGAGCATTATTAAGGTACACATCACTAACATGTATATCAAATATACCTTTCACTTTGCCGTCCTTCTTATCTGCCAAATACTTGGGGCAGTTCCGCTTCTAGTGACCAGTCCCTTTGCACTAGAATCACCCAGTTTCAGGCTTAGGTCCAGACTTGGGTTTCTACTCCTGAGCAACAACTTTCTTGTTGTTCTTCTTGAAGTTCCCCTTCTTCCCTTTGCTCTTTTTCTTGAAAGTAGTGGTCTTGTTGACCATCAACACTTGATGCTCCTTCTTGATTTCTACCTATGCAGCCTTTAGCATCGCAAAGAGATCGGGAATAGTCTTGTTCATCCCTTGCATATTATAGTTCATCACGAAGCCTCTATAGCTTGGTGGCAGTGATTGAATAACTCTGTCAATGGCACTATCATCAGGAAGATTAACTCCCAGCTGAGTCAAGTGGTTATGGTACCCAGACATTTTGAGTATGTGTTCACTGACAGAACTATTCTCCTCCATTTTGCAACTATAGAACTTGTTGGAGACTTCATATCTCTCAACTCGGGCATTTGCTTGAAATATTAACTTCAACTCTTGGAACATCTCATATGCTCCATGACGTTCAAAATGTCTTTGAAGTCCTGATCCTAAGCCCTAGAGCATGGCACACTGAACTATCGAGTAGTCATCAACATGCGTCTGCCAGGCATTCACAATGTCTGCAGTTGCTGGCACGGGTGGTACACCTAACGGTGCTTCCAGGACATAATTCTTCTGTGCAGCAATGAGGATAATCCTCAAGTTATGGACCTAGTCCGTGTAGTTGCTGCCATCATCTTTCAACTTAGCTTTCTCTAGGAACACATTAAAATTCAAAGGAATGGTAGCACGGGCCATTGATCTACAATAACATAGACATGCAAAATAACTTCCATGACTAAGTTCATGATAAATTAAAGTTCAATTAATCATATTACTTCTCCCACTTAGATAGACATCCCTCTAGTCATCTAAATGATCACGTGACCCAAATCAACAACACCATGTCCGATCATCACATGAGATGGAGTAGCTTTCAATGCTGAACATCACTATGTTGATCATATCTACTATATGATTCACGTTCGACCTTTCGGTCTCAGTATTCCGAGGTCATATCTGCATATGCTAGGCTCGTTAAGTTTAACCCGAGTATTCTGCGTGTGCAAAACTGGCTTGCACCCGTTGTATGTGAACGTAGAGCTTATCACACCCGATCATCACGTGGTGTCTCGGCACGGCAAACTGTAGCAACGGTGCATACTCAGGGAGAACACTTATACCTTGAAATTTAGTAAGGGTTCATCTTATAATGCTACCGCCATACTAAGAAAAATAAGATGCATAGAAGATAAACATCACATCCAATCAAAATATGTGACATGATATGGCCATCATCATCTTGTGCTCATGATCTCCATCACCGAAGCAACGTCATGATCTCCATCGTCACCGGCACGACACCTTGATCTCCATCATAGCATTGTTGTTGTCTCGCCAACTATTGCTTCAACGATTATCACTACAACTTAGTGATAAAGTAAAACAATTACATGGCGATTGCATTGCATACAGTAAAGCGACAACCATATGGCTCCTGTCAGTTGCCGATAACTCTGTTACAAAACATGATCATCTCATACAAAAATTTATATCACGTCATGTCTTGACCATATTACATCACAACAAGCCCTGCAAAAACAAGTTAGACGTTCTCTACTTTGTTGTTGCAAGTTTTACGTGGCCGCTACGGGCTTCTAGCAAGAACCGTTCTTACCTACGCATCAAAACCACAACGATTTTTCGTCAAGTGTGTTTTTTTAACCTTCAACAAGGACCGGCCGTAATCAAGCTCGATTCAACTAAAGTTGGAGAAACAGACACCTGCCACCCACCTTTGTGCATAAGCACATCGGTAGAACCAGTCTCATGAACACGGTCATGTAATGTCGGTCCGGGCCGCTTCATCCAACAATAACGCCGAATCAAAGTAAGACGTTGGTGATAAGCAGTATGACTATTATCGCCCACAACTCTATGTGTTCTACTCGTGCATAAAACATCTACGCATAAACCTGGCTCGGATGCCACTGTTGGGGAACGCAGTAATTTCAAAAAAAAATCCTACAATCATGCAAGATCTATCTAGGAGATGAACATCAATGAGAGGGGAGAGTGTGTCCACGTACCCTCGTAGACCAAAAGCGGAAGCGTTTCAATAACGCGGTTGATGTAGTCGAACTTCTTCGCGATCCAACCGATCCAAGTACCGAACGTACGACACCTTCACGTTCAGCACACATTCAGCTCGATGTCATCCCTCGTGCTCTTGATCTAGTTGAGGACGAGGGTGAGTTCCGTTAGCACGAAGGTGTGGCGACGGTGATGATGATGCTACCAACGTAGGGCTTCGCCTAAGCACTACAATGGTATGATCGAGGTGTGTAACTGTCGAGGGGGGCACCGCACACGGTTAAGAGAAACTTGTGTGTTCTAGGGTGCCCCCTGCCCCCGTATATAAAGGAAGGAGGCGGAGGCCGGCTAGCCCTAGGGGTGCACCCAAAGAGGAGTCCTACTAGGACTTCCTGGTCCTAGTAGGATTCCCCTCCAAGGAAGAGAGGGGGAAGGAAGGAGAGGAAGAGGGAATAGGAAAGGGGGGGGGGGTGCCGCCCCCTTCCATTGTCCATTTAGGACTCCAAGGGGGGTGTCGATGTCAAAACCGGCGGATCTCGAGTAGGGGGTCCCGATCTGTGCGTCTAAGGCTAATGGTAACAGGAGGCAGGGGACATGATGTTTTACCCAGGTTCGGGCCTTCTCTATGGAGGTAATACCCTACTTCCCGCTTGATTGATCTTGATGATATGAGTATTACAAGAGTTGATCTACCACGAGATCGTAGAGCTAAACCCTAGAAGCTAGCCTATGATGATTATGATTGTCCTTGGCCTATGGACTAAACCCTCCAATTTATATAGACATCGGAGGAGGCTAGGGTTACACAGGGTCGGTTACAAAGAAGGAGATCTAACATCCGAATCACCAAGCTTGCCTTCCACACAAAGGAGAGTCCCATCCGGACACGGGACAAAGTCTTGAGTCTTGTATCTTCACGGTTGTAACGCCTCGGACACACCCGCCGGTGGTCGTTACTCCTGGCGGGATCTAGACTGGCCCCACAGATCAATACTAGTCTTTTCTGCGCACTTTGTCCTCACTCATGCGCACCCGAGAGCAACTTCCCGGTCGGTCACCCATCCTGAAATTACTCCAAGCTGAGCACGCTTAACTTTGGAGTTCTGTCTGAATGGGATTCCCGAAAAGAAGGAATTCCTTATTGATATGAGTAGTCTATCATCCCTGATAAGCCAGGCTATCACATACACCCCCACTCAGAGGAACCGACGTCCTCGTCGGGCCACAAGAACGTTCCCTCTTGGCACATACGTCTGTGCATCCAGTCCGGTACATGTGCCATGCCGTGTGCCACGACGGGTCACAAACGTCATGAACAACATGACCGCGCACCTGTCCGCAACCATACGTGTAACCGTGAGGGTCGGCTCTGATACCAACTTGTAACGCCCCGGACACACCCGCCGGTGGTCGTTACTCCTGGCGGGATCTAGACTGGCCCCACAGATCAATACTAGTCTTTTTTGCGCACTTTGTCCTCACTCATGCGCACCCGGGAGCAACTTCCCGGTCGGTCACCCATCCTTAAATTACTCCAAGCTGAGCACGCTTAACTTTGGAGTTCTGTCTGAATGGGCTTCCAGAAAAGAAGGAATTCCTTATTGATATGAGTAGTCTATCATCCCTGATAAGCCAGGCTATCACAACGGTCCAACAGTCTGGCCAAAGTATATAGTCCAGCTGTCCGGATACCCCCTTATCCAGGAATCCCTCAGTAGCCCCTGAACCAGCTTCAATGACGATGAGTCCGGCGCGCAGATTGTCTTCGGATTGCAAGGCGGGTTCCATCTCCGAATCCAGGGCACCTGTTGTAGAGAACAGTGTCCGGCTTCCCATCAATGTTGTATTCCTTGGCTTCTGTGCTTCAATAATTACCATCTCCACGTGTCGAGCGAATACGAGGAGCTGGAGCATTTTTACATTTGTCACCCCGACCCTGCAGGCAAACCGTCTATTTGAAGAGACGGGGATCCTCAGATCCAAATCTCACCTTCTTCCGTCAGGCAAGCATTCAACAGGGCGCATCCGGAAGAAACTATTCCATCATGGCCGGTCGCCGCAGCTCCTCTTCTCGCTCCCTTAGCTCTAAGCCAGGTGATTGGGAAGAATGTTCTGTCCCCCACAACCGTTTGGTAGAGTTGCAGACCCAAGGGTTTCTTCCACCGGCGTACATGGTCCCCGTCCGAGCCAGACTAGCCACCTATAATGGTGGGGCGCAAGCGGAGAGATCTCCTAACCCATCTCAGGAGGAGCGAGTATGCCTCATCGCATATTTGCTAAGAGGCGTCGGGTTTCCAATCCACCCATTCCTTCCCGGGCTCCTGGAGTTCTATGGCCTCCAGTTGCATAACTTTACCCCCGCCTCCGTGCTGCACATCGCAGGATACGTTGCCCTTTGTGAATTATTCCTAGGCTACGAGGCTCACTTCAAGTTATGGAAGAAGTTATTCTGCCTCGTCCCTCATAATCAGGGGGAATCTATATATCAAGTGGGCGGAGCCGAAATATGGCGTGTCGCCCAGACCGGATACCTGTCCGACACTCCAAAGAATGCATCTGAAGACTGGCCCTCGGAGTGGTTTTATGTAGATGACGTTCCCCTTCCAAACCCAATCCGGACGGGCCTCCCTGAGTTTAATAACGCTCCGCTGAAGAAACACCGAAGTTGGCGCCCTCGGAGCCCCCAGGAGGAAGATACGAGAGAAGTCCACTTCCTGATGAGCAGGATAAAGACACTAGCCCAATCAGGACTGACAATAGTCGAGGTTATATCAATATGCATAATGCGGGGGGTGCAGCCACTTCAATATCGGGGGAAGCCCATGTGGCACTTCAACGGGGAAGACGATGCCACCCGCTGCGGTTGTAAAGGTCTGGACTCCGCCACTGCTCTGGCGAGAATACTGTCAGATTTATATAAAGGAGAAGAAGAAGGATTCCTCCGTATCAAACCGCGGGATGGATTTTCCATGTACAACTCCCCAAGGTGGGTAAGCCGTTACTCTTTACCCAACTCTATCCATTCTGGCGCCCTTCATCACAATCATTTACCTTGATTTCTAAGCAGGAACTGAGGAAGGCCGTGAAAGAGTTCAACAGCCCTCCTCCTCAGCCAGAAGATCCTGGCCGGGCCCTCGATCCCGGACTTGAAGAAGATCCGGATATATCTGTGGAGCTTGTCGACGGGACATTTTACCAGGCAAGCTGCAATGGCACCTTGGTGGCTATTATCGCCGATTATCCCGAACTGCTCCCTGCGTCGCATGTAAGCAAAGCTGAAGCTTTAACTTCTGAAGAGGATTCCTTCCTTATACCATGCCTTATGCACAAATATCTTATTTTTATAGAGGCGACCATCGGAATGCGGCGCCGAGCCCCTGGAGGCTCATTAGCAAAGGGCATCCAGGCCAGGCAAACTCAAGAGGAAGGCGATTAGGGTTGAAACGCCGTCACAGAGGTATAGTTAAAATCTGCTCTGTGATTATAGTGTTTGAAATGTAACAGCGTCCATCGTGTCCTGGCAGAAAGAGTGGTCGCCGGACTATATCCGGAGATTCTGCCGGTCACACCTCCACCAGGCGGATTCCAGAACCGACTTCAAGAGAGGAGGCCAATGCGGGGCCGATGCCGAATTGTCCTTCGACAGAGGATGCGGATAGGCTCTCCGCCACGAATTCTGAAGTAGAGAGCGCCATGAATCACCAGCGCCGACGAGCCGTACTTCGCGGTGGTATCTTTTCTGAAGAGGCATTCAATGCCTTCAATTCAGGAGACGCATACATCCGAGCTGCCCAAGATGGACTCGCCCGAGCAACGGACCAGTATGCAAAAGATATACGGGTAAGAAAATTTGATAAGCATGTATATCAGTAGCCCCTGAGACTTGAAACAGTTGGAACAACTGATTTAAGGATCGTTGTATGCATAGGTTCTTGTAGAGAAGAATACCCATTTGTCTCGTGAGCTAGAGGAGTGCAAGACCCAGCTGAGGGCCGCGGTTGCCAAACTAGAGGAATCCCAGAATGCCTCATCTGGTAACACTTGTTTTAATAGAGAAATTTTAGGGACATATACCAGTTAGTATTTGGCTTGCTTTATAAGTCTAACAGAAAATTCCGCAGACAATCCCGGGGAGAATCCGGACATCGAAAAAGAGAGTGTGTCACATCTCCAAAGACAGCTAAAGGCTGGCGAGCGTGTGCTTACGCAGGTTAGGCAGGAGAAAAATAATCTCCAAGATGCTGACATCCGGCTGGGCGTCGAATTCGCAGATGTTCGAGCTCAGCTTGCGGACTCCGTGAAGGAGAACAGGAGGCTTCGTCGCGGCATATATGGTAAGTGCTTAAACAAACTGCAGTACATTTCGGTGAGGAAGCGTATTAAAAGAGTTTATATCTGTAGGTATGCAGACGGGCCGTCCTGAAGAGGAGATGCCCGGGTCCGCAGGCAATTTGCTTCAGGATCTCTGACAACTGCACAGACGAGCTCGACAGGTGATGCAGGGTATTGCCCAGGCCTTGTGGCCATCTGCTTCCCTGCCAGGAGGCATGGGGGAGCTCGAGGATATGCTCCAAGGAGCATGGCGGCGCTTCCGGTTATGGAAGGTATCAGCCTGCTGACAAGGTGCAAGGGAAGCCTGGGCCATGGTGAAGACACGATACGCCAAGATTGACCCGAACCATATGGCCGAAGTCGGACCGGCGGGGCCAAATGGGCAAGAGATTCCCGTAAGTCTGGTGTATGACCAGGCAGTGTTAGCTGCAAAGTATTCCCAACAAGATTGCAAGCTAGATAGCCTGTTGGATGGTATAGAGGAAGAATATAGCCAGTCCAAGTGACTATGTAATTCAATGGACATATGTAGTCCCTAGCCGATTAAAAATCTTTTGTCATGGCGGACCTTTTCGCTTTAGCCCCCGGATCCGACAGTCCAGGGTGTATCCGAATACCCGCTCAGTTATGTAAAACCGGGGTATGCGTGGAAACCAGGCGTAGGGGTCATAAGTGCTTGAACAGACAAGTACCCAACGAGTTATGTTATATTACATGGGTAGTAAGAAACATCTTCCAGGGAGAATAGTTCCGTTAGGGGTTCCTTTCCCTGGGTACGCATGCATCAATGTGCATGTCCAAACTGCGAACAGAAACGCAGGATATAAAACATCTGGGGATTCACGTTGTAATAAACGAAAGAAACATCTTTTGTTCACTGACCGAATATTCCCTTAAGAATGCTAGCTTTCGGCTTCACCCAGTCTGAGGTACACATCCGGCTGAACCGGCAGTAACAATCGCAGAGGTGCTCCCCTTATGCCCTAGCCGAATTAACGGGAACATAGGGCATAAACACAAGAGCCACGCAACCCAGCATGGCCAAATCTTAAGTCATATCGATGCATATAATGGTGAAGAAAAGGCACATATGGAAAAAGGACGCATATGTGGTAGGCAGGAAGCCATAAAAGTAATTATATTTAGCTTCCGTATAGGAAGCCCCCAGGTATGGTGAGTACACATAGTGTGGCCGGAGTGATCCGAGCATCCACACTATATTTAATACTTTGTGTGAAGAAGGTAAAAAGGGCAAGAAAGGAAAAAGGGGGAACATAATTAAAAGAGAGGGGGTAAGGAGGTGGACACTGCGGGACTAGGCGTAGAATCTCCGGAGTCTGGCCGCGTTCCATTGGTTCGGCTCGAGTCTGTTATCGGATGCATTGCATAGGCGGTACGCTCCTCCGATGAGAACTTTATCAATGATGAAGGGACCCTCCCACTTAGGTTTGAGCTTGTCCTTCTTCTTCTCCGATAGGCGTAGAACGAGTTCGCCAATGTTATAAGTTTTGGCCCGCACTTCTCTGCTTTGATACCTTCGAGCCTGCTGTTGATAGAATGCGGAACGGGCTTTTGCAACGTCGCGCTCCTCCTCCAGGGCATCTAAGTTGTCCTTCCGATCTAGCTCGGCTTCCTTCTCTTCGTACATGCGCACGCGACGTGAGTCATGGATTATATCGCAGGGTAGTACTGCTTCTTCGCCGTACACCATAAAAAATGGTGTATATCCGGTGGTGCAATTCGGCGTGGTCCGCAGCCCCCAGAGTACGGAGTCGAGCTCCTCGACCTAGTGTGTGTCTGATTCTTTCAAGGATCGTACTAGTCTGGGTTTGATGCCGCTCATGATGAGACCATTTGCATGTTCGACCTGGCCGTTTGTTTGGGGATGATAGACGGAGGCTTAATCGAGCTTAATGCCCATGTTGCCCCACCAGGTTTTCACTTCATCGGCTATGAAGTTTGAGCCATTGTCAGTGATGATGCTGTGGGGGACACCGTAACGGTGTACAACCCCTGATATGAAGTTTATCACTGGTCCAGATTCGACCATTTTAACTGGTTTGGCTTCTATCCATTTGGTGAACTTGTCCACCATGACCAATAAGTATTTTTTCTTATGGCTTCCCCCTTTAAGAGGTCCGACCATATCCAGCCCCCAGACCATGAAGGGCCAAGTTATGGGGATTGTTTGGAGAGCGGTAGGGGGCATATGGCTCTTATTGGCGAAGAGCTGGCAACCAACGCAATGTTGGACAAGGTCTTGTGCATCTACTCTGGCTGTCGACCAATAAAAACCTATACGGAAGGCTTTGCTGACAAGTGCCCGAGCCGCAGCGTGGTGCCCGCCAAGTCCGACATGGATTTTAGCCAAGAGCTGCCGCCCTTCCTCTTCGGAGATGCATCTTTGGAGCACTCCGGTGGCACTTTTCTTATAGAGATCTCCCTCATGGACTTTGTAGGCCTTGGAATGCCGCACAATACAACGCGCTTCATTTGGTCCTCGGGGAGCTCCTGCCTATTTAGGTCGGCCAAGAAGGGCACGGTCCATGGGGCGATTACAACCATGATTTCGTGGGCCGAAGGTGTTATTTCAGTGGCGGAGCCCCCGCTTACGTCAGATGGTTCGGAATCTGGGGTTGTATTCGGAGCCAGACTGGTGTTGCCGGACTCCCCTTCCCATACCACGGATGGCTTGAACAACCTTTCCAAGAATATATTTGGTGGGACGGTGTCGCGTTTAGCGCCGATGCGGGCGAGGATATCCGCCGCTTGATTGTTTTCTCGGGCCACATGGTGGAATTCGAGCCCCTCAAACCGAGCTGATATTTTGAGGACGACATTACGGTAGGTCACCATTTTCCGATCCTTGGCATCAAAATCTCTGATTATTTGTGATATTGCGAGGTTTGAGTCCCCGTGCACTTCTAGGCATTGAATGCCCATAGAGACTGCCATCCGAAGACCATGCAACAGAGCCTCGTATTCGGCTACGTTGTTGGAGTATGTGTATAATATTTGGAGTACGTATTGGACCGTGTCCCTGGTGGGGGATGTCAGGACTACACCCGCTCCCAATCCGGCCAGCATTTTAGAGCCGTCAAAGTGCATGATCCAATTGGAGTACACGCCATACTCTTTAGGGAGTTCGGCTTCTGTCCATTCAGAGACAAAGTCAGCCAATACTTGCGACTTAATGGCCCGCCGTGGTTTGTATGTTATGTCGAACGGAAGGAGCTCGATAGCCCATTTAGCAATCCGTCCCGTGGCGTCGCGGTTGTCTATTATGTTGTTGAGTGGCACTTCGGAGGCCACCATAATCAAACACTCTTGAAAGTAGTGTCATAGCTTCCGGGATGCCATGAAGACCGCATATGCTATCTTTTGATGGTGTGGGTATTGGGATTTGCATGGAGTGAGGACAGTGGACACGTAATATACCGGCTTTTGGAGCGGGAACTTGTATTCGTCTGCTTCTCGTTCGACGACGAGCACTGCGCTTACAACCTGATGTGTTGCAGCTATGTACAATAGCATAGGTTCGCCAGTATTTGGCGCAGTCAGGACTGGTTTGCTGGCCAATAGGGTCTTTATTTTGTCCAGTCCGACCGCGGCCGCATCCGTCCACATGAAGTGTTCGGTGCGTCGAAGAAGGCGGTAAAGACGTAGTGCCTTTTCTCCTAATCGGGAGATAAAGCGGCTCAAGGCAGCCACACATCCAGTTAGTTTCTGGATATGCTTGAGGTCTATTGGGATAACCAACTGCGACAGAGCTCGGATTTTTGCCGGATTTGCTTAGATTCCTCTATTGGAAACGATGAAGCTGAGCAACTTCCCGGAGGGTACGCCGAAAACACATTTTTTCGGGTTGAGCTTGATGTCGTATGTTCGGAGGTTGTCGAACATGAGTCTCAAGTCATCTATTAAAGTTTCGACGTGTCTTGTTTATGACCACGTCGTCCATGTATGCCTCCATTGTTTTGCCGATTTGCTTCTCCAGGCATGTTTGAATCATACGTTGATAGGTTGCACCGGCATTTTTGAGCCCGAAAGGCATAGAGTTGAAACAGAAGGGGCCATATGGCGTTATGAAGGCCGTTGCGGCTTGGTCAGATTCCGCCATCTTTATTTGATGGTATCCGGAGTATGCGTCGAGGAAACATAGTGAGTCGTGTCCTGCGGTGGCGTCGATGATTTGGTCAATGCAAGGGAGGGGGAAGGGATCCTTGGGGCAGGCTTTATTGAGGTCTTTGAAATCGACACATAGGCTCCAGGATTTGTCCTTCTTTGGTACCATTACCAGATTTGCTAGCCAATCCGGATGTTTTATATCTCTGATGAATCCGGCCTCAAGTAGCTGGCTAGTTCTTCCCCCATGGCTTGCCGTTTAGGCTCCGAGAAGCGCCTGAGAGTCTGTTTGACTGACTTGTATCCTTTCAGTATATTGAGGCTGTGTTTGGCCAGCCTGCGTTGGATGCCCGACATGTCTGAAGGATGCCAGGTGAAAATGTCCCAATTCTCGCGTAAGAAGTCTCGCAGTGCCGCATCCATTGTGGGGCTCAACTGTGTCCCGATGGAAGTTGTCTTTGTGGGGTCCGTTGGATGGACCTGGAATTTGACTATCTCGTCTGCGGGCTTGAATGAGGTGGACTTAGGGCATTTGTCGAGTATTACGTCGTCTCTGTCCACTGTGGCGTGCAGCGTTGTTAGTTCTTCGGCCGCTAGGGCTTCGGATAATGCTTCCGGGGCTAGTGCGGCAGTTTTATTTTTGGCGCGGAGTGCGAGGTCCGGATCACTGGCTAGAGTGATGATTCCATTGGGTCCGGGCATTTTGAGCTTCATGTACCCGTAAAGGGGTATAGCTTGAAAGCTCATGAGTGCGTCCCGCCCCAAAAGGGCGTGGCATCCGCTGCTGAATGGGGCCACCTGGAATGTGATTTCTTCGGACCTATAATTCTTCGGCGTTCCGAATACCACATCCAGTGTGATTTTTCCCGCACATTGTGCCTCCCGACTAGGGATGATCCCCCTGAAGGTCGTGCTGCTTTGCTCAATGCGGCTTTTATCAATTTCCATCTTGTTGAGGGTTTCTTCATAGATCAGGTTTAACCCGCTTCCGCCGTCCATGAGTACTTTAGTGAGCTGGAAGCCGTCCACGATTGGGCTGAGTACCAAAGCGGCTGGTGCCCGGACTGTTTGGAATTGAGTTCGTCACTGGCACTGAAGGTTATGGCAGTGTCGCTCCACAGATTTATTCTTGCCACGTGGCAGACTTTAGCGAAACTTCTATGAGCTCGCTTGCGCCTATTATTTGAGGCGAAAGTCTCGAAGACTGTCAGTACCGCATTGTCGTCTTCGGCGGGATGTTGTTCTGCTTTATGGTTTACAAGAAGATCCTCGACGCTTTTTGCTACCTGCCGGAGTATCCAACATGCTCTAAGACTATGCGTTGGCGTGGTATCCGCCGTGCTGTGAATTTTGCATGGCCCATTGAGCCATTCTTCCAATACGGTTCCACGCCCTGGAGCGGGCTTTGGTTTTTTGGGAATTGGATCGGGTAACTTACAAGAGTTTGCCCTTTTAGTTCGGACAAAGGGTTTAGTGAGAGCCGGATTATCCCAGAAGTCTGTTTGGGTTTTCCAGGCGCTTTCCATCGGGCAATACTTCTGTACTATGGCTGCTAAGTCAGCAAAGTGTACTATGTCACGGCGACTTATAGCATTAAGGATCCCTTTGTTCGTGCAATTTTTGCAGAAAAGTGAGATTGCGTCTTCTTTGCGACAGTCCTTGACCCTATTTACCACAAGGAGGAATCTGGCCCAGTAGCGATGTACTGTCTCTTGGGGCTCTTGTCTGATATGGGAAAGATGACATAAATCTGGGTGGGTGGGCTTAGTTAAGTCCGAATTCTGACCCGATCTGACATCCGGGGGCAGAGGAGCTTCCGGTCTTGGCAGCTCCGACTCCGGGATGTTGCCCAATTTTTCTGGCCCGTTGCCCAATTCTAAGTTCGGGGTCTGGGTCACGTCCTCCCGCGAATGGGTATCCGGCTCAGGGAGCTCGGTAATCCGGACATAGTTCGTCCTCAAAGCAGAGGGATAATCCATGTATGGCTCTTCCACTACCACTATCTCATGGGTGACCGGTGGGGATTTGATATCCCTTTGGTCGGGTTTAAACCCAATCCGATCATAGTCTGTAGCGACTCCCGGAGCGGCGATGCGATCCCAGAGCTCATTAAGGGAGGAGAGCTCCATTGGATCCATCTGTTCGGCGAGTTCCGAATTGACGTGGAGGCTGTTCTTGATGACCCGAGAAGTCATCGTCGGCGGGGTAGCCGATTGGGCGGTCATGACGAAGCCGCCTAGTCGAAGAGTTTGGCCTACCGCCAGGACTTCCCTAGAGGTGATGTTGTCCTTGACAACGAGACGAGCCATCAAGCCTTGTAGTGACATCACAGAGGAACTCTCAATGAAAGCACCAATGTCGGTGTCAAAACCGGCGGATCTCGGGTAGGGGGTCCCAATCTGTGCGTCTAAGACTAATGATAACAGGAGGCAGGGGACACGATGTTTTACCCAGGTTCGGGCCCTCTCTATGGAGGTAATACCCTACTTCCCGCTTGATTGATCTTGATGATATGAGTATTACAAGAGTTGATCTACCACGAGATCGTAGAGGCTAAACCCTAGAAGCTAGCCTATGATGATTATGATTGTCCTTGGCCTATGGACTAAACCCTCCGGTTTATATAGATACCAGAGGAGGCTAGGGTTATACAAGGTCGGTTACAAAGAAGGAGATCTAACATCCGAATCACCAAGCTTGCCTTCCACGCAAGGGAGAGTCCCATCCGAACACGGGATGAAGTCTTGAGTCTTGTATCTTCACGGTCCAACAGTCCGGCCAAAGTATATAGTCCGGCTGTCCGGATACCCCCTTATCCAGGACTCCCTCAGGGGGCCTGCCCTGTTTTCCCTCCTCTCTCTCCACTAAAGCCCATGGTGGCCCATTAATTCCCCCGGAGGGTTCCGGTAACCCCTCCGGCACTCCGGTTTTACCCGAAACTTTCCGGTGTCCGAATAACATGGTCCAATATATCCATCTTTATGTCTAGACCATTTTGGGACTCCTCGTCATGCCCATGATATCATCCGGGACTCCGAACTAACTTCAGTCATCAAAAACACATAACTCATAATACATATCATCATCGAATGTTAAGCGTGCAGACCCTACGAGATCGAGAACTATGTAGACATGACCGAGACACATCTCTGGTCAATGACCAATAGCGGAACCTGGATTCTCATATTGGCTCGCACATATTCTACGAAGACCTTTATCGGTCAAGCCGCATAACAACATACGTTGTTCCCTTTGTCATCGGTATGTTACTTGCCCGAGATTCGGTCATCGGTATCATCATACCTAGTTCAATCTCGTTACCGACAAGTCTCTTTACTCGTTCCGTAATACTTCATCCCGCAACTAACTCATTGGTCACAATGCTTGCAAGGCTTATGGTGATGAGCATTACCGAGAGGGCCCTGAGATACCTCTCCGAAATACGGAGTGACAAATCCTAATCTCGATCTATGCCAACCCAACAAACACCTTCGGAGACACATCTAGAGCATATTTATAATCACCCATTTATGTTGTGATGTTTGATAGCACACAAGGTGTTCCTCCGGTATTCGGGAGTTGCATAATCTCAGAGTCTGAGGAACATGTATAAGTCATGAAGAAAGCAGTACCAATGAAACTGTAACGATCATAATGTTAAGCTAACGGATGGGTCATGTCCATCACATCATTCTCCTAATGATGTGATCCCGTTCATCAAATGACAACACATGTCTATGGTTAGGAAACTTAACCATCTTTGATTAACGAGGTAGTCAAGTAGAGGCATACTAGGGACACTTTGTTTTGTCTATGTATTCACACATGTACTAAGTTTCCGGTTAATACAATTCTAGCATGAATAATAAACATTTATCATGAATTAAGGAAATAAATAATAACTTTATTATTGCCTCTAGGGCATATGTCCTTCACAACAATAATGCATATGAGAGCCACTCAACATTTTCATCGTGGTCTATTCCTTACAACGACTCAACGAAAAGAAAAGAATTTCAAAAAAAACACTAAAATACTTTTGCAGTTTTTTGCTTTTCTTGAAGAAAGCAAATTAACGAAGGAAATACAAAAACAAGAGAAACTATTTACACGGGGAAGCTCCCAACAAGCAATAGAAGAAATGGGAAATCTTTTGGGGCTTTCTTTTAATACTACAACTAATTAAACTAGAAAGAAAAACCGAAAAGAACGAGAAATATTTTTGGATTTTCTCAAAGTTTTTCAAACATTGAAGAAGAAAGCAAAAATAAAACTAACATGGATTATACAATGAAAGAGGATGAGCACCAATGACTGGAATAAAATGTGTGAACATGAATGTAATGTCGATGAGAAAACGTACTCCCCAAGCTTAGGCTTTTGTCTAGTTTGGTAATCACCACCCGTAGTGATATCCAAATTTTCTGGGTTGAGCTTGATGTCGTATATTCGGAGGTTGTCGAACATGAGTCTCAAGTCATCTATTAAAGTTTCGACGTGTCTTGTTTTTCATGACCACGTCGTCCATGTATGCCTCCACTGTTTTGCCAATTTGCTTCTCTAGGCATGTCTGAATCATACGTTGATAGGTTGCGCCGGCATTTTTGAGCCCGAAAGGCATAGTGTTGAAACAAAAGGGGCCATATGGTGTTATGAAGGCCGTTGCGGCTTGGTCAGATTCCGCCTTCTTTATTTGATGGTATCCGGAGTATGCGTCGAGGAAACATAGTGAGTCATATCCTGCAATGGCGTCGATGATTTGGTCAATGCGAGGGAGGGGGAAGGGATCCTTGGGGCAGGTTTTATTGAGGTCTTTGAAATCAACACATAGGCGCCAGGATTTGCCCTTCTTTGGTACCATTACCAGATTTGCTAGCCAATCCGGATGTTTTATATCTCTGATGAATCCGGCCTCAAGTAGCTTGGCTAGCTCTTCCCCCATGGATTGCCGTTTAGGCTCTGAGAAGCGCCTGAGAGTCTGTTTGACTGACTTGTATCCTTTTAGTATATTGAGGCTGTGTTTGGCCAGCCTGCGCGGGATGCCCGACATGTCTGAAGGATGCCAGGCGAAAATGTCCCAATTCTCGCGTAAGAAGTCTCGCAGTGCCGCGTCCATTGTGGGGCTCAACTGTGTCCCGATGGAAGTTGTCTTTGTGGGGTCCGTTGGATGGACCTGGAATTTGACTATCTCGTCTGCGGGCTTGAATGAGGTGGACTTAGGGCGTTTGTCGAGTATTACGTCGTCTCTGTCCACTGTGGCGTGCAGCGTTGTTAGTTCTTCGGCCGCTAGGGCTTCGGATAATGCTTCCAGGGCTAGTGCGGCAGTTTTATTTTTGGCGCGGAGTGCGAGGTCCGGATCACTGGCTAGAGTGATGATTCCATTGGGTCCGGGCATTTTGAGCTTCATGTACCCGTAAAGGGGTATAGCTTGAAAGCTCGTGAGTGCGTCCCGCCCAAAAAGGGTGTGGCATCCGCTGCTGAACGGGGCCACCTGGAATGTGATTTCTTCGGACCTATAATTCTTTGGCGTGCCGAATACCACATCCAGTGTGATTTTTCCCGCACACTGTGCCTCCCGACTAGGGATGATCCCCCTGAAGGTCGTGCTGCTTTGCTCAATGCGGCTTTTATCAATTTCCATCTTGTTGAGGGTTTCTTCATAGATCAGGTTTAACCCGCTTCCGCCGTCCATGAGTACTTTTGTGAGCTGGAAGCCGTCCATGATTTGGCTGAGTACCAAAGCGGCTGGTGCCCGGACTGTTTGGAATTGAGGTTCGTCACTGGCACTGAAGGTTATGGCAGTGTCGCTCCACAAATTTATTTTGGCCACGTGGCAGACTTTAGCGAAACTTCTATGAGCTCGCTTGCGCCTATTATTTGAGGCGAAAGTCTCGAAGACTGTCAGTACCGCATTGTCGTCTTCGGCGGGATGTTGTTCTGCTTTATGGTTTACAAGAAGATCCTCGACGCTTTTTGCTACCTGCCGGAGTATCCAACATGCTCTAAGACTATGCGTTGGCGTGGTATCCGGCGTGTTGTGAATTTTGCATGGCCCATTGAGCCATTCTTCCAATACGGTTCCACGCCCTGGAGCGGGCTTTGGTTTTTTGGGAATTGGATCGGGGAACTTACGAGAGTTTGCCCTTTTAGTTCAGACAAAGGGTTTAGTGAGAGCCGGATTATCCCAGAAGTCTGTTTGGGTTTTCCAGGCACTTTCCATCGCACAATACTTCTGTACTATGGCTGCTAAGTCAGCAAAGTGTACTATGTCACGACGACTTATAGCATTAAGGATCCCTTTGTTCATGCAATTTTTGCAGAAAAATGAGATTGCGTCTTCTTCGCGACAGTCCTTGACCCTGTTTACCACAAGGAGGAACCTGGCCAAGTAGCGATGTACTGTCTCTTGGGGCTCTTGTCTGATATGGGAAAGACGACATAAATCTGGGTGGGTGGGCTTAGTTAAGTCCGAATTCTGACCCGATCTGACATCCGGGGGCAGAGGAGCTTCCGGTCTTCGCAGCTCCGACTCCGGCATGTTGCCCAATTTTTCTGGCCCGTTACCCAATTCTAAGTTCGGGGTCTGGGTCACACTCATCTGAGAGGAACTCGGTCAACCCAGCATTTGCAACAAATTGCACGAAGTCTTGGTAGAATGTGATAACCCACAAGTGTAGGGGATAATTGTAGCCTCTTTCGATAAGTAAGAGTGTCGAACCCAACGAGGAGCTAAAGGTAGAACAAATATTCTCTCAAGTCCTATCTGCCACTCATACGACTCTATGCATGCTTAGTGTTCGCCTTACCTAGAACAAGTATGAAACTAGAAGTACTTTGTAGGTGTTGTTGGATAAGTTTCTAAGAATATAAAGAGCACGTAAATAAAAAGTAGGGGCTGTTTAGATAAAGATTCAATAAAGTAAATATAGTGAGTGTGGAAAAGTGGTGGTAGGAGTTGTGAAATTGTCCCTAAGCAATTGACTACTTTACTAGACCGATAGCAAGTTTTATGTGGGAGAGGCATAAGCTGACATACTTTCTCTTCTTGGATCATATGCACTTATGATTGGAACTCTAGCAAGCATCCGCAACTACAAAATATCATTAAGGTAAACCCAACCATAGCATTAAAGCATCAAGTCCTCTTTATCCCATACGCCACAACCCCCTTACTCGGGTTTATGCTTCTGTCACTCAAGCAACCCACTATAAGCGAATCATGAACATATTGCAACACCCTACAGCGGGAATCCCTCACGCTTGCACGACACGGGGGGCACAATAGGACAGCAACATGACCACAAGAAAATTAAATCAATCATAGCAATTCATCAATCACCAGTAGGACAACGAAAATCTACTCAGACATCATAGGATGGCAACACATCATTGGATAATAATATGAAGCATAAAGCACCATGTTAAAGTAGAGGGTACAGCGGGTTGCGGGAGAGTGGACCGCTAAATATAGATGGGGGAAGGTGATGGAGATGTTGGTGAAGATGATGGAGGTGTTGGTGTAGATCGCGGTGATGATGATGGCCCCCGGCGGCGTTCCGGCGCCATCGGAAGCTAGGGGGAGAGAGCCCCCCTTCTTCTTCTTCTTCCTTGACCTTCTCCCTAGATGGGAGAAGGGTTTCCCCTCTGGTCCTTGGCTCACATGGCTTGGGAGGAGCGAGAGCCCCTCCGAGATTGGATCTCTCTCTCTGTCTCTCTATGTTTCTGCATTCTCAGATTCTGCCCCGGCATCGTTTCTTTTATATCCGGAGATCCGTAACTCCAATTGGATTGAAACCTTCGCCCAGATATTTTTCCAAAAATTAGCTTTCTTGCGGCCAAAGAAGAGCAGCCACCGCCTTACGGGGGACCCATGAGGGTCAGGGGCGCGCCCAGGGTAGGCAGGCGCGCCCCCTGCCTCATGGCCACCTCGGGCACCGTCTCGCGTTGATTTTACTTCCCAAAAATCATAAATATTCCAAAATAATTCTCTGTCCGTTTTTATCCCGTTTGGACTCCGTTTGATATGGGGTTTCTGCGAAACATAAAACATGCAACAAACAGGAACTGGCACTGGGCACTGGATCAATATGTTAGTGCCAAAAATAATATAAAAAGTTGCCAAAAGTATATGAAAGTTGTAGAATATTGGCATGGAACAATAAAAAATTATAGATATGACGGAGACGTATCAGCATCCCCAAGCTTAATTCCTGCTCGTCCTCAAGTAGGTAAATGATAAAAAAGATAATTTTTTATGTGGAATGCTACCTAGCATAATCTTGATCATATGTCTAATCATGGCATGAATATTAAGACACAAGTGATTCAAAGCAATAGTCTATCATTTGACATAAAAAAACAATAATACTTCGAGCGTACTAATAAAGCAATCATGTATTTTCAAAATAACATGGCCAAATAAAGTTATCCCTACAAAATCATATAGTATGGCTATGCTCTATCTTCATCACACAAAGTATTTAGTCATGCACAACCCCGATGACAAGCCAAGCAATTGTTTCATACTTTAGTAATCTCAAACTTTTTCAACTCTCACGCAATACATGAGCGTGAGCCATGGACATAGCACTATATGTGGAATAGAATAGTGGTTGTGGAGAAGACAAAAAAAGAGAAGATAGTCTCACATCAACTAGGTGTATCAATGGGCTATGGAGATGCCCATTAATATATATCAATGTGAGTGGGTAGGAATTGCCATGCAACGGATGCATTAGAGCTATAAGTGTATGAAAGCTCAAACTGAAAACTAAGTGGGTGTGCATCCAACTTGCTTCCTCATGAAGACCTCGGGCAATTGAGGAAGCCCATCGGAATATAAAAGCCAAGTTCTATTATGAAAATTCCCACTAGTATATGAAAGTGAAAGCATAGGAGACTCTCTCTATGAAGAACATGGTGCTACTCTGAAGCACAAGTGTGGTAAAAGGATAGTAACATTGCCCCTTCTCTCTTTTTCTCTCTTTTTTTTGGTGGGCTTCTTTGGCCCCCCTTTTTTTATTTGGCTTCTTTGGCCTTTCTTTTTTTATTAAGTCCGGAGTCTCATCCCGACTTGTGGGGGAATCATAGTCTCCATCATCCTTTCCTCACTGGGGCAACACTATAATAATGATGATCATCACACTTTTATTTACTTACAACTCGCCATCTAGAACAAAGATATGACTCTATATGAATGCCTCCTGCGGTGTACCGGGATGTGCAATGATCTAGCGTAGCAATGATATCAAAAAACAGATAAGCCATGAAAACATCATGCTAGCTATCTTATGATCATGCAAAGCAATATGACAATGAATGCTCAAGTCATGTATATGATGATGATGGAAGTTGCATGGCAATATATCTCGGAATGGCTATGGAAATGCCATGATAGGTAGGTATGGTGGCTATTTTGAGGAAGGTATATAGTGGGTGTATGGTACCGGCGAAAGTTGCGCGACACAAGAGAGGCTAGCAATGGTGGAAGGGTGAGAGTGCGTATAATCCATGGACTCAACATTAGTCATAAAGAACTCATATACTTATTGCAAAAATCTACAAGCCATTGAAAACAAAGTACTACGCGCATGCTCCTAGGGGGATAGATTGGTAGGAAAAGACCATCGCTCGTCCCCGACCGCCACTCATAAGGAAGACAATCAATAAATAAAATTGTGCTCCAACTTCATCACAAAGCGGTTCACCATACGTGCATGCTTTGGGAATAACAAACCTCAACACCAGTATTTCTACTAATCCACAATCACCCACTAGCATGAATCTAATATCACCACCTTTATATCGCAAAACTATTGCAAGGAGTCAAACATATCATATTCAGCGATCTACAAGTTTATGTAGGATTTTATGACTAACCTTGTGAATGACCAATTCCTGTCATCTCTCTAAATTGATATAAGTGAAGCAAGAGAGTTTAACTCTTTCTACAAAATATATGCCCACGCTCTAACTAATATAAGTGAAGCAAAAGTGCATTCTACAAATGGCGGTTTTCTAAGTGAAGAGAAATAGGCAATCCAAACTTCAAATGATACAAGTGAAGCACATGAAGCATTCTATAAAGCCATACTCAAAAGATTTAAGTGAGGTGCAATGAGAATTCTATAAATCAACCAAGGACTATCTCATACCAGCATGGTGCATAAAAGAAAAATGAAAACTAAATGCAAAAGACGCTCCAAGATTTGCACATATCACATGAACGAAACGAATCCGAAAACATACCGATACTTGTTGAAGAAAGAGGGGATGCCTTCTGGGGCATCCCCAAGCTTAGACGCTTGAGTCTCCTTGAATATTTACTTGGGGTGACTTGGGCATCCCCAAGCTTGAGCTCTTGCCTCTCTTACTTTTCCTCATATCGAGACCTCCTCGATCAAACACTTCATCCACACAAAACTTCAACAGAAAACTCGGTAAGATCCGTTGGTATAATAAAGCAAATCACTACTCTAAGTACTATTGCAAACCAATTCATATTTTGTTTTTCATTGTATATACTATAATATAGCTTTTCCATGGTTTAATCCACTGATAGAAATTGATAGTTTCATCAAAACAAGTAAACTATGCATCAAAAACAGAATCTGTCAAAAACAAAATAGTCTGTAGCAATCTGAACATTCACCATGCTTCTGGTACCCCAGAAATTGTAACAAATATAAGAAAATGAAAAATTTGTACAGCAAGACAGCGCAAAAAGAATCAGAACCATTTGACGTTTCAGCAAAAAATGTAAAATCGCGCACTACAGCCAAAGTTTCTGTCCTGCACCGTACAGACCAACAAGCATTGTAAACATCCTAAAGGCAAACCTTGGCACATTATTTTTATAATACAATGGAATTGTACAAGGGGATAATTATTTTTGATGAAAATTTTCTGTAACTAAGATTCACAAAGTTTTCGTGAGCATGAACAAAGTTCAAGGAGCTCTCCCACTTCAACAATGCTTGTCTTTCTCACTTTCACTTTCCTTTTTGAAAAGTTTTGGGTTCCCCTATTTTTTATTTTTTTTGGTTTTTAAACTATATGAAAGCACGCAACAGAAATAAGTGACTCTCTAAAACTTCTGGGTTGTCTCCCTGGCAGCACTTTCTTTAAAGCCATTAAGCTAGGCATATAGTGCTCAAGTAATGAATCCACCCGGATCCCAAGGTATATCAAAGACAATTTTAATTAACAATGATTTAGAATTTAGTAGTGAGCACAAAGTAACATATATCATGCAACAACGAAGTCTAACTCTCTTCCTATGCATTGGCATGTCATAAAAGAACAATTCATGCACACATAGTAAAGGCCAATGCATAGTATAAGCAGTTTCTTGCAATTCTATCGTGTGGGAAACATAGAGAGGTGGAGATATAGTTCCTCTCTCATAATAATTGCAAGTAGGAGCAGCAAGCACATGCATATTATATCTATCAAAATCATCATGTGTAGTAGTAAAAGGCAACCCATCAATATAATCCTTAATAAGCACAAACTTCTCTGATATAGTGTAGTTTGGAGAATTCAAAAGGATAATAGGACTATCATGCATGGGTGCAATAGCAACAATTTCATGTTTAACGTAAGGAACTATAGCAAGTTCATCTCCGTAAGCATAATTCATATTGGCATCTTGGCCACAAGCATAGCAAGCATCATCAAAAAGGGGATCATAACAATCATCATAGCAATCATCCTTCGGTAAGCACGAAGGGAAATTAAACAATGTATGAGTTGAAGAGTTACTCTCATTAGAAGGTGGGCACGGGTAGCTAATCCGCTCTTCCTCCCTTTGTTCTTCGCTCTCCTCATCATCTTTTTCATCCAATGAGCTCACAGTTTCATCAATTTCTTCTTCCATAGACTCCTGCATAATATTAGTCTCTTCTTGGACAGCGGAGGAGTTCTCCATATATGGTTTAACATAAGCATTAGAAGCATAATTATCATAACAATATTTAAGTATGGCAAAATTTTCAGATTTGTAAAGAGTAGCATCATACATTTCAATCAAAGAAGCAATTTCATAAGCACCCTTAAAAGCAACAAATTCTTCAATTTGTTGAAGATCATAGTAATTATAAACACCCTTAGCATACGAAGATACGATTCCATTATCAATAAACTCACATTGGTAGGGAAGGTGTTTCTTAGGGTTTTCAGAACAACAAGTAACATCATATATTTCACATAAATTCCAAGCATAGCATTGCAAATGATGAATTTGATCCAATAAAAGTTTCCCTTTTTCAGATATATGGTGTCGCACATAACAAGCATGCTCATCTAAAGATTTGCCCTCAACTAAGCTAGTGGGGGTTTCAGCACGAGCACAAAGGGATCAAAGATGATCCAAGTAAAAAGCTTCAGGAGTGTGATAGATATTGAGTGGTTCTTCAACCATTGGTTCAGTAGGTACAACTAATTTTTTTGGTATTTTGCGTTTCCTACCCATAACTAAAGATAGAAAACAACTAAGAACAACAAATAGAAATTACTTAGTGATAAAGCAAACAAGCACACACGAGAATATTCACCCCACGCTATGACTCCCCGGCAACGGTGCCAGAAAAAGGTATTGATAACCCACAAGTGTAGGGGATAATTGTAGCCTCTTTCGATAAGTAAGAGTGTCGAACCCAACGAGGAGCTAAAGGTAGAAGAAATATTCTCTCAAGTCCTATCTGCCACTAATACGACTCTACGCATGCTTAGTGTTCGCCTTACCTAGAACAAGTATGAAACTAGAAGTACTTTGTAGGTGTTGTTGGATAGGTTTGTAAGAATATAAAGAGCACGTAAATAAAAAGTAGGGGATGTTTAGATAAAGATGCAATAAAGTAAATATAGCGAGTGTGGATAAGTGGTGGTAGGAGTTGTGAAATTGTCCCTAAACAATTGACTACTTTACTAAACCGATAGCAAGTTTTATGTGGAAGAGGCATAAGCTAACATACTTTCTCTTCTTGGATCATATGCACTTATGATTGGAACTCTAGCAAGCATCCGCAACTACAAAAGATCATTAAGGTAAAACCCAACCATAGCATTAAAGCATCAAGTCCCCTTTATCCCATACACCACAACCCCCTTACTCGGGTTTATGCTTCTGTCACTCAAGCAACCCACTATAAGTGAATCATGAACATATTGCAACACCCTACAACGGGAATCCCTCACGCTTGCACGACATGGATGGCACAATAGTACAGCAACATAACCAAAAGCAAATTAAATCAATCATAACAATTCATCAATCACCGGTAGGACAACGAAAATCTACTCAGACATCATAGGATGGCAACACATCATTGGATAATAATATGAAGCATAAAGCACCATGTTCAAGTAGAGGGTACAACGGGTTGCGGGAGAGTGGACCGCGGAATATAGATGGGGGAAGGTGTCATGGTACTAAGACTGACAGTAGAATGGGGGTAGGTATGGAGAGGCAAGATCCTAGCTATGGAGTAGTTGTAAACATAAGGGATTTACGAGTTCAGGCCCTTCTCGGAGGAAGTAACAGCCCTACGTCTCGGAGCCCGGAGGCGGTCGACTGGATTATAAGTGTGTGTGTTACAGGGGTGCGAACCCTTCTGCCAGTGGAGGGGGGTGGCTTATATAGTGTTTACCAGGACCCCAGCCAGCCTACGCAGCAGAGGGCTTAAAGTACATTAAGGCTAGGCGTTACCTGTAACGCCTTACATAACGTGCCATCATGGCCATAAAGACTACTTAATTACAGACTGTTTGGATACAGAGTGGCTCTTGATCTCCTGGTGGTCGAGTGTCTTCGAGTCCGTCGAGTGGAACTTCTCCTGGTCGACTAGAAGGCAGCTTCCTATAAAGATGTCTTTGGGGAGGGTACCTTGGACAGATCCATGACCCTACCCTAGGTACATGACTTCGTCATTAGCCCCCGAATGGATCGAGGTTTGAGTGAGGAAGGAGTTGACAATTTTTCCGACCTGTTTTCCGTGTTCTGAGTATGTCTCATCCTGGATCAATAACCTTTTTTAGTGTTGGCATCAACTTTTTCTTTCAGTCGCCTTGATCCATTCTGTCCTTCTGTCGAGTGAACTTTTGAACTTGGTGGACTTCCGAGTGACGGATCGTAGGAAATCTACCGTCTGACAGGTTGCTCTGCTGTTAGCAGATTTAGTGGGATCCGAATTTTGGGAAGCGCGTGAAGCGGAGAGGACCGCGGTACTCGGATGGGATAAGACGAAGACGCCTCGATTTCTGCGCCACCTTTTTCGCCACGTATCGCGCGCGTGACTGTTTCGGGATTTGACAGGATCGCCCGGGCCTACCTGTCATCCACTCGGAAGTGTCCTTATATAAGGTGCCGGACGGGGTTTTTTGAACAGTGCGTCTCCATTCCCCTCTCCACCTTCCTCCTCCTTGCCCTCTACGCCCGCTTTTTCCTCCGCCTATCCACTCCTCGCACACCTTGTCGGCGACGATGGTGAAGGAGAAGACGGCGGCCTTGGAGCGAGCGAAGAAGGCTACGGCGATGGCGAAAGCAAAGGGGAGAGCGACCGGTCGGGGTAGATCTTCACCGCGGTCCCGCCTGCCGCAAGGTTGGGTCCAAGGAGATTGGATCCGCTCGACCATCACCCAGAAGGATCTCGATGATCTGGCCAATGAGGGACTGATCTCCCATGGGTCTGCCAGGCTTCCGGGGACCGAGTGGCAACCGCAGCATCTGGAGGGTGAGTGTGTTCTCTTAGCCACTCATGTAGATCGCGGATTTTCTCTGCCTCCGAATCTTTTCTTCCGAGGGTTTCTGAACTTCTTTAGGGCGCAACTCCACCATTTCACTCCCAATTCCATTGCCTACCTCGCCGCTTTCGTGTCCCTATGCGAAAACTTCCTGGGTTGTCGGCCGCACTGGGGTCTCTTTAAGCACATATTCACTTGTCGCTCTCAGACGGTGAAAAAGGCGAGTCCGGATGATGAGAGGACCAAGGTTATCCAGATGTGTGGGGTTCTTGGGATCCAAGTGAGGAGTAAGAGTGCCTTTCCAGCCATGACCCTTCCCGAGTCGGTTAGAGGGTGGCAGTCGACCTGGTTCTACTGCCAAGACGAGTCGATGCCGGGGCAGTCGACTGGTCTCCCTCCATTCTCCATGGACTGAGTGAACAAGCCATCTTCTCTGAAGGTGCTTCCGGAGGAGAAGGCTCAGGTCAAAATGTTGATGGAGCGCGTAGTCCAGCTTATTCGAGACGGAGTGACTGGCATGGACCTTCTGGAGGTTTTCCTTCGATGGCGTATTCAACCACTCCAATACTGAGGACACCCGATGTGGCTGTACTGTGGTACTGAAGATACCACTCGGGTCCATCCAGAGGCGGTCAACGACGCCACATTGGAGAGGTGGATGACTGCCATCACAGGGAATAAGGATAACCCTCGTGGGGCTAGGAGGATCCCACGACTCGACCATACCTACCAACCGGACACGGTATGACCACTTATCCTTGGTTGTGGTTCTGTTTTATTCATTCTGTTCCACTGCAAATTGGTCGATTGATCCTTGTCTTGCTTTGCTGTCTGTCAGGCCACCACTGAGTTGTACTCGATGCCCAGTGGGGCGCAGGCACCGACTGAGGAGGAGGAAGGAAGCGGGGGCGAAAGCCCGGAGGAGTGGGATTCGGAAGGAGATGGCGACGATGAAGATGATGACTCTGAAGAGGAGGAAGAGGAGGAGGAGGAGGAAGTTGTGCCTCCCCGTTCTGAAAGACGTTCGAAGCTTGTCCATGACCCTGCAGTTGAGCATGGTAAGGGGGTTGCGCCTGTCGCGCAGTCGACCAAGCGTCCTCGGACGACTTCTCCGGCGCCGACTGAGAAAGGTCCGAAGCAATCTCGAGTGGTGCCGTAGAAGCCGACGAAGGTCTTGCCGAGGATGAAGATGGTGATCCCCACTATCTCAGGGTAATGGAGTAACTTGAGTTTTCTTGTTTCTCATGAATTTATTCTTGGTCGATTCGTGAACTGACCGACTGACTTCTGGAGTTGCAGTGCTGCTACTTCTGATACCTCGGCCAGACCCGAAGATCACGAAATGGAAGATGTTGTCACTTCAAAACCTGGTATGACTTTTGCAATTCCGTCTTCAGTCGGTTGGATCTTTGTCTTTAACTTTGACTCTTTTCTGCAGCTCCACCTAACGTCGTTATTGACCTTCCTGACGATGATGACGAGGAACCACTGAGGCAGAGGAAGAATAAGAAAGCGTTTGCTGGCAAGGCGACCCAGGATGTGTCAGCATCCGAGACATTGGTTGTGGAGGGGGACAACATCACTCGGCCCACCGTATCCTTTGTGGTGCCGCTGATGAGTGCTCACCCTTCGTTGTCGAGTGCTTCTCAACCTTCACTTTTCTCGACCCACCACGTCCCATAAGATCAGGCAAGCGCTGCTAAGGAAGCAGTACGCCAGGCGGGGGTCATGATGGAACAAGTGAAGGCGATCCGAGACGCCAGTCAGACAGCTTATGACGCCAGCTCAGCTCTTTAGAGCAATGTTCAGGTTAGTCGGTCACCGCTTGTTCTGTTAGGATATGATATCTGAAAATCCTTCTTTCTAAAAATCTTAGCATCTGTCGTACACCCACTGGGTGCGTCGATTGAAATTCTGGATTAGTGGGGGCACGCTAAGTGCACCCACTGGGTGTAGTCCCCAAGGCTATGGTGGACTGCTGGCAGTCGACCATAGTCTTTATGCCTTAAGCTTTTTCTTTACTCGCTCAGGTCGAATGGAATCATAGATCGGTGAGGGCACGCTGAGTGCACCCACTGGGTGTAGTCCCCGAGACTGTGGTCGACTGCTGGTAGTCAACTACAGTCTGAAGAACACCTCTCTCTTTTTTTGTGGCTATCTGCTGGCGGTTAGCCTTTTTGTCTTTTTTTTGGTCGACTGATCGACTCTAACTGATAGAACTAGTGGGGGCACGCCGAGTGCACCCACTGGGTGTAGTCCCCGAGACTATGGTCGAATGTTTATATTCGGCTGTAGTCTTAGAAATGCTACGATTTTTTCTTAGTCACTCGGAAGTGACCTATCTTTGACATCTGTTGATTGATTCTTTGCAGAAATCTTGCGAGCTTTCAGCTCGTTATACTGAGTTAGAGAACAAGCATACCCAGCTCGAACTTGATCTGAAACTTGTCCAGGAGAACTTCACGAAGGCAAAGGAGGAGGCAAAAGGTATGTTTGGTGAGAACCTTGACAACTGCTTTTGCCTCTTGTCTATTTCTGAGTCTGATCTCACTGTGACTTTGCAGACAAACTGAGGGATGCTCTGCAGAAGAAAGACCTTGACTTGGCTGAGGCGCAGACAGCGGCTTTAGAGAAGACCAAGCTCGCAGATGAGAAGCTGGCTTCAATTACCAAGCTTGAAGAGGAAAATACCAATCTGAAAGCTGCTCTTGATGCGGCCAACAAGGAGGTCAGTCGACTGAAGAGTGACAAGATTGCCCTGAGTGACAAGGCCAGCGAGTTGGTGGGAAAGAAGAATGATATGGAGGCTTATCTGGGAGGACTCGCCAAGAAGCTATTCCTCATGCTTGAAGGTAACCTTTTGTATCAAAGAGACGTTTTAACTATGATCTCGCTATCAGACTGTTGTCTTGACTTTTGGGTTGTGCTTGCAGAGTTCTGCCAGAATTTTGAAGAGGAGACTGGTCGACTGGAGACGAACCTAGATCCCATCAACTCTACTGTGAAGGATGAGGTCTCCATGAATGTGCTCCGACTTGAGTCTCGCGTTGCTGTTGTTGTCGATTATCTTGCAAGGCTGAAGGTCACGACTTCCTGCATCGACACAACACTCTGGCCAGGGGAGACGCATCAGAACGACCTCGAGTCTCTGATGACTCGACTGAATGATGTTCCAAGTCGAGTGCAAGAATGGAAGAAGTCTTCTGCCAGGTGCGGTGTGGATGTTGCTCTGTCTCTGGCCCGTGTCCACTGCAAGGAAGCGCGTGAGGACAAGCTGGCAGCCCTCCGAGTGGCCAATACCAAGAAACATGATTTCCGATCCTTCATGGAGACCTTCATCGTTGCCGCCACTCGGATCGTGGATGGAATCGACCTGGACGAATTCGTTGCGCCTTCTAGCCCTCCGCAAGAGGGGTAAAAAACTTCTGTTCTTGATACTTTAAATTTGCCTCGGAATGCCGAGTGGTTTTTGTAACCGATAAACCTTAATGGGCTTAGCGCCTGAGCACTTTTGGTTCCCTAAGACGTTATCTGAATCTTGAATTCGACGTTGAATATGTTTGCATCTGGTTTGAGGTGTCTTCTGTAGGCTAGGATGAAGCGCTTATTCCGATCGACTTGTTCCTCAACACACTTAGGCGAGCACTGGGCTGCAGCTAAGCCCCCGAGTGAGAGTTCTGCTCTTCATTCGGTAGGATTTTCAAAAAACTTAGGCGAGCACTGGGCTGCAGCTAAGCCCCCGAGTGGGAGGTCTGCTCTCCACTCGGTAGGATTTTCAAAAAACTTAGGCGAGCACTGGGCTGCAGCTAAGCCCCCGAGTGGGAGGTCTGCTCTCCACTCGGTAGGATTTTCAAAACTTAGGCGAGCGCTGGGCTGCAGCTAAGCCCCCCGAGTGGGAGGTCTGCTCTCCACTCGGTAGGATTTTCAAAACTTAGGCGAGCGCTGGGCTGCAGCTATGCCCCCGAGTGGGGGGACTTCTCTCCACTCGGTGGGATTTTCAAAAAACTTAGGCGAGCGCTGGGCTGCAGCTAAGCCCCCGAGTGGGAGGACTACCCTCCACTCGGTGGGATTTTTGCAGCGTTCCTCCGAGGAAGAAGGCATCAATCGACCTGCATTTTGTCTTCCTGTGGAGCGCACATTATACTTGTGGCGTAGCTCGGAAGGAGAAGTAGCATTCGACCTGAACCTCGTGCTCTTTGCGGAGAGCACATTATACTTGTGGCGTAGCTCGGAAGAGGAGGGTAGCGGTCGACCTGCACCTTGTCTTCCTTGCGGAACGCACGTTATGCTTGTACTTAGGCGAGCGCTATGCTGCAGCTAAGCCTCCGAGTGGGAGGCTGGTTCATCACTCAGTAGGATTTCGTTGAAACTTAGGCGAGTACTTGAACTGCAGCTAAGCCTCCAAGTGGGAGGCTGGCTCACCACTCGGTAGGATTTTATTGAAACTTAGGCGAGTACTTGGACTGCAGCTATGCCTCCGAGTGAGACTGGCTCGCCTCTTGGTAGGATTTTTTTTGAACTTAGGCGAGTACTTGGACTGCAGCTAAGCCTCCAAGTGGGAGACTGGCTCGCCACTTGGTAGGATTTTTTTTTGAACTTAGGCGAAACGGATTCGCGGCTAAGCCTCCGAGTGAGAGGCTGGCTCACCACTCGGTAGGATTTTTACAAACTTAGGCAAAACGGATTCGCAGCTAAGCCACCCACTGGGGGGGGGGGGTATTTTATTGAACAAGCAAAAGTAGAAACAATCACTTGGAAAATTATAACACAATTGTCTTTGAAAAATGAACTGCAGAAGTACTTTTATTACATTTCCGAATGCACACTTAAGTGTAAAAGGGACGGAGCAGCTCCGCGTTCCAAGCTCGGGGCTTGTCGATCTAGTGCTCGACATTGTAAAGACGGTACGCTCCATTGTGGAGAACCTTGGTGACGATGAAGGGGCCTTCCCAAGAAGGAGCGAGCTTGTGTGGTTTCTGCTGATCCACTCGGAGAACCAAATCTCCTTCCTGGAAGGCTCGACTCCTCAAGTTTTTGGCGTGGAAGCGACGCAAGTCCTGCTGGTAAATGGTCGACCGGATCAAAGCCATCTCCCTTTCTTCCTCTAGAAGGTCGACTGCGTCCTGCCGGGCTTGTTCTGCTTCAGCTTTGGTGTAGAGCTCGACTCGGGGGGCGTTGTGAAGCAGGTCACTCGGCAAGACCGCTTCAGCTCCGTAGACCAAGAAGAACGGAGTTCTCCTAGTCGACCGGTTAGGCATGGTCCTTAATCCCCAGAGTACCGACGGAAGCTCGTCGACCCATGCGCCAGCTGCATGCTTGAGATCACGCATCAATCGGGGTTTCCACCCTTTGAGAATCAAGCCGTTGGCTCGTTCTGCCTGTCCATTCGACTGAGGATGAGCGACCGAAGCATAGTCGACTCGTGTGCCCTGAGATGTGCAGAATGCTCTAAACTCCTCGAAATCGAAGTTTGACCCATTGTCAGTGATGATGCTGTGTGGGACTCCATATCTGAATATCAACTCTCTGATGAAGCTGACAGCAGTGCCAGCATCAAGGTTCTTGATGGGTTTAGCCTCAATCCATTTGGTGAACTTGTCGACTGCTACCAGCACATGGGTGAAACCACTTCTGTCTGTTCTCAGAGGTCCAACCATATCCAATCCCCATACAGCGAAGGGCCAGACGAGTGGTATGGTCTTTAAAGCTGAGGCGGGCTTGTGTGACATATTGGAGTAAAATTGACATCCTTCACACTTGTCGACTATCTCCTTTGCCATTTCATTCGCTCTTGGCCAGTAAAATCCGGCTCGGTATGCTTTGGCTACAATGGTCCTCGAGGACGCATGATGGCCACAGGTCCCCAAGTGGATGTCATCAAGGATCATTCGACCTTCTTCCGGTGTTATGCATTTCTGACCAACTCTAGTCGCGCTTTCTCTGTACAACTGTCCCCTTATCACGGTAAAGGCTTTAGATCGGCGGACGATCTGTTGAGCCTCTTCTTCATCCTCTGGGAGTTCTTTCCTTAAGATGTACGTGATATACGGTACTGTCCAATCTAGAGTGATCGCCAACACTTCCATGATCAGGTCGACCACTGCTAGAACTTCAACTACAGTTGGATCCGTGACACTTTTAGGCTGCGGAGCTTCTTCGGTAAAAGGATCTTCTTTAACTGATGGAGTGTGGATATGCTCCAAGAACACATCACTGGGAATGGCTTCTCTCTTGGAACCTATCTTCGCCAAATCATCAGCTGCTTGGTTCTTCAGTCGGGGTATATGATGGAGCTCTAACCCTTCGAATTTCTTTTCAAGCTTTCTCACTGCATTGCAGTATCCAGTCATGGCTGGGCTTCTAACGTCCCACTCCTTCATCACCTGATTGACCACCAGATCTGAGTCGCCATAAACCATAAGGCGACGGACGCCGAGTGAAATGGCCATGCGCAACCCATATAAAAGTGCCTCGTATTCTGCTTCATTGTTGGAGGAATCAAAGTGAATCTGGAGCACATATTTGAGCTTATCTCCTCTGGGGGAAACCAAAACTACCCCAGCACCGGAACCATTTAACATCTTAGAGCCATCAAAGAACATGGTCCAGTGCTCCGAGTGAACTTGAGTCGGCTGTTGCTGTTCAATCCACTCGGCAAGGAAATCTGCTATTGCTTGAGACTTAATGGCTTTCTTTGCCTCAAACTTGATATCAAGGGGAAGGAGTTCAATCGCCCATTTCGCCACTCGACGAGTTGCATCTCTGTTGTGCAGAATCTCTGACAGTGGGGCGTCACTGACGACTGTAATGGAATGATCAGAGAAATAATGAGCAACCTTCTTCGTGGTCATGTAGATCCCATACACAAGCTTCTGATAATGAGGATATCTTTGCTTCGATTGGGTCAAAACTTCGGAAAGATAATACACTGGGCGCTGAACTTTGAAGGCTTTCCCTTCTTCTTCGCGCTCGACCGTAAGTACTGTACTGACAACTTGTCATGTGGCTGCAATGTAAAGCAGCAGAGGCTCTTTGCTGATTGGAGCAGCAAGCACCGGCTGGGTGGAGAGCAGAGCTTTTAGCTCGGCAAACGCTGCATCAGCTTCTGGAGTCCACTCGAACTTGTATGCCTTCTTCATCAGTTGGTAAAGAGGCAATGCCTTTTCACCGAGGCGAGAGATGAATCGACTTAACGCGGCCAAGCATCCAGTAAGCTTCTGGATATCGTGCACATGCACAAGGCGTTTCATTCGGAGTATGGTGCCAACTTTTTCTGGGTTAGCGTCGATTCCTCATTCTGAAACAAGAAAACCGAGTAACTTTCACCAGGAACTCCGAATGTGCACTTTGATGGATTAAGCTTGATATCATACCTCCTGAGATTGGCAAATGTTTCAGCGAGGTCAGTCAATAGGTCGGAACCATTTCGTGACTTGACCACAATATCATCCATGTACGCTTCCACATTCCGACTGATTTGAGTGAGTAAACACTTCTGAATCATCCTCATGAACGTGGCTCCGGCATTCTTGAGACCGAATGGCATGGTGACATAGCAGAAGCACCCGAATGGAGTGATGAAAGCTGTTTTGATCTCGTCGGGTCCATACAGACGGATCTGATGATACCCGGAATAGGCGTCTAAAAAAGACAATCTCTCACATCCCGCAGTCGAGTCGACAATTTGGTCGATGCGAGGGAGAGGAAAATGATCTTTCGGGCAGGCCCAATTGATATGTTTGAAATCAATGCACATGCGAAGTGACTTGACCTTTTGGGGACCATGACCACATTGGCGAGCCACTTGGAGTGGTATATCTCTCGGATAAACTCTGCTACCAGGAGCCGAGCCACCTCCTCGCCAATGGCCTTTCTCTTCTGGACGGCGGACCGTCGAAGATGTTCCTGGACAGGTTTTGCTTTTGAGTCGACTCGTAAACGGTGCTCAGCCAGTCCCCTGGGAACACTCGGCATGTTAGTAGGCTTCCATGCAAAGATGTCCCAGTTCTCACGGAGGAACTGGATGAGCGCTTCTTCCTATTTAGAGTCGAGTGTTGTGGAAATATGAGTCGGAGCTGCGCTGGGGTCGGTCGGGTGAATGTGAACAGGTTTCGTCTCACCAGACGACTGGAACGTCAACTCCGTGGCGGGCTTCTTGGCCTGCAATAAATCACTCGGATCTGCATTTTTCTTATATTCCTCAAGCTCTACCACTGTTATCTGAGAATCATCAATCTTTGAGCCTTTTTGGAAACACTCTTCTGCCTTTTTCCGATTGCGAGTGATGGTGATCACGCCTTTGGGGCCGGGCATCTTCAGTTTGAGATACACGTAACATGGTCGAGCCATAAACCATGCATAAGCTGATCTCCCCAATATAGCGTGATAAGCGCTCTGGAAATCCACAACTTCGAATGTCAGCTTCTCTTTGCGGAAATGCTTCGAGTCACCGAACACCACATCTAGAGCTATTTGGCCGAGTGACTCAGCCTTCTTTCCGGGAATTACTCCATGAAAACTCATGTTGCTGGAACTGAGTCTGGACATCAGAATGCCCATTCCCTTTAGCGTCTCCGCATACAATATATTCAGTCCACTGCCACCATCCATAAGCACCTTAGTCAGTCGAGTGCCTTCGACGACTGGGTCGACTACCAAAGCTTGCCTCCCAGGGGTGGCTATGTGAGTCGGATGATCGGACTGGTCGAACGTGATGGCGGTCTGAGACCATCTCAGATAGTTTGGTGTCACCGGAGCGACCATATTTACCTCACGGTTGATAACTTTCAATCGGCTTTTGCTCTCACATCAGCAAAAATCATCAGGGTGGAATTGACATGAGGGTATCCTTCATCACTGCCCTCTTTGTCCTCAGCCTTGTCCAACTCCTTTTCCTTGTCCTTGGATTGTTTTCCTTGAAACTGCTGGATTAAGAGCCGGCACTGGCGAGTGGTATGTTTCGGGTAGATGAAGTTACCCTCTTCGTCTTTCTTCGTGTGGATGTGACACGGCAGATCCATCACGTCATTTCCTTCCTTATCCTTTACCTTCTTGGGATTGCATGATCCTTTGGGCTTCCCTTTGAATTTGCCCTGAGTCACGGCCAGAGCCTCTCCAGGAGCAGCTGGCTCGGCTTTCCGCTTCTGCTTCCGACTGGAGTTTCCTTTTTCCGACTAACTCGGCTTATACTTGCCACTCCGGAGTCGATCCTCTTCTTCTCCATTGGCGTATTTGGTGGCAATCTCCATAATTCGACTCAGGGTCATATCCCCGGTCCGAGCAAACTTCAAACTCAACTCTCTGTTCTTGACGCCATCCTTGAAGGAACAGACCGCCTGATGATTAGATACATTCTCCACAGTATGATGCAAGGTGATCCATCTCTGGATGTAATCTCTTAAGGTCTCATTCGACTTTTGCACGCAGACCTGTAGCTCTGTCAGTCCTGCTGGTCGCTTGCAAGTTCCCTCAAATGTCCTGATGAACACTCGGGAAAGATCTTCCCAAGTGTAAATGCTGCTAGGAGCTAACTGATTCAACCAGGCCCTGTCCGAATCCTCCAACATGAGTGGTAAGTGCTTCATGGCCACCTCATCATTGCTACCTCCAATCTGTACAGCCACTCGGTAGTCTTCGAGCCAGGTTTCAGGCTTGGACTCACCGGTGAACTTACTTACTCCAGTCGCCAACCTGAAGTTGGGAGGTATCACTGCGGCTCTGATAGCTCTGCTGAAACATTCTGGACCAGAAACATGGACCCGGCTGCTAGTGGGCGCATCTCTGTCGTGGCCACCTCGATGAGCTCTGTTCCGATCGACCAAACCTTGCACGATGATGGATCTCGCGTCAAAGCCTGGTTCCCTGGGGTCGATCGGAGCTCTTCGACCAACACTGAGTTGGCGTCTGTCATCTTGTTGCCGATGGGCGTAAGACCCACCCCTAGGAGGAGGAGTGGGCACTCGACGCCGATCATCATGATCGAATCGGTCATCATACTGATTGCGTTGACCTCCACGTCCCTCGCGCCGCAGAGGCGATCTTGGGCTATGAGCCGACTGGACTGTATTCGCAGCGACGGATCGACTGTGAATCCTATTGCATGACTGTGACACAGCTGAATTCTGATCTCCTGCTGCCCGGAGCAAATCCCGGATCTGCATCAAGCCTCTGCCAGCTTCCGACTGAGAGGGATGAATTAACTCTGCTATACGGGCTGCAGCTGCTAAATTCTGAATCGGGGTTCGATATACCTGAGTTGGTTGCGGAAATAGTTGACGTCGACTGGAGTCGGGCACTCGTGGCCGCGCACGTTCGTCGAGTGCTCGCTGGAGGTTCTCCAGATGAGTGCATTTAGACAAGTTGGCCAAACGCGCCTCTTCCAAGGCACGGGCCTCGGGAGTTTCTCCTACGATGGGAGTATGTAGGGCATCCATGTTCCGGCGGCGAAGATCTTCCCTTTGCAGAGAAGTGAGTGGCTCGGGCTGATATTCCTCGTGGACCTGAGCAGGGTCGCCTCCGCCGTCCATCCCGTCGGTGCGGGGGAAGCCGGGAGGACTACGAGGCCCATTGACCATCAGAACCTCTGCCGCTGGATCACTGCTGTCGCACTCGGATGCAGTCTCTACGGAGCCAGTCGACAGATCAAACAGGCCGTAGAGAGATTCGTCGGGCTTGATTGTCGTGACTTGTGTGGTGGCCGATTGGCGAGCCACTACGTGTCTCACCCACCGCTGGAGCCTCGTCCGACCAGAGCGCTTGCGCTGGCAGGAGAAAAGGAGAGAAGACGACATAGGAGTCGACCGATATGGAGTCGACGGTTGCCGCAGCAGAACGCCGCGGACACATGCATGAAAGTGCGTCGCCCCACGGACGGGAAGTGCGTCGATGTCGAGCGGAGCCTCCTAGAGCCAAGCGGAGTCATCGACGATGAACGTGAGCGCGCCGAGACGGATCTCGTGGCCCTCGACCAGAACTCCGCCAGAAACCATGATGAAGGCGATCGGAACAAATGCAACTTCTCCAATAAGTCGCTAAGACACCGCCCCACGGTGGGCGCCAACTGTCGTGGTACTAAGACTGACAGTAGAATGGGGGTAGGTATGGAGAGGCAAGATCCTAGCTATGGAGTAGTTGTAAACATAAGGGATTTACGAGTTCAGGCCCTTCTCGGAGGAAGTAACAGCCCTATGTCTCGGAGCCCGGAGGCGGTCGACTGGATTATAAGTGTGTGTGTTACTGGGGTGCGAACCCTTCTGCCAGTGGAGGGGGTGGCTTATATAGTGTTTACCAGGACCCCAGCCAGCCTACGCAGCAGAGGGCTTAAAGTACATTAAGGCTAGGCGTTACCTGTAACGCCTTACATAAAGTGCCATCATGGCCATAAAGACTACTTAATTACAGACCATTTGGATACATAGTGGCACTTGATCTCCTGGTGGTCGAGTGAGTCTTCATGGTCGAGTGTCTTCGAGTCCGTCGAGTGGAACTTCTCCTGGTCGACTGGAAGGCAGCTTCCTATAAAGATGTCTTTGGGGAGGGTACCTTGGACAGATACATGCCCTAGGTACATGACTTCGTTAGAAGGTGATGGAGATGTTGGTGAAGATGATGGAGGTGTTGGTGTAGATCGCGGTGATGATGATGGCCCCCGGCGGCGTTCCGGCGCCACCAGAAGCGAGGGGGAGAGAGCCCCCCTTCTTCTTCTTATTCCTTGACCTTCTCCCTAGATGGGAGAATGGTTTCCCCTCTGGTCCTTGGCTCCCATGGCTCGGGAGGGGCGAGAGCCCCTCCAAGATTGGATCTGTCTCTCTGTCTCTCTCTGTTTCTTCATTCTCAGATTCTGCCCTGGCACCGTTTCTTTTATATCCGGAGATCGGTAACTCTGATTGGATTGAAACCTTCGCCCAGAAATTTTTCAAAAATTAGCTTTCTTGCGGCCAAAGAAGAGCAGCAACCGCCTTACGAGGGGCCCACGAGGGTCAGGGGCGCGCCCATGGTAGGCAGGCATGCCCCTGCCTCGTGGCCACCTCGGGCACCGTATCGCGTTGATTTTACTTCCCAAAAATCAGAAATATTCCAAAATAATTCTCCGGCCATTTTTATCCCGTTTGGACTCTGTTTGATATGGGGTTTCTGCGAAACATAAAACATGCAACAAACAGGAACTGGCACTGGGTACTGGATCAATATGTTAGTCCCAAAAATAATATAAAAAGTTGCCAAAAGTATATGAAAGTTGTAGAATATTAGCATGGAACAATCAAAAATTATAGATACGATGGAGATGTATCAGAATCCGGCTTCATTCATGAAGGCATTATGCGGCCATTCGCATGGCTAGACCTCTGTCCTATGTGGAATGTTGAGGTCACTGTCCGAGGAATCCCCAATGACTCCCTTGGCACTCCGTTTCGAGGAACTTCTCCGAAATAAGTTCATGTTTCCTACGAATAAAGTTATGAAATTTTTGTGCCACAAAATGATGTCAATAAAACTTCACGAGAATGATAGCAACTACTCATATGAATGTATAGAGGCTATATCAAGAATTCAAACTACTTGGTACTCAAAGAATTCAACATGCTAGCTCATTTTTAGTAGTACCAAGAGCAGCTAATTATGCAAAATATAATCCACTAAGCAAAAACTAATTGGAGCAATGTAGGAGTCACATACCAAGGAGAAATCCCCAAACCAGTTTCGGAAATAGAGCTCCGAGCAAAGAGATAAAAAATCTCAGGTTTGGGAGCAAGAACACAAGGGAGAGAACAACCAGGAATTTTTTCTAGAGGTAAGAGATGAAGTGGGATGAAGGGATAAGTGAGTGGGTCCCTATGGAGCCCATAAGGCACCTTGGCGCGCCCAAGGGGGGTGGCCACGCCCTGGTGCCTTGTGGGCACCAGGGGTATCCCCCAGGGTTGTGTTAAGTGCCAAGAATTCTTAAATATTCCAGAAGAATTCATGTTAAAATTTTACATCATTCCGAGCACTTTTATTTGTGGCCATTTTTTATTGCATGGATAATTCAAAAAACAGGATAATCAAGGCATTTTGTTGTATTTAACTAAGAATAACATAGAACAAATAGTAGGTACAAAAAGTTGTGCTTATTAAATTCATCAACCTCATGCCCCTCATAAAGAATCCATTAATAAGGGTAGCAAGTCTTATTAACAAATTTTTCCGAGTAACATAGAACCGAAGAATCTTTGCATAACACTAAGTTACCTCAACGGGGATATGCATCTCCCCTATGATAAGAGTTTCATATTTCTTTTTGACAGAAGGAAGAGGGAATTGAAAACCTACAATAGTAATTGTCGAAGCTTTTTCAATACAATTAATACCATTCACTTGAAATTGTTTCTTCAGAAAGTGCACTGTATGCTCATTACCATTAATATGAAAAGCGGCATTGCTTTTGTTGCAATCCATAACAGCCCCTGCAGTATTCAAAAAGGGTCTACCAAGGATAATCGACATGTTGTCAAGCAAATCCTCACAGATACCGATAGGTATGGCAGTTGATTTGTCAGCCATTCGCAATGATATTTCAGAAGGTGTGAGTTTATTCAAATCAAGTCTTCTATATAAAGAGAAAGGCATAACACTAACACCAACTCTCAAATAACATAAAGCAATTTTGACATAATTTATTCTCGGATCTCCTAGTTTCTTAGCTACTCCACCCTTAAAAGAATAATTTGCAAGCATGGTGGAAATTTTAACTTTGGGTATCTTTCTTTTATTAATGACAATATCTTTCATATATTTCACATATGTGTCCATCTTCAAAATATCAGTAAAATATGCAAAAAGACTGGCCTAAGCATTTCAGCAAAGCGTTCAAATTCTTCCCCATCCTCATTTTTAGGTGGCTTGGTAGGGAAAGGCATGGGTGTCGGTGTCAAAACCGACAAACCTCGGGGTAGGGGTCCCGAGCTATGGACCCGAGATCGATGGGGAACAAGGGACGATGAACATGGTGTTTACCCAGGTTCGGGCCCCCTCGAAGAGGTAATACCCTACGTCCTGCTTGATTGTATTGGATGTATAGTACGATTACAAAGTAGATCTACCTCGAGATCAGCATGAGCTAAACCCTAAGGTGATGAGGTGATGGATGTAGCTCTCCCTCTAAATACTACAACCCTGGGTTTATATAGACACCAGTAGGGTTAGGATTACCGAAGATAGATTACAATAAGGGGTAAAGAGATCTTGCCTATCCTTGACTTAGAGGGCACACCATGACTTCATAGATATTCTATCGTTATGAGGATTCACCAGTTGGGCCCATATTCGATGGGCTGACGCCCTGAGGACCCCTTAATCCATAACTCCCTCAATGGGTTTCTGAATCCATGGTTCTCTTTCTTTACCATGTTTTCTAGCAATGAAATCTCTTTCATCAAAACGTTTATTCTTAGGAGGTGGGTTATGAAGATCAATTGCGGTTCTTTTTCTACATCATTACCATGTTCTTTATCATTGTCTGGTTGAGCATCAATATGAACATCATCATTATCATGATCACTAGGTGAATGTTCATTACCAGATTGTGTCTCGGCATCAGAAATAGAAACATCATTACTATTCTCAGAAGGTTCCTCTACCTCAGGTTCACTAGAAGCATGCATGGTTCTATCATTTTTCATTGTATTTTTCTTCTTAGACGAACTAGGTGCATCAGTATTAATTCTCTGAGAATATTGTTCAATTCTTTTAAGATGACCTTCAGGATAAAGTGGCTCCTAAGTCATTTTACCTCCTCTAGTCATTACTCTAACAGCATGATCATTCATATTATTATTCATCTCATTGAGCAAATCATTTTGAGACTTAGAGACTTGTTCTAACTGAGTTTGGACCATGGATGCATGTTTACCTAGACCTTTAACATCATTAGCAATTCTGAACATTAAGTCACTCATGCGATCAATCATGAAAGCATTATGTTTCAATTGCTGGGTAACATACATACTAAAGTGTTCTTGCTTAACAATGTAAATTGTAAAATTCATTCAGACATTGACTAACATATTTATTATAAGGAATATCACCTTCATCAAATCTTGTAAGAGAATTTACCTTTACTACCTGTGTCGGGGTATCGAGTCCATGCATTTCTTCAATAGGTGGTAAATTCTTAACATCTTCAGCTTTAATACCCTTTTCCTTCATAGACCTCTTTGCCTCTTAAATATCTTCAGGACTGAGAAGTTGAATACCACTCTTCTTTCGAGTTGGTTTAGGTGGTGGTTCAGGAAGTTTCCAATCATTATATTTCATTAATACATTATTCAATAGTTCTTCAGCTTGTTCAATAGTTTGTACCCTGAGTACACAACCAGCACAACTATCTAGGTAGTCCCTAGAAGCATCGGTTAGTCCATTATAAAAGATATCAAGTATTTTGTTCTTCTTGAGAGGATGATCACCCAAAGCATTAAGTAATTGGAGAAGCCTCCCCAAGCTTAAGGGAGTTCCTCTTCTTCAATTTGCGCAAAGTTAAATATTTCCTGTAAGGCAGCTTGTTTCTTATGAGCAGGTAAATATTTTCATAGAAGTAATATATCATATCCTGGGGACTACACACGCAACCAGGAGCAAGATTATTAAAGCATATCTTAGCATCACCCTTTAATAAGAAAGGAAACAATTTAAGGATATAGTAATAGCGAAGTTGTTTCTCATGGACAAATAGGGTGGCTATATCATTCAATTTAGTAAGATGTGCCACAACAATTTCATATTCATAACCATGAATAGTATTCGATTCAACCAAAGTAATTAACTCATGTTTGATAGAGAATTCATAATCCTTATCAGTAACAAAGATAGTTGAAGTAGCAAATTTAGGATAATATTTCATTCTTGCATTAAGAGATTTTTCTTTCAGCTTACATAGTAGTTTTTTAACATCCTATCTATCATTAAAAGCAAGAAGTTCTCTAGTTATGTCCTCACCCACAACATAATCCTCGGGTATCAGTTCAATTATAGGACATCTAGGTCTAATAGGTGAATCATAAATTTCATTAGTTTAAGCAATTTCAAATTCTTTAGCTTTAGCAAGTTGTTCATCAAGAAATTCACCTAGTGGCATAGTTTAATTAAGCAGAGTACTAGCATCATCAATAACATGATTCATAGAAGAAGTAGCGTCATGAATTACTTGCGACATATAGCAGGTGGTGGTGTTGCAAGCCTTTTCAAAACATAAAGAGAATCAAGTGTAGAGCTAGATGGCAGTTCCTTACTGTCGGATTCTGGGCTCCGCAGACCAACAACGGTTCGAACTCTGGGGCATGTGATAAGAACACAACCTCTCGAGCCTACCAACTCATCGCTACATAGCCTAGCCTAGCCGAGCCTAGCCGAGCAAGGAAGAAGATGAACGTGACAGCTTACCGAGGTTCGGGCCACCTTGCGGTGTAAAACCCTACTCCTTCTTTGTGATGGATTGGCCTCACGAGGGGCTGAGGATGAACTAGTACAGAGGATGAACAACCTCGCGAGGCCTTGGGGGTGAGAATGGAAAGGGCCCCCTCTCCCTCTATGGTGGTGGCTAGCCTATATTTCTAGTGGCCTTGGTCCTCTTCCCCCAAATCATAGGCGGGAAGGGATCCTAAAGTGGCCAATTTGAAAGTGGACAAGCAGTACATCTTATCCTGATGAAAGGTGGTTTTCTCCTGCAAAGCTTCTGGTTGTTACGCAGCAGTGGGCTCGGCGTTGACATCCATCCTGTCAATCATGGTCTTGGTCTTGTAGCATCGAAATGGGAACCTTTGACAAAGTCCTCGGGAACCCACGTCTGTCCTTGCCTCCTTAGCACCAAAGTGGAAACTGCATCCTCTGCGCCCGCTGGCGCCCGCCTGGCCTTGGTCGTCATGGCTTGTGTCATTGCAGCCTCATGAGGCTGGTACCTGCATAGGAATCTCTGCTCCTTAGGAGGCAGCCAGGGGAGGCCGCTCCCTTCAGAGGTCTTGGTGTCATCCGCCTCACGAGGACAGGGGGCCCTCGCGAGGGTCTTGTCTTGGCGGTCTTGCAGATGGGCCGTACCAGGCCATGGAGGGAGCCACGCTATGGGACGCAGGCAAGAAAGTCTGGGTACCCTGGTTCCCAGAACACCGAAAGTAGCTCCCGGGCCCAAGGTGCGCTCGGGCTGGCTTTGAGGCGAAGCCAAGGGGCAAGGGCGAAGCGCCACGGGCTCCAATCGCCTACGGGCCAGGCTAGACGCGTGGCGCTTGACAGGACGCGGACGCCTCTGCTTCCCCATGTTGTTTCGGCAACCGCTCTGACTTGACAACTGCCTGGTGCGTGCAACAGATCCATTATCACTCGGAACATGGAGGGGTGCCGGTTGGCCTTCAGCCACCCATAAGCGGGCGAGGGAGGCGGAGCCCCCAGTCCATCTCCATCTTCTCGCCAGCTCCCTCTCCTCTCTCCCCTTCTCCAAACCGCCACCCCGCATCCATGGCTCGTGTTTGGAGGTTCTCCGCTGCTGAGAAGGGGAAAACCCCTATGGAGGGACCAGGCTCACCGCCGCCTAAGAGGGGCCGCAGTCGTCCCCACAAGTATACCGCGACGCCGGCGGTGGCTCCCCGGGGACATGGGCGCACCCCATCAAAGATAGGCACCTCTTCTGGCAGTCGCGGAAAAGCTTCCTCCCGCACTGGGGTTTGCAGTGGCCAGGGTGGTCATGGCCAAGGGGGAAAGCGTGCGATGGCCGTCCGGCCACCGCGCCCTCTATCTCACTCAAGCGAGGCATCCTCGGAGTTCGTGGTGTGGGCGGAGAGGCCGGCGGGCACCTGGCTCCAGCTCTCGTGCTTCTTCGCGGGCGCGCTGCCGGCCGGAGCGCCTGGCGGCCTCTGGCTGTAAGCCTCTGGCTGTTGTAGCAAGGCCTTGTGGGTGGACGTCAAGGTCACCCCTGCCGGCAACGTGTTCTTGAACCATGGGTGGCAGTCTTTCACCCGCGCACGCGGCCTACAGGGGAGACGCACCCTCCACTTCAGGCATGATGGGGCGGCGACTCTCTACGTCAGGATCTTCGGGCAGGACGGCAGGCGTCTGGGGTGCTGTCCAGAGGATGATGACGTTGGCGATGACGCCCCCTTCTCGGACGATGATGGACGGCTGGGCAGCAGCATCCTCAGTGGTGAATTTTTCCTTAGCGACGGCCGTGGCGCCTCCAGTAGCAATGGCTCTTCCTCCGGGGGGAGCACGAGCGACGACTATGACGAGCCACCACGCTGCCGCACCCGGACCAGGGAGGGTAGCGATCCACCACGTCACCGAGCCCCCACTCGGGAGGACGTCGAGCCGCCCCTCCATCATGCCCCGGTGAAGTAGGAGGAGGACTCCGACTGAGCACAGGTGTCCCGGGAGCCAAGCCTCAGGATTCGCAATTGGTCGTGAGGCCGCCTCTGCTTTTTTTCTTTTCCTGCATCATGAAATGTAGAAGGCCCTGCTGGGGCATGTAATGGACCATGGTGCTTGTGCCGCTATGTTAACATTTTTTTCGTATCTTAGCATCATGTTGCCACCAATCGATAGGTTCTTGTTGATCACGATTAGGATAACTTATCTTGGTGTGCTTGCGATAGACTCCTGCATCACGAGGGGGCGCCCCTCTAGAGCTTGGATCCCATGTGTGCCTCTCGTTCCCATGACGGTGCAGCCGGGGCGCCGGAACGGTTTAGTGACCTTGCTAGGGGCTTCTTTCCTCAGGATCAAAAAGGTTCTCGGGCCTCGGGAGGCGCCCGACGGCCGCAAGGCCTCTAGTGGGTCATAAGGATGTGGGGCTTTCGGAGATGCCTCATAGGGCACAGTGCCGCTGTGAACCCCCGACCGAGGACCGATCGTCGCTGGTACACCGGGTCATGATGCTCGGTGAGGCCAGGAGATGAGGGCTCAGGAGGACATATGTGCCCATGGGCTCTTTTGAGAGCGTCGTGCAAGGATCTGGACACCAAGGTCTTGGCAAGGTGTGTTCATGGGCGGGCCCAGGAGTACACACCGTGCCCAGCCCCAGCTCGCGAGACGCGCGGAAGAGAGCGGCGAGCAACTACGCTCTCCCTAAAGCAAAACTTGGAGGAGCAAACATTACAAGGAGAAAATTCCCAACCCTTTCGAACAAAGACGCGAGAACTTCGAATTACATTCCAAGAAGTGGCAAATTGGCTACAAAGGCAAGCAATAGAACAGTCGTGTCCGGCACCTATACTAATCTTCTAGTCTTCCCGCCTACGCGGACCATGGAGCTTCCACTAGGCGTGAGCATAGTCGTTGAAGACCATGTCGTCCGCCAGCACTGAGCATGGGGCTTCCACTTGGGCGTGGGTGGGAGCCCCCGTGAGGCCCCAGGGCAGTGCTCAGGAGACTCCGGGGCGTGTACAGCCCCACTCATTATTACGTGAGAGTGTCAGGGGTAGAACTTTCGGCGATGCTAGATGTTCCAGGAATTCTGGATGGGGACCCTGTCCTGCGTCTCCACGTGCGTGGCGTCAGGCCTGAAGATGCGGGCGATCCTGAACGGGCCCTCCCACATGGGCGAGAGCTTGTGGAGCCCCTCTCTAGAGAGCACCCGCCTCAGGACAAGGTCACCAACCTCGAGGGTCCTGGAGCAGACGCTGCAGCAGTGGTACCACCACAACGCCTGCTAGTACCTCGAGGCACGGAGCGAGGCCTGGCGGGGGGGGGGGGCCCTCCCTGAGCACGAGATCTATCCCCCGTGAGGCGTCCTAGCGTGCTTCGTCAAACGCCAAGACCCGCTGATACGTCTCCAACATATCTATAATTTTTGATTGTTCCATGCTATTATATTATCTATCTTAGATGTTTATATGCATTTATATGATTTTTCGGACTAACCTATTAACCTAGAGACCAGTGCTAGTTTCTATTTTTTCCTTCTTTTTGAGTTTTACAGAAAAGGAATACCAAACGGAGTCCAGTGGACATGCCAATTTTTGATGATTTTTTATGGACCAAAAGAAGCCCCCAGAGTAAAAGAGTTGGGCCAGAAGAGTCTCGGGCCGTCCACGAGGGTGGAGGGCGCGCCCCACCCCCCTGGGCGCACCCCCCTATCTCGTGGACGACTCGGAGACCCCCCTGACTTGGGACCGACGCAAAAAACTCCTATAAATATAGAAAGCCCCGAAAAGAAACCTAGATCGGGAGTTCCACCGCCGCAAGCCTCTGTAGCCACCAAAAACCTCTCGGGACCCCGTTCTGGCACCCTGCCGGAGGGGGAATCCATCACCGGTGGCCATCTTCATCATCCCGACACTCTCCATGACAAGGAGGGAGTAGTTCACCCTCGGGGCTGAGAGTATGTACCAGTAGCTATGTGTTTGATCTCTCTCTCTCTCTCTCTCTCTCTCTCTCTCTCTCTCTCTCGTGTTCTTGATGTGGCACGATCTTGATGTATCGCGAGCTTTGCTATTATAGTTGGATCTTATGATGTTTCTCCCCCTCTACCTATTGAGTTTTCCCTTTGACGTTATCTTATCAGATTGAGTCTTTAAGGATTTGGGAACACTTGATGTATGTCTTGCATGTGCTTATCTCTGGTGACAATGGGATATTCACGTGATGTACTTGATGTATGTTTTGGTGATCAACTTGCAGGTTCAGTGACCTTGTGAATCTGTGCATAGGGGTTGGCACACGTTTTCGTCTTGACTCTCCGGTAGAAACTTTGGGGCACTCTTTGAAGTTCTTTGTGTTGGTTGAATAGATGAATCTGAGATTGTGTGATGCATATCGTATAATCATACCCGCGGATACTTGAGGTGACATTGGAGTATCTAGGTGATATTAGGGTTTTGGTTGATGTGTGTCTTAAGGTGTTATTTTACTACGAACTCTAGGGCTATTTGTGACACCTGTAGGAATAGCCCAATGGATTGATTGGAAAGAATAACTTTGAGGTGGTTTAATACCCTATAATAATCTCTTCGTTTGTTCTCCGCTATTAGTGACTTTGGAGTGACTCTTTGTTGCATGTTGAGGGATAGTTATATGATCTAATTATGTTATTATTGTTGAGAGAACTTGCACTAGTGAAAGTATGAACCCTAGGCCTTGTTTTGAACCATTGCAATACCGTTTACGCTCACTTTTATCATTAGTTACCTTGCTGTTTTTATAATTTTAGATTACAAAAAGCTATATCTACCATCCATATTGCACTTGTATCACCATCTCTTCGTCGAACTAGTGCACCTATACAATTTAGCATTGTATTGGGTGTGTTGGGGACACAAGAGACTCTTTGTTATTTGGTTGTAGGGTTGTTTGAGAGAGACCATCTTCATCCTACGCCTCCCACGGATTGATAAACCTTGGTCATCCACTTGGGGGAAATTTGCTACTGTCCTACAAACCTCTGCACTTGGAGGCCCAACAACGTCTACAAGAAGAAGGTTGTGTAGTAGACATCAAGCTCTTTTCTGGCGCCGTTGCCGGGGAGGTGAGTGCTTGAAGTTATCTCTTTAGATCTTGCAATCAAATCTTTTAGTTTCTTGTTTTATCACTAGTTTAGTCTATAAAAGAAAACTACAAAAAAAGGAATTGAGGGTGTCTCATATGCTTCATCTTTTTAATGTGTTTCGTGAAAATAAGGATTCCGATAATTGTGCCAAAGTGTTAGAAGAAGAATGCAATAAAATGTTTGGCATAAAATCTTTGAATGATGAGCATGATTGCAATGTTGTTAGTATGAACTCTTTGAATATCTGTAGTTCTAATGATGATTGCACTAGTCATTATGAAAATGTCTCTCATAAGCATGTCAACTTTTGTGGAGTGCATAGAGTTTGCAAGTACACACCAAATAGGGAAGATAGATTTTGTAAGAGGCATAAGTATTTAGAAACTAAATGGTTGCAAGAGAGGCTAGATGTGCTGAAAATTTAAAATTTCTTTGCCATCCTTGTGAACTTTGCAATGAACATGATCATTTAAATCCCCAATGCAAATTGTTTCATGATCGAATCATGTCCAAAAATTGTGATGACTTGATTTCCCTTGCGCATCATAATGAACTTAGTTTGCTTCTGGTTATGAAGAAATGAAACGCAAGGATCTTCCATAATTTGTCCTTGATAAAGTTCCTGATTTTGATCTAGAGAAAATTTATATGTATTGTGCGGTGAATTGCATTGAAAATCCTTATATTGCCAATTACATAAAGACAAGAAAACAAATAGAAGATGAAGAGAATACTAATGAAAGGGAAGAGATTTCCCGATATCCTCCTATTCTTTCTTATGATGAATCAGGTAACAAGGAGGAGCCTTCTATTCTACCAATCTCATTAATAAGGAGCTCCAAAAATAGGAGAAGAAGAAAAAGAAAATATGGAGAAGCAAAGGTAAAAAGGCATCCCTCCCAAATGATGTTGCTCCTACTACTCATTGTGATGATAACATTTGCTATACTATTGGTGCTATCCATACTATTAATGATGAGAGTGATTATGCTTATGATATGAAAAGTCCCAAGCTTGGGGATGCTATGTTTGATGAGAATGACATGTTTGAGAATTTATTTGCTGCAATTAATGTTTGTCGCAAGCTTTGGGATGCTATGCTTATTGAAGATGGTATTTTTAACCTCCCAAGTTTTGATATGCAAATTTATTATGATAGCATGCCTCCTATTTATGATGATTATATTGATGAAAGTGGATTTGAAAGAGTGTCAACTTTAGGAAGTAATGATCCCACTATTTTGGAAGGTGTTGAATCTTATTGTGATAATTATAAAAGTGGATTTGGAGAGGTCGTGACTTTATTTAGTAATGATTCCACTATCTCGGAAGAGGTTTCAATTGATTATGAAGAGACCAAAGTTGCTACTTATGATGATTATTGTGATGATACTTATGCTATAAAAAGTAGTGATGATTATATTTATAAAAATTCATTCATGATGCTACTGAAAATTATTATGAGGGAGGAATATATGCTTGTAGGAATTGCAATAATATCAAGTTTCCTCTCTATGTGTTGAAAATCTTGAAGTTATGCTTGTTTTGCCTCCCTATGCTAGTTGATTATTGTTCCCATAAGTTGTTTGCTCAAAAAATCCCTATGCATAGGAAGTGGGTTAGACTTAAATGTGCTAGTCACATGCTTCATAATGCTCTCTTTATGTTTCTATTCTTATCTTTTATGTGAGCATCATTGAAATCATCATGCCTAGCTAAAAAGGCATTAAAGAAAAGCGCTTGTTGGGAGACAACCCAATATTTAACACTACAGATTTTGTGTGTTCACATGATTAAGCTACTGTAGTAATCATGTTTTATAGCTATTGTTTCAATAAAGTGCCAAGTAGACTTGGGTGAAAGTTAATGTGATCTTGCTGTAAAAAACAGTAACTTTGCGCTCACGAGATTAGCTGTCATTTTTTACAGAAGAGTGATTTTGAGTTGATTCTTTTTGTAGAATATTAATAGAAAAATTACTCACGTCCACCAATTTATTTCAGAATTTTTGTAGTTACAGAAGTATTTGAGAGTTACAGATTACTACAGACTGTTCTGTTTTTGACAGATTCTGTTTTCTATGTGTTGTTTGCTTATTTTGATGAATCTATGAGTTGTATCGGAGGGTATGAACCATAGAGAAGTTGGAATACAGTAGATATTACACAAGTATTAATTTAGAATGGGTTCATAACAGTACCAAAAGTGGTGATTTATTTTCTTATACCAACGGAGCTTACGAGTTTTCTGTTGAGTTTTGTGTTGTGAAGTTTTCAAGTTTTGGGTAAAGATTCGATGGACTATGGAATAAGGAGTGGCAAGAGACTAAGCTTGGGGATTCCCAAGGCACCCCAAGGTAATATTAAAGGACAACCAAGAGCCTAAGCTTGGGGATGCCCCGGATGGCATCCCCTCTTTCGTCTTCGTTCATCGGTAACTTTACTTGAGGCTATATTTTTATTCACCACATGATATGTGTTTTGCTTAGAGCGTCATGTCATTTTATTTTGTTTTGCTTGATGTTTGAATAATATCCCAAGATCTGAAATTCTTAAATTTTAGAGAGACTTCACATAGTTACATAATTATTCGACTACTCATTGATCTTCACTTATATCTTTCGGAGTAGTTTGTCTTTGCTCTAGTGCTTCACTTATATATTTTTAGAGCACGGCGGTGGTTTTATTTTGAAGAAATTAATGAACTCTCATGCTTCACTTATATTATTTTGAGAGTATTTTAGAACAGCATGGTAATTTTCTTAGGTTATGAATTTAGTCCTAATGTGATGGGCATCCAAGAGGGATATAATAAAAAAAATTATATAAAGTGCATTGAATACTATGAGAAGTTTGATTCCTTATGATTGTTTTGAGATATGAAGGTGGTGATATTAGAGTCATGCTAGTGAGTAATTGTGGATTGTAGAAATACTTGTGTTAAAGTTTGTGATTCCTGTAGCATGCATGTATGGTGAACTGTTATATGATGAAGTCGGAGCATGATTTATTTATTGATTGTCTTCCTTATGAGTGGAGGTCGGGATCGCGCGATGGTTAACTCCTACCAATCATTCCCCTAGGAGCATGCGCGTAGTACTTTGTTTTGATGACTTGTAGATTTTTGCAACAAGGATGTGAGTTCTTTATGACTAATTTTGAGTCCATGGATTATACGCACTCTCACCCTTCCAACATTGCTAGCCTCTCTTGTGTCGCGCAACTTTTGCCGGTACCATACACCCACCATTTACCTTCCTCAAAACAGCCACCATACCTACCTATTATGGCATTTCCATAGCCATTCGGAGATATATTGCCATGCAACTTTCCACTGTTCGGTTTATTATGACACTCTCCGTCATTGCCACATTGCTTTGAATGATCATGTAGTTGACATTGTATTTGTGGCAAAGCCATCGTTCATAATTCCTTCATACATGTCACTCTTGATTCATTGCACATCCCGGTACACCACTGGAGGCATTCATATAGAGTCATATTTCATTCTAAGTATCGAGTTATAATTCTTGAGTTGTAAGTAAATAAAAGTGTGATGATCTTCATTATTAGAGCATTGTCCCAGTGAGGAAAGGATGATGGAGGCTATGATTCCCCCACAAGTAGGGATGAGACCCCCGACGAAAAATAAATTAAAAAAAGAGAGGCCAAAAAAAGACAAAAAAATGAGAGAAAAAGAGAGAAGGGACAATGCTACTATCCTTTTACAACACTTGTGCTTCAAAGTAGCACAATGATCTTCATGATAGAGAGTCTCTATGTTGTCACTTTCATATACTGGTGGGAATTTTTTTATTATAGAACTTGGCTTGTATATTCCAACGATGGGTTTCCTCAAATGCCCTAGGTCTTCATGAGCAAGCAAGTTGGATGCACACCCACTTAGTTTCTTTTTCAGCTTTCATACACTTATAGCTCTAGTGCATCCGTTGCATGGCAATCCCTACTCACTTACATTGATATCTATTGATGGGCATCTCCATGGCCCTTTCATATGCCTAGTTGATGTGAGACTATCTTCTCCTTTTTGTCTTCTCCACAACCACTATTATATTCCACCTATAGTGGTATGTCCATGGCTCACGCTCATGTATTGCGTGAAAGTTGAAAAAAATTGAGAATACTAAAGTGTGAAATAATTGCTTGGCTGAAACCGGGGTTGTGCATGATTTGAATATTTTGTGTGATGAAGATGGAGCATAGCCAAACTATATGATTTTGTAGGGATAAGCTTTCTTTGGCCATGTTATTTTGAGAAGAGATAATTGCCTTGTTAGTATGCTTGAATTATTATTGTTTTTATGTCAATATTAAACTTTTGTTTTGAATCTTATGGTTCTGAATATTCTTTCCACAATAAAGAATATTACATTGATAAATATGTTAGGTAGCATTCCACATTAAAAATTCTGTTTTTATCATTTACCTACTCGAGGACGACAATGAATTAAGCTTGGGATGCTTGATACGTCTCCAACGTACCTATAATTTTTGATTGTTCCATGCTATTATATTATCCACCTTAGATGTTTTATATGCATTTATATGTTATTTTATATGATTTTTGGGACTATTCTATTAACCTCGAGCCCGGTGCCAGTTTCTATTTTTCCTTGTTTTTGAGTTTTACAGAAAAGGAATACCAAACGGAGTCCAATTGACATGCCAATTTTTGATGATTTTTGTTGGACCAAAAGATGCCCCCAGAGTAAAAGAGTTCGGCCAGAAGAGTCCTGGGCTGTCCACGAGGGTGGAGGGCGCGCCCTACCCCCTGGGCGCGCCCCCCTATCTCGTGGACGACTCAGAGTCCCTCCTGACTTGGGACCAACGCCAAAAATTCCTATAAATACAGAAACACCCGAAAAGAAACCTAGATCGGGAGTTCTGCCGCTGCAAGTCTCTGTAGCCACCAAAACCTCTCGGGACCCTGTTCTAGCACCCTGTCGGAGGGGGAATCCATCACCGGTGGCCATCATCATCCCGGCACTCTCCATGACGAGGAGGGAGTAGTTCATCCTAGGGGTTGAGGGTATGTACCAATAGCTATGTGTTTGATCTCTCTCTCTCTCTCTCTCTCTCTCTCTCTCTTGTGTTCTTGATATGGCACGATCTTGATGTATCGCGAGCTTTGCTATTATAGTTGGATCTTATGATGTTTCTCCCCCTCTACCTTCTTGTAACGGATTGAGTTTTCCCTTTGAAGTTATCATATCGGATTGAGTCTTTAAGGATTTGAGAACACTTGATGTATGTCTTGCATGTGATTATCTATGGTGACAATGGGATATTCACGTGATCTACTTGATGTATGTTTTGGTGATCAACTTGCGGGTTCAGTGACCTTGTGAATCTATGCATAGGGGTTGGCACACATTTTCGTCTTGACTCTCCGGTAGAAACTTTGGGGCACTCTTTGAAGTTCTTTGTGTTGGTTGAATAGTTGAATCTAAGATTGTGTGATGCATATCGTATAATCATACCCATGGATACTTGAGGTGACATTGGAGTATCTAGTTGACATTAGGGTTTTGGTTGATGTGTGTCTTAAGGTGTTATTTTACTACAAACTCTAGGGATGTTTGTGACACTTATAAGAATAGCCCAATGGGTTGATTGCAAAGAATAACTTTGAGGTGGTTTCGTACCCTACAATAATCTCTTTGTTTGTTCTCCGCTATTAGTGACTTTGGAGTGACTCTTTGTTGCATGTTGAGGGATAGTTATATGATCCAATTATGTTATTGTTGCTGAGAGAACTTGCACCAGTGAAAGTATGAACCCTAGGCCTTGTTTCGAACCATTGCAATACCGTTTATGCTCACTTTTATCATTAGTTACCTTTCTGTTTTTATAATTTCAGATTACAAAAAGCTATATCTACCATCCATATTGCACTTGTATCACCATCTCTTTGCCGAACTAGTGCACCTATACAATTTACCATTGTATTGGGTGTGTTGGGGACACAAGAGACTCTTTGTTATTTGGTCGCAGGGTTGTTTAAGAGAGACCATCTTCATCCTACGCCTCCCACGGATTGATAAACCTTAGATCATTCACTTGAGGGACAATTGCTACTGTCCTACAAACCTCTGCACTTGGAGGCCCAACAACGTTTACAAGAATAAGGTTGTGTAGTAGACATCACCCGCGGGGAGCGATGCTTGACCTCGTGCGGGAGGACCGCCTCAGCCCCATAGACGAGGAAGAACGGGCTCTCGCCGGTGGGCTTAGTCGCGGTGGTGCGGATGGACCACAACACAGACTGAAGCTCACCGAGCCAACCCCTGCTGCAGGCCTCAAGCTTCTTCCTAAATCTCCTCGTCTTGAGGCCCCTTAGGACCTCCGTGTTGGCGCGTTCACCCCGTCCATTGCTCCGTGGGTGTGCCACTGAAGCATAGCATATCTGTGTTCCAAGTTTAGCACAATATGTCCTGAAGAGATTGCTCGTAAACTGAGAGCCATTGTCAGTAATGATACGGCTGGGGACCCCAAAGCGGCTCACAAGGCCCTTGATGAAATTGACGGCCGAGCTAGTAGGAATGGTGCACACGGGCTCGACCTCCGTCCACTTGGTGAACTTGTCGATGGCGACGTACTGGTTGCGATAGCCCCCGGCTGCTCGGGGGAATGGGCCCAGGATATCCAGCCCCTAGACCGTGAATGGCCACGAGAGCGGGATGGTGTGGAGACCCTGAGCGGGCTGGTGGATCTGTTTGGCATGGAATTGGTAGGCCTCGCAGGATCGTACCAGCTCGGTAGCATCGTTGAGCATCGTGGGCCAGTAGAACCCGCTATAGAACACCTTGCCCACGAGGGTGTGTGACGAAGAATGGTCTCGCAATCACCGTCGTGGATGTCGGACAGCAACTCGCACCCTTGCTTCTTGGATATGCATCGCATCGAGATATCGTTGGGGTGCTTTCGGTAGAGTTCCCCATCCTGCAAGCAGTAAGCGGCGGCCTGACAAGCCATGCGTTCTGCATCCTCCTCCTTCCCTGGCAGGGTGCTGCGGAGCAGGTACGTGTTGTGCTCCTCGGTCCAGCAACCCTCCTGAGGTTCCAGCGCCAGGAGCAGGCGGGCTCCTGAGGTTGGACCGTAGGCTGGGGCGCCTGAGGAGCGGGCCAAGGGCGGCTCCTCCAGAAGCAGCGCCGGGCCTACGTCGGGGGGTGCTGTTGATGGCTTGAAGAGCCTCTCCTCCAAGACACCAGGCTTCTGGGGCTCGCGTCGGGATACCCTCTTGGCGATGTCGTCCGCCTCCTTGTTCTTGCCACGCGGGACGTGCTGCAATTCCAAGCCCAAGAAGCATTTTTCAATTTTGCGTACCTCTTCTAGATATGCCTCCATGTGCTCGTCCCAAGGCTTGTATTCCTTGTTGGAGAAGTTGACGAGGAGCTGAGAGTCGCCTTTGATGGTGATGCACTTGACCCCCAGGGCAGTCGCGGCTTTGAGGCCAGCGATCAGGCCCTCATATTTGGCAATGTTGTTGGAGACCTTCTCACCATGCTGAAAGCAGAGTTGTACAACATAGCATAGCTTATCCTTGGTTGGCGAGATGAGCACAACTCCAGCCCCCGTGCCCTACAGCGCAAAGGCGCCGTCGAAGTACATGACCCATCCATCACGTGCCTCATCACCGGGTGCGAGGGATTGTCCTTCATCCATCCCCCGATCAGTGGCATCCATCCATTCCGCCATGAAGTCAGCGAGGGTCGCGCCCTTAATGACCCTAGTGGTGCTGAACTCAAGATGGAATGCTTGCAGCTCGATGTTCCACTCTGCAACCCTTCCTGCGACGTTGGGGCTGCGGAGCACCTTCTCTTGGGGATATTCTGAGACGACCTTGATGGGGTGGCCTTGGAAATAGTGGCGCGGTTTCCTGGAGGCGACGAGGAGCGCGAGCAGGAGCTTCTGCGGCATTGGGTAGCGTGCACATGACGCAGTACCGTGCTAATAAAGTACACCAGGTGCTCAATGAGGGAAGGGGCGTCGACGAGCTCCACTTGGGACGAGGGGGCCTCAGGAGCCTTGCCGTCCGATGGGGTAACAGAGGCCTCGGGAGTGCCATCCTGAGGCAGTGATGGCACGACGTTACGCAGGATGCTTCACCGTGCATCCGTGCCTGCGCGCTCCTCCCTGACCTCCACGAGTGCTGTGCTGGCCGAGTGGGGCGTGGCGGCCAAGTGGAGCACCAAGGGCTCAAGAGGACAAGGAGCTGATGACCCACAAGTGTAGGGGATCAATCGTAGTTCTTATGATAAGTAAGAGTGTCGAACCCAACAAGGAGCAGAAGGAAATGATAAGCGGTTTCAGTAAGGTTTTCCCTGCAAGCACTGAAATTGCAGGTGATAGATAGTTTTGTGATAAGATAAATAGTAACGAGTAACAAGTAAATAAAATAAGTAAAGTGCAGCAAGGTGGCCCAATCCTTTATGTAGCAAAGGATAAGCCTGGACAATTTCTAATAATGAGAAAGCAGCTCCCGAGGACACATGGGAATTATCGCCAAGCTAGTTTTCATCACGTTCATATGATTCGCGTTCGGTACTTTGATAATTTGATATGTGGGTGGTACTTGGGTACTGCCCGTACTTGGACAAGCATCCCATTTATGATTAACCCCTATTGCAAGCGTCCGCAACTACAAAAGAAGTATTAAGGTAAACCTAACCACATCATTAAACATATGGATCCAAATCAGCCCCTAACAAAGCAGCGCATAAACTAGGGTTTAAGCTTCTGTCACTCTAGCAACCCATCATCTACTTATTACTTCCCCATGCCTTCCTCTAGGCCCAAATAATTGGGAAGTGTCATGTAGTCGATGTTCACATAACACCACTAGAGGAAAATACAACATACATCTCATCAAAATATCGAACGAATACCAAATTCACATGACTACTAATAGCAAGACTTCACCCATGTCCTCAGGAACAAACGTAACTACTCACAAAGCATATTCATGTTCAAAATCAGAGGAGTAATAATATGCATAAAGGATATGAACATATGATCTTCCACCAAGTAAACCAATTAGCATCAACTACAAGGAGTAATCAACACTATTAGCAACCCACAGGTACCAATTTGTGGTTTTGATACAAGATTGGATACAAGAGATGAACTAGGGTTTTGAGAGGAGATGGTGCTGGTGAAGATGTTGATGGAGATTGACCCCCTCCCGATGAGAGGATCGTTGGTGATGATGTTGGTGATGATTTCCCCCTCCCGGAGGGAATTGTCCCCGGCAGAACAGCTCCGCCAGAGCCCTAGATTGGTTCAGCCAAGGTTCCGCCTCGTGGCGGCGGAGTTTCGTCCCGTAAGCTTGCCCACGATTTTTTCCAGGGTAAAATCTCTGATATAGCAGAAGATGGACACCGGAGGCCCACCAGGGGCCCAGGAGATAGGGGAAGCGCCCTATAGGGGGGGCGCGCCCTCCTGTCTCCTGGACAGGGTGTGGGCCCCCTGGTGTATTTCTTTCGCTCAATAATTCTTATTAAATCCAAAAGGATGTTTCATAGAGTTTCAGGACTTTTGGAGTTGTGCAGAATAGGTTTCCAGCGTTTGCTCCTTTTCCAGCCAGAATTCCAGCTGCCGGCATCCCCCCTCTTCATGATAAACCTTCTAAAATAAGAGAGAATAGCCATAAGTATCAAGATATAATGTGTAATAACAGCCCATAATGCAATAAATATTGATACAAAAGCATGATGCAAAATGGACGTATCAACTCCCCCAAGCTTAGACCTCGCTTGTCCTCAAGCGGAAGCCGAAATCAAAAAATATGTCCACATGTTTAGAGATAGAGGTGTCGATAAAAATAAAATACGGACATGAGGGCATCATGATCATTCTTATAACAACAACATATATAGAATTCATCATATGATTTCTTATGCTCAAGTAACAAGCAATTCACAATGTCAAGTATGGTTCAAAAACTTCATTGGGAACTAACAAACTATAATCTCAGTCACTGAAGCAATTGCAATTTATCGTAACATCAGAAAGAGTCAACAATAGAGCTTTTCAGCAATCTCACATACTCAACTATCTCGTAGTCTTCTACAATTGCTAACACTCGCGCAGTACTTGTGGTTATGGAGTTTCAGCTGGACACTGAGAAAGATAGGGGCTTATTGTGTTGCCTCCCAACATATACACCTTTAGGTGATGTCAACAATAATAGCCCATGCTAACTTACATCCAATTGGATATATATATCATGATCTTTCAAACACGAGGAGCTTGCCAAAGGATAAAATGAAAAAGGGAAAGGTGAGGGTCACCTTGACTCAAGCATGAAGTAAAAACATAAAGTTGAAAGATAGGCCCTTCGCAGAGGGAAGCAGAGGTTGTCATTTGCGTTTAGGGTTGATGCACAAAATCTTAATGCAAAAGAACGTCAATTAATATTGCCCCTTGTATGTGGACCTTTATTATGCAGTCCGTCGCTTTTATTGCTTCCACAACAAGTTCGTATAAAGCTTTTTTTCTCTGCACTAATAAGTCATACATATTTAGATAGCAATTTTTATTGCTTGCAACATGACAACTTGAAGGATCTTACTCAATCCATAGGTAGGTATGGTGGACTCTCATGGCAAAACTGGGTTTAAGGATATTTGGAAGCACAAGTAGTATCTCTACTTGGTGCAAGGAGTTTGGCTAGCATGAGGGGGAAAGGCAAGCTCAACATGTTTGGAAGGTCAATGACAATATACTTTAACTGAGATGTCGGAAAACATAAACTATTGTGTTGTCTTCCTTGTCCAATGTCAACTATTTTAGCATATCTTACCTAATGAGTGTTCCCAATTATAAAAAGGTGTACAAGATAATATATTTGTATGTGAACCCCTCTTTCCTTAACACTTCCTATTAATTGCACCGATGACCAAGGCTACGTTCATCAACTCTCAACAAATTTTATGCCTCATACTTTCTATGTGTGAAGTTATCACTATCCATAAGATCAATATGAACTCTTTATTATTTCTACTTTCTCAAGATCATAGCAACATAGCAAAGCCCTTGACTCAACACTAATCCTTATTATAGATAGCTCATGGACTCGATTACAAAAAGAGATCACAAAGCAAAACTCAAACTACTTGATATCAAAACTTCAATCTACTATATCAAGATACTACTAAAAGGATCAAACTAAATAAAGCTGTAAAGATAGGAGTGTGATGGTGATACAATATCGGGGAACCTCCCCCAAGCTTGGCAGTTGCCAAGGGGGAGTGCCCATACCCATATGATTATGTCCTCGGAGGTGCTGGAGGTGGTGAAGATGGAGTTGTTGCATTTTTCTTCTCTAGCTTGCGTCTGAGGCTAAAATTTTCCTCCCTCAGATCCTCATTCTCGAACTCAAGTTTCATTATCTTTTTGCATAATGCCGCCTTCCTGTACTGCAAAAAACGTGGTGGGATAGATTAGACCTTAGGGAGGCTTGACTTCTTGAACTCCACATGCATATCGCCAGGTTGAGGTAGTGGATCGTCCTCTTCATTGGAGCTTGTCTCCTCCTTCCCCTTTGGATCATAGTCTTCTTCTTCCTCCGTGGTCTAGCCATAATGTTCCACCTCCCCATATGCTTTTGGGTTTGCGATATAATCAGCCATGTAGCTCTCTCCTTCCGAATCTTGGGACGACATCTTGCTCCAAATCTGCTGTAGAAACAACTCAAAACAAAAACAGAGGATTTTGTCGAGGTACGGTGGTCAAAACCTTCGGGAGTATATATAATGAATTTTTACCGACCAAAATACGTAATATGCAAGAAAACGCAGTCCGGGAGGCACACGAGGTGCCCACGAGACAGGGGGCGCACCCAGTAGGGGGGCGCCCTCCACTCTCGTGGGAGCCTCGTGCCCCTTTCGGACTACTTCTTCATTCCTATAATTCTTAAAAATATTCCAAAACTGATAAAAATTGCCATTAGAGTTGTTTTGGAGTCGGTTTACTTACCGTACCTCATACCTATACCTTTTCGGAGTCTGGAACATTCTGGAAAGTGTCCCTTATGTATTCTTCAGGGGTCACGGTTTCAATAATATTAGTTTCAACATTGATAGGATTACCTGAAATATAATGTTTAATTCTTTGACCGTTTACCACCCTTGGACTCGTGCCTTCGGAGTTGTTGATTTTTATGGCACCAGAACGATAGGCCTGCTCGATAACGTAAGGACCTTCCTATTTTAAGAGAAGTTTTCCTGCAAAAAATCTTAAACGAGAGTTGAAAAATAATACATAGTCTCCTATGTTAAACTCACGCTTTTGTATCCTCTTATCATGCCAGCGTTTGACTTTTTCTTTGAATAGCTTGGCATTCTCATACGCCTGGGTTCTCCATTCATCAAGTGATCTAATATCAAATAGCCTCTTCTCACCGGCCAGTTTGAAGTCATAGTTGAGCTCCTTAATAGCCCAATATGCCTTATGTTCAAGTTCAAGAGGTAAATGACACGCTTTTCCATAAACCATCTTATATGGAGACATACCCATAGGATTTTTGTATGCAGTTCTATAGGCCCATAATGCATCATCAAGTTTTTTGGACCAATTCTTTCAAGATCTATTCACAGTCTTTTGCAAAATTAATTTGAGCTCTCTATTGCTCAGCTCTACTTGCCCACTAGACTGCGGAAGATAAGGAGATGCGATTCTATGATTGACATCATACATTGCAAGCATCTTACGGAAAGCACCATGAATAAAATATGAACCACCATCAGTCATAAGATATCTGGGGACTCCATACCTCGGAAAAATAACTTCCTTAAGCATTTTAATAGAAGTGTTATGATCAGCACTACTAGTTGGAATAGCTTCTACCCACTTAGTAACGTAATCAACAGCAACTAAAATATGTGTATAACCATTAGAGGCAGGAAAAGGTCCCATGTAATCAAAGCCCCAAACATCAAACGGTTCAATAACAAGAGAATAATTCATAGGCATTTCTTGACGTCTACTAATGTTACCTATTCTTTGACATTCATCACAAGATAAGACAAACTTACGAGCATCTTTGAAGAGAGTAGGCCAATAAAAACCAGATTGTAGTACCTTGTGTGCAGTTCTATCTCTAGCGTGGTGTCCTCCATAGGATTCAGAGTGACACTTGCGTAGGATATGTTCCTGTTCATGCTCAGGCACACAACGTCTAATAACACCATCTACTCCCTCTTTATAAAGGTGTGGATCATCCTAGAAGTAATGTTTTAAATCATAAAAGAACTTTTTCTTTTGCTGGTATGTGAAACTAGGCGGTATAAATTTAGCAACAATGTAGTTAGCATAATCAGCATACCAAGGAGTAGTACGAGAAGCATTAACGACCGCTAATTGTTCATCAGGAAAGCTATCATTAATAGGCAGTGGGTCATCAAGAACATTCTCTAACCTAGACAAGTTATCTACAACGGGGTTCTCAGCTCCGTTTCTATCAATAATATGCAAGTCAAATTCTTGGAGCAAGAGAACCCATCTAATGAGTCTAGGCTTAGCGTCTTTCTTTTCCATAAGATATTTAATAGCAACATGATCAGTGTGAATAGTAACTTTGGAATCAACAATATAAGGTCTAAACTTATCACATGCAAACACAACTGCTAAAAACACTTTTTCAGTAGTAGCATAATTTCTCTGGGCAGTATCAAGAGTCTTACTGGCATACTGGATAACATTCAATTTCTTATCGACTCTTTTCCCTAGAACAGCACCTACAACAAAATCACTAGCATCACACATAATTACAAAAGGTAAATTCCAATCAGGTGGCTGAACAATAGGTGCAGTGATCAAAGCTTTCTTAAGTGTTTCAAATTCTTCTACACAATCATCATCAAAGACAAAAGGAATATCTTTTTGCAATAAATTAGTCAAAGGCCTAGAGATTTTAGAAAAGTCCTTAATGAACCTCCTATAAAACCCGGCGTGACCAAGGAAACTTCTTATACCTTTTATGTCGTTGGGACATGGCATCTTTTCAATAGCACCAACTTTGGCTTTATCAACTTCAATACCTCTCTCGGAGATCTTATGCCCCAAGACAATGCCTTCATTAACAATAAAGTGACACTTTTCCCAATTCAGGACGAGACTAGTGTCTTCGCATCTCTGCAAAACTCGATCAAGGTTGCTCAAACAATCATCAAAAGAGGATCCATAAACTGAGAAATCATCCATGAATACCTCACAAATCTTTTCACAAAAATCAAAGAATATAGCCATCATGCATCTTTGAAAGGTAGCAGGTGCATTACATAAACCAAAAGGCATGCGTCTATAAGCAAAAGTACCAAAAGGGCAAGTAAAAGTAGTTTTAGATTGATCCTTCGCTGACACAGCTATCTGAGAGAAACCAGAATAACCATCTAGGAAGCAGAAATGTGTGTGTTTGGATAGTCTTTCTAGCATTTGATCAATAAAAGGTAAAGGGTAATGATCTTTCTTAGTAGCTTTATTTAACTTACGGAAATCAATTACCATCCTATAACCTGTAATATTCTTTGCGGGATCAATTCATATTTATCATTAGGAACCACGGTAATACCTCCCTTTTTAGGAACACAATGGACAGGGCTTACCCATTCACTATCAGCAACGGGATAAATAATACCTACCTCAAGGAGCTTTAGTATCTCCTTTCTTACCACTTCCTTCATCTTGGGATTTAATCGTCTTTGAGGATCTCTAACTGGTTTAGCATCTTTCTCCACTGTAATTTTGTGTTGGCATAATGTGAGACTAATGCCCTTAAGATCATCCAGAGTATATCCAATAGCTGCTCGGTGCTTCTTCAGAGTTTTCAATAATCTTTCTTATTCTTGCTCTGAAAGGTTAGCACTAATAATAACAGGATATATTTCTTTTTCATCAAGATAAGCATACTTAAGATTATCAGGTAATGGTTTGAGTTCAAACACAAGAACACCCTTGGTGGAGGGGGATCCCCAAGAATTTCAACGGGAAGGTTATGTTTAAGCATAGGTTTCTATTTAAGGAACACTTCATCTATTTCCTCCCTTTCCTTCATAAACATATAGTTTTCATGGTCTAGCAAATATTGTTCTAACAGATCAGTTGGAGGAACAGCAATGGAAGCAAGACCAATAATTTCATCCTTACTAGGTGGTTCCCTATCACGAGGTTGTCTACTAAACTTAGCGAAATTAAACTCATGAGACATACCATCTATGCCAACAGTGACAATATTCTTTTCACAATTAATCTTAGCACTAGCTGTATTTAAGAAGGGTCTATCAAAAATAATGGGACAAAAATCATCTTGTGGGGAACCAAGAACAAGAAAATCAGTAGGGTATTTAACCTTCCCACACAAAACTTCAACATCTCCAACAATTCCAAAGGGTTTAATGGTATCCCTATTAGCAAGCTTAATAGTAACATCAATGTCTTCTAATTCAATGGGTGCAATGTCATGCATAATTTCTTAATATAAGTAATAAGGTATTGCACTCGCACTAGCACCCATATCACATAAGCCATGATAACAATGATCTCCTATTTTAACAGAAATAACAGGCATGCCTACGACAGGTCTACGTGTCTTAGTATCTGGCCTAGCAATATTAGCAGTCTCACCATAGAAATAAATAACATGTCCATCTAAATCCTCATCCAAGAGATCTTTAACCATAGCAATACTAGGTTCAACATTAATTTGCTCAGGAGGTGTATAAGTCCTAGTATTACTCTTACGAACAACAGTCTAAGCTTTAGCATGATCCTTTATCCTAACAGGAAAAGGAGGTTTTTCAACATAAGCAGTAGGAACAATAGGATCACTATAGGTAATAGTATTTTCTTCGACTGTAATAGGTGCAACTACTTTCACTTCAACATGAGGATTATATTTAAACCACTTCTCTTTAGGGAGATCAACGTGAGTAGCAAAAGATTCCAGAAAGTAGCTACTATCTCAGAGTCAAGTCCATACTTAGCGCTAAATCCACAAAAAGTATCGGTATTCATAAAAGATTTAACACAATCAAACTTAGGTGTCATACCTAACTCCTTACCATCCTCGGAACCCCAATCTTCAGAGTTGTGTTTAATTCTTTCCAATAAGTCCCATTTAAAATCAATAGTCTTCAGCATATAAGAACCAGCACAGGAAGTATCGAGCAGGTTGCGATTACCAAGAGAAAGCCGAGCATAAAAGTTCTAAATAATCATTTCCCGAGAAAGCTCATGATTGGGGCATGAATATAACATTGACTTAAGCCTCCCCCAAGCTTGAGCGATGCTTTCTCCTTCGCGAGGCCAGAAATTGTATATGTAATTACGATCACGATGAACAACATGCATAGGATAGAACTTCTGGTGAAATTCCAACTTCAAACGCTTATAATTCCAAGATCTCGTATCATCACATAGCCTATACCATGTCAATGCATATCCCTTAAAAGATAAAGGGAAGACCTTCCTTTTGACAACATCATCGGGAATACCTGCAAGCTTAAATAATCCACAAACTTCATCCACAAAGATAAGGTGTAAATCGGGATGCAATGTTCCGTCTCCTGCAAATGGATTAGCTAGCAGTTTCTCTATCATACCCGAAGGAATCTCAAAGTAAATATTTTCATAAAGTTCAGTAGGTTGAGGAGCAAATATTTGCTCTTCTGGTTGGGGTGAAGATACCCCAAACAAGCCCCTCAAAGGATTAGTTTTCATAGTGACAAGTAACAGAAAATTTCAGCACACTATATAAATGTTTCCTTACCAAGTTCCACTCACCAAAAGCGCTACACTCCCCGGCAATGGCGCCAGAAAAGAGTCTTGATGACCCACAAGTGCAGGGGATCAATCGTAGTTCTTTCGATAAGTAAGAGTGTCGAACCCAACGAGGAGCATAAGGAACTGATAAGCGGTTTCAGTAAGGTTTTCCCTGCAAGCACTGAAATTGCAGGTGATAGATAGTTTTGCGATAAGATAAATAGTAACAAGTAACAAGTAAATAAAATAAGTAAAGTGCAGCAAGGTGGCCCAATCCTAAGCCTGGACAATTTCTAATAATGAGAAAGGAGCTCCCGAGGACACATGGGAATTATCGTCAAGCTAGTTTTCATCACGTTCATATGATTCGCGTTCGGTACTTTGATAATTTGATATGTGGGTGGACCGGTACTTGGGTACTGCCCTTACTTGGACAAGCATCCCACTTATGATTAACCCCTATTGCAAGCTTCCGCAACTACAAAAGAAGTATTAAGGTAAACCTAACCACAACATTAAACATATGGATCCAAATCAGCCCCTAACGAAGCAACGCATAAACTAGGGTTTAAGCTTCTGTCACTCTAGCAACCCATCATCTACTTATTACTTCCCCATGCCTTCCTCTCGGCCCAAATAATGGTGAGGTTTCATGTAGTCGACGTTCACATAACACCACTAGAGGAAAAGACAACATACATCTCATCAAAATATCGAACGAATACCAAATTCACATGACTACTAATAGCAAGACTTCACCCATGTCCTCAGGAACAAACGTAACTAATCACAAAGAATATTCATGTTCATAATCAGAGGATTAATAATATGCATAAAGGATCTGAACATATGATCTTCCACCAATTAAACCAATTAGCATCAACTACAAGGAGTAATCAACACTACTAGCAACCCACAGGTACCAATTTGTGGTTTTGATACAAGATTGGATACAAGAGATGAACTAGGGTTTTGAGAGGAGATGGTGTTGGTGAAGATGTTGATGGAGATTGACCCCCTCCCGATGAGAGGATCGTTGGTGATGACGTTGGTGATGATTTCCCCCTCCCGGAGGGAAGTGTCCCCGGCAGAACAGCTCCGCTAGAGCCCTAGATTGGTTCAGCCAAGGTTCCGCCTTGTGGCAGTGGAGTTTCGTCCCGTAAGCTTGCCCACGACTTTTTCCAGGGTAAAAGCTCTGATATAGCAGAAGATGGACACCGGAGGCCCACCAGGGGGCCCAGGAGATAGGCGGAGCGCCCTATAGGGGGGGCGTGCCCTCCTATCTCCTGGACAGGGTGTGGGCCCCCTGGTGTATTTCTTTCGCTCAATAATTCTTATTAAATCCAAAAGGATGTTTCATGGAGTTTCAGGACTTTTGGAGTTGAGCAGAATAGGTTTCCAATGTTTGCTCCTTTTCCAGCCAGAATTCCAGCTGTCGGCATCCACCTTCTTCATGATAAACCTTGTAAAATAAGAGAGAATAGCCATAAGTATCAAGATATAATGTGTAATAACAACCCATAATGCAATAAATATTGATATAAAAGCATGACGCAAAATGGACGTATCAGGCGCCACCATCATGGGTGGGCTCGTGAGGTACCTCTTGAGGTCTTGGAAAGCAGCCTCAGCCTCAGGAGTCCACTCGAAGGTGCCCTTCTTCTTCTTCAGCTTGAAGAATGGGAGAGCACGCTCGCCAAGCTTGGAGATAAAGCGCCCCAACAAGGTTACGCAGTCCGCGAGCTTCTGCATATCCTTGAGGGTCTAGGGCAGGCTCATCCTTTCTATCACCTTGACCTTCTCGGGGTTGGCCTCGATACCCCTGTGTGACACTAGGAAGCCCAACAACTTGCCGGATGGGACACCGAACACACATTTCTTTGGGTTGAGCCTCAGGTTCACCTTATGTAGGTTGGCGAACGTTTCTTCTAGGACTTCGACATGGGTCCTCGCCTCCCGCGATTTGACCATTATGTCATCGACGTAGGCCTCGGCGTTCCTCCCGAGCTACTGGCCCAGAGTGATGTGCATCAATCGTTGGAATATCGCACCAGCATTCTGCAACCTAAAGGGCATGCAGATGTAGCAGTACACCCCGCACAGGGAGAGGAAGGTCGTATTCTCAAGGTCTTGCACCACCATCTTAATTTGGTGGCAGCCTGAGAAGGCGTCCAAGAAGCACAACAGATCACACTCGGTAGTGGAATCCACGATCTGATCGTTGCGTGGAAGAGGGAACGGGTCCTGAGGGCAAACCTTGTTGAGACTCATGAAGTCGACACACATGCGCTCCTTACCGCCCTTCTTGGGGACGATGACCGGGTTAGCCAGCCAATCAGGGTGCCGCAATTCCCGAATGATGCTGACCTCTTGCAGCTTGCGGGCCTCCTAGATGATGAATGATTTCTTCTCACGGGCCTGCCGCCGCGCCTTCTTCTTCACCGAGCGTGCACTGGGGCACACGATCAAGTGGTGTTCGATCACATCCGGCGGGACACCGACCAAGTCCGTTGCCTCCCACGCAAACACAGCCTTGTTCGCACAGAGGAAGCTGACCAGCGCCTCTTCCTGGTCTGGGGGAAGGCCAACGCCTATGGTGAAGGTGGGGCCTGAACCTTCATCATCAACGGGCACCTGCTTCGTCTCGGCCCGGTCTTGGGAGAACAATTGTTTCTTCTTCGCGGGCGCAGTCTCTGGGGTTGCTGGGGCATCCCCAGTTCCCGGGTGTGAGGCCACCGTGGCCTTGAAAGCGTGCTTGAGAGCCAGGAGTGCATACTTGGTGCCTCCCACCACAGTGATGATGCCGCTGCTCCCGGGCATCTTAACGACATCGTAGCGGGGGTGCGTTGCCGCCATAAACTTGGCAAGGGCCAGATACACAAGGATGGCATTGTATGGGAGGGCGATGCGGGCAGCGTCAAAGTCGATGAGCTCGGTGTGGTAGTTGTTGCACGTGTCGAAGGTGACGAGGAGGCGAATCTGCCCCGGGGGTGGTAGAGTCGTTGACCACCTCCGAGAAGGTCTTGGTAGGAGCGAGCTGGTCATAGGGCACCTGAAGCAGGTCGAAGGCTTCCACGAAGAGGACATTGAGGCCGGCGCCGCTGTCGATGAGGGTCCCGGTGACTGCGACATTGCTGATGGTGGGCGTGCACAACATGGGGAGCCCGTCGTCGCCGACTGTGGTCTTGGGGTGGTCCCTGGACTCGAAGGTGATGTCGGTCTCAAGCGCTGCACGGCCTGGAGGAGCCCCCTGCTGCGGCTGAGCAGCTCTCACCCGACGAAGGAGCTGCTTGACGTGGCGGCCCGAGGCCGGTGCCTGCGACCCATCGAGGATGGACGTAACAGCGTGGGGTGCTGGTGCCGCAAAGCGCGCAATGAATAGGGTGCGCATCTCCTCCTAGGAGGCCACCGAAGACTCCGGCAGGCTGAGCATCCAGGAGCGTGGCACGCCTATGAGGGCCATTGGGATATAGTTCACCATGACACTGCCATCACCACCTGCCGCCCAAAAGGCATGCGCGTACAGCTGGAGGAACTCCTCTGGATCCGTCGCATCGTTGATATCCACAACCTAGTCTAGCCGGCCACCACACCTGCCGCAGGCTGGGGGTAAAGGCCCAAAGGCCCGCAGCACCTCCGTAGGCGTCCGGTGGCCCGCTGGGTGGGGCGGCGCCTACCATGGGAACCGCGAAGCACGGGCGGAGCATGGTTGATGAAGAGGCAGAGCTTTGATACGCCCCTACCTGGCATGCGAAATGTCAGATTCGGGGCTCCGCGGACCCATAACGGTTCGAACTCTGGGGTGTGTGTGAAGAACTCAACCTCTCAAGCCTACTAACTCGTCGCTCCACAGCCTAGTCTAGCCGGACTCGCATCAGCAAGGAAGAAGATGAACACGGCAGTTTACCCATGTTCGAGCCACCTTGCGGTGTAAAACCCTACTCCTGCTTTGTGATGGATTGGCCTCATGAGGGGCTAAGGATGAACTAGTATAGAGGATGAACAACCTTGCGAGGGCTCAGGAGTGAGAATGTAAAGGGTCCCCTCTCCCTGTACGGTGGTGGCTAGCCTACATTTATAGTGGCCTTGGTCCTCTTCCCCCAAATCGTAGGTGGGAAGGGATCCCATAGTGGCCAATTTGAAAGGGGACAATTAGTACATCTTATCCTGACGAAAGGTGGTGTTCACATCGGTGGGCTCGGCGATGACATCCATCCTGCCGATCGTGTTCTTGGTCTTGTAGCACCAGAATGGAAACCTTTGGCAGAGTCCTCGAGAACCCACGTTTGCCATTGCCTCCTTAGCACCAAAAAGGAAACTGCCTCCTCTGCGCCCGCTGGCGTCCGCCTGGCCTTGGTCGTCATGGCTTGCGTCATCACAGCCTCATGAGGCTGGTACTTGCATAGGAATCTCTGCTCCTCAGGAGGCAGCCAGGGGAGGCCGCTCCCTCCGGAGGTCTTGGTGTCATCTGCCTCGCGAGGCCAGGAGGCCCTCGCAAGGGTCTTGTCTTGGCGGTCTTGTAGATGGGTTGTACCACGCCATGGAGGGAGCCACGCTATGGGCCGCAGGTAGGCAAGTCTAGGTACCCTGGTTCCCAGAACACCGACACTTACCTCCCCTCATCTTAGAGGGAACGATCTTGGTTCTATCATCCTTCAGATTCTTCATAGTGATCAACAGATATAAATCCCAAGTGACTCAGCAAATAGAGCTATATGCTCCCTGTCAACGGCACCAGAAAAAGGTCTTGATAAGCCACAAGTATAGGGATCACAAAAGTTTTCGAGGGTAGAGTATTCAATCCAAATTTATTGATTCGACACAAGGGAGGCAATTAATATTTGTGAGTATAAGCAGTTGAGTTGTCAATTCAACACACCTGGAGAACTAAATATCTGCAGGAGAGTGATCAGTAGCATAGTAGTATGATAGTTTCATAGCACAGTAGCAACAGTAACGGTAACAGTAGTAGTTTCATACTGATAGTAGCAACAACAACAACGAAAGTAACTTAGCAAATATCAATATGCAAAAAGCATAGGTATTGATCAGTGATGGATATTTTTGTTGGATGACATTCATCATATAACAATCACAACCTAGAGCGATACAGAACTAGCTCCAATTCATCAATGTAATGTAGGCATGTATTCTGTATATAGTCATACGTGCCTATGATAAGAACTTGCATGACATCTTTTGTCCTACCCTCCCGTGGCAGCGGGGTCCATAAAGAAACTAAGGGATATTAAGGCCTCCTTTTAATAGAGAACCAGAACAAAGTATTAACACATAGTGAATACACAAACTCCTCAAACTACAGTAATCACCAGAAAGAATTCCAATTATTGTCACCTTGGGGTATGCGGATCCTAACACGTAATAGGTGCGTATAACTTGCAAGATAGGATCAAGAACTCAAATATATTCATGAAAACATAAAGGGTTCAGATCTGAAATCATGGCACTCTCGCCCTAGTGACAAGCATTAAGCATAGCAAGGCCATAGCAACATCAATCTCAGAACTTAGTGGATATTAGGGATCAAGCCCTAACAAATTGTCTCGATTGATAGATCTCATCCAACCCATCACCATCCAACAAGCCTACGAAGGAATTACTCACTCCCGGTGGTGAGCATCATAAAATTGGTGATGAAGAAGTGTTGGTGATGATGATGGCGATGAATCCCCCTCCCCGGAGCCCAGAACGACCTGCAGATCTGGCCTCCCCAAGAAGAACAAGAGGTGGCGGTGACTCCGTATCATAAAACTCAATGAAACTTCTCTTATTTTTGTCTCGAAAAATTGGAATTTATAAGCTTGAGATTAGGGTCAGTGGAGCCACATGGGCCCCACAAGGTACATGGGCGCGCCCAGGTGGGTGGCCGCACCCATGTGGCTTGTGGGCCACTGGTGGGTCCCCTCCTGTGGATCTTCGCTCCAGTATTTTTTTATATTCCATAAAAATCCCCGGAAAGTTTCGTCCAATTCTGAGAACTTTTATTTCTGTAAAAAAATGACACCATGGTAGTTCTGCTGAAAACAGCGTCACTCCGGGTTAGTTTCATTCAAATCATGCAAATTGGAGTCCAAAACAAGACCATTTTTTTTGGAAAAGTAGATACGATGGAGACATATCAGCTTTCTAGATCCCGATGGAATACGGAGGCAGGCTATTCAGCGAATGCCTTGCCGACCCCTTTAACTTGAGAGGCAAATATTTGATGGCATGGAGGTCATCTCCATTGGCCATATGTGTATGGAGAAGGAAATCCTTGATCCACACAGCTGGATCAGTCGTGATATTGTACAATTCTATGTTAATGGGTTTAAACCCATCCGGGAACTGGTGTTATATCACTGTGTCTATAAAACAGATCCAGTGAGCGGTGTCGCGTCGGACATCAGGAGATACCCATGTATAGGCTTGATCCTGAGCTCGACTGTTCCTGTCAAACCAGGCATCATAGCCGTCAAGCCCAGTGGGCATGCGCCTTCTTGATCCATAAATGGACTGAGGTGGCGCCCAGTTTGCCTCTATGTGGCGTCGAGCGTCGTGAGGCTCCAAGTAATTAACAGGGTCCTTGCCGTGATGGCATAGCGCTGCTTGGGTGTGGAAATTTTCCCGCACTGGCATGTCGCTCCATCTAGGGGGTCAGTCGGGTTGATCCGCCCATCCGCGTGTTAAAGGCACGTCGTTAGTTGGTTCTTCAGCGAACTCGGGCAGCAAATGCATGCGTATATAAGATTTAGGCGCGCTACAGTGCCGTTGTTCCAGATCTTGCTCGGTCGACAGTAGTTTGACCCACTTGTCGTTCAGTGCGTCCTCATTGGCTTGTAGTTGCCCTTCCGTTTCATACTTCGGGTGGGGGCCACGAGGCGCTGCGAAAACCGTTCTTGCTCAAAGGGGTCTTCGGGACTATATAGACCTCGGTATCGAGGCTCTCATCTTCCTCATATTTAGGTAAGTAGTTGGCGCCAGCCCCTTCAAAAGAGGTCATCGGGATCCTCATCCTCGGGGATTCCTTTGGGCCTCGCGTGTCACTCTAGGGACGCTTGAAAATCCTCTCCTGGATTACCTGCCTCGTCGCTACCACACAACTGTCGTCGGCGGTGGTGTTGTTCCTTCCGGGGTCCCCATTGATGCCCCATCCGCGTCTTCACCGATGCCTTGGAGAATTTTTGGGAGCATCAATCATGTACACATCATAAGTGGATGTTGTAGTCCACTTACCGGTGTTTACCAGCAGTGAAGTGGTTTCTATAGGGCCGTTGACATTTCATCCATGTCGGTGGTCTCGTCGTAGTCTAGCACGTCGGTTAAATCATTGAGCGTGGCGGCTAGGTGGGTGGTGGGTGGGACGTAAGTTTCCTGATCGTCAACTTTAAGTCCGATCTTGTCATAAACCGAGGTAAGACCGTCCAAGATTGATAAGCTCTAGATGCGGTCGAGTATCTCATGTAGCTGAGATTGTTCCTCAGGGTTCATAGCCGGGCTATAAGCCGGGCTAACTCGAAGAACACATGGCGTATAGACTGGCACGTCTTTAGCATGGTGAGGATCCGAAGTCGATTCCCAATCTAGCACAAGAGTCATTTCTAAATCTAATGTGATGTCCAAGGTTTGGGCCAGACTAGCGTCATGGCTTGACGCCAAGACAAGATCGCCCGAGGCTGATGTATTTGGTTCCTCCATGTGGCCTTGCAACGCCAGAGGATCTAATTCGACATCCATGACGGATGTCAGTTCCGGGGTCGAGTCCCTAATGTTTGGTAAGCCCTCGATCCGGCCTAGGCTCCATCCTGAAAGAACGAGCTCGCCGCGGGAATCTATAGTGTTATCTAAGCCTCCGAAAGTCATGATCTGATCCGGGGCGTAGTTCTCGACGGAAGCAAGATGTCCCGCCAAGTCGGCGCAAAAGACCATGCTACCGAACACAAAAAGTTGGTCGGGATGTATATATTCTCGTACCCCGTGCTGTAGTTAACCTGCAGATGAGCCATCGATCCTTCTATTGATCTCACAGAGGAACTCTAAATGAAAGCACCAGTGTCGGTGTCAAAACCGGAGGACCTCAGGGAGGGGGTCCCAAGCTATGGATCTCGGATCGATGGTAAAAGGAACGAAGGAGACGATGTTCACCCAAGTTCGAGCCCTCATGATGGAGGTAAAACCCTATGTCCTGCTCTTGTTTATATTGATGATGATGTATCGAGTACAAGCTTGATCTGCCTCGAGATCGTAAGTTGTGTTCTAACCCTATGGCCAGGTGAATGTAATTTTGATTCCGTCCCCTCTACAGGCTAAACCCCCAGGCTTATATACACGTCAGGTAGGGGATCTAGGGTTACATAGTCGGTATCTAGGGGTGCATGGAGGCGGCAGGAGATGTCTTGGAGTATATGCCGAGTTTTCGACAGGCGCGGTCTTGATCACGTTCCAAACCTGTAGCTTCCGGAGTCCACCTTAATGAGAACGAGAGCCCACCGGCCCAGCCCGAGGACTACGGGCCGACTGTGTTAGCACCCCCTAGTCCAAGACACCATCGCAGGGTTTCATGCCCATAATGCAGAGAACTGAGAGGAGGTTGTCTGGATGCTCATCATTCTTATCCTATGGGGAGAAGCTAGTGTTAGTCAAATATGTATTCTATAGTCTACCATTTTTTTCATGTGCACTCTTGCACTGCCAATTGGTGTTATGGAGCAGATCAACAAATATCACAGACACTACTTTTGGAGAAAATATTGTATGGAAGATAGAGGAACAACACTCATTGCTTGGGAAAAAGTTTTCCAACCCAAAGATAAAGGAGGCCTTGGAGTTCTTGATGTTGCAGCTCACAAGTTCCTTAATCAGCATGAAGTCCCATGGTTCCAGTTAATTTGGGAATCCTACTATGCTGATGAAGTGGTTACAGATGCTCCATAGGGTCCTTTTGGTGAAAATCAATCCTCAAGCTCCTTCCAGAATTCAAAACAGTTGCTAGGCCAAAACTAGACAAGGGAGATATTGTCTTGCTATGGCAAGATAATTGGTGTAATGGTCCTCTTAAAGAGAACTATCCTGAACTATTTTTGTTCATTCTAAATAAGCACATATCTGTCAAACAATTCAGGGGTCTTAACATTGCTTCTGATCACTTTCACGCGCCCTTTCAGTGGAAGCATTTCAACAGTTTCAGTTACTAATCAACACCATACAGCAAAATAATTTGGCAAATAACATGGAAAAATAGTTACACCCTTGAAAATCTCCAGATTCTTCTTCTATTAAGATGTATCATCATCTTCAGAGTAAACATTCAGCCCCAGAAATTTATAGGAAATTTGGAAGAGTGCAACAATGCTCAGATACAAGATCTTTGTGTGGCTCAGGACTTATGATAGAGTGAACACTAGGAATCTTCTTCAAAGGAAAAGCTTTTTCCTACCTAGGTACGTGTGTGCCCACTTTTGAACTTTTGTTGTACAAACTAAAAGCATTTCAATGACTAGTTACCTATTTACCTATTTTCCTGATAAAGTGGTTATAGACGCCATTTCAACGACCTGGTCACTTCATTTTCGTTGTACAAACTAAGAGCATCTCTAGCAGACCCCGTATAATACCGTGACCCGCAAATAACCGCCAAAATGTGGGTCGGCGTGGAAAATTCTGTCAGAGCAGACCCCGCAAATGCGTCCGACCCATAATTTTTTTTGCAAGGGGCTGCAAAAGTTCGCCCTCAATCTTTAGATTCACGGGATGGGAGGCCGACCCGAGCTCACCCCCTATAC